>NC_087394.1:14151211-14465377 GCF_031307605.1 Tribolium castaneum | reverse complement strand
AACAACACTCAGTTCACTACTAATTTACATTATTTTGTAAAAAAAAATTTTTGACTGAATTTGTACTGTTTTCTTCTAGAAATTCGGCTAACGATGTCTACGGACGCCTGCGCCGGTCTTACGTACGACATAACCTGAAAAAAACTCAAGCTTGATCTTGATCATTTTTACAGGTTATTTTGTGCGTACGACCAGCGCAGGTGTTTGAAGACATCACCGAAACTTTAGAAAAAAAAAATACAAAATGCAAACAATCCAGTTAAAAATAACGGTGCTTTTTTACAAAATAATGTGAACTGAGTGGTTCATTTAGCGACATTGTAGTGTCTGGAAGACAAGCGAGTAAATGCACCCACGTAGTAGAGGTGCACTTTTAAGAATCTTAATGTCTTTGTTTGGAATTTGGTGTAATAAACGTACCGAATAGAACAAATAATTAGGTAACGACTAATGACTTTTTTATGAATTTTCGATGAATTAATCAATCAAAAATGCTACCAGAATAGTTTAAATTTATGGTAGGTTAGGTTAATAGACTAAACTAAACTTTTTTGTTAAATATTTTCAATTTAGAGCCCCAAGTTGTTTAAAGTTAAAGTTGACAAGTGCCTGACAGGACTTGACAGCGCTTTGAGTGCAGATGCATTTTCGTTGCTACGGATATCGTCTAAAATTTATACTTTTTTGATTTTGGTCAAGTGCAAGCCTCTGTTTAAATTAAAATAACTATTAAATGGTGCATTTTAGCGGTGTAGAAGGTTATACCTTTTTTATTCACAATTGATTACTCTATCGATTTAAGCAATAAAAAAGTAGTGTTAAGAGGGCAAAAAATTAGGAAAACACAAAAAATGTGACTCGGAAATGCTGCAACTGGAAACTGGGTGGATGTATCCAGTTTTCGTAATTACCAGATTAAAAGGCATATTCTCTTTAATAAGTCTACCAAATTTCGTAACATTGGGTCAAATGGTTCCAAAGTTATGGTACAAAAACTTCTTTCCATACCTTTTCTTCCCAGGGCTGTAAAATTTTTATCAGTTTCGATAGGACACGAGTTATAATCTCAATTGGCATCATTTTATAGGTCCTTTTTGAGGTTCATTTATTGTCTCATAAATACGAATAACCCTGTATAATATTCTAACGGAAGAAAAGGATATTTTGCTAAAACATAGGAAAAAAACAAAACTGAAGAGATGAAAAATAATAAAAATCCGCAGTATTGCAAATTAAGAGAGGTAGATTAAGAATGGCACAGCAATGGTACCCTGTTATTAAAGCACATTATTTCCGAAAGAAGAAACCAGAGTTTAATTGCAATAATGCCATTAAGATGAAACGGCCCCATTTTTTAGCCGCTGAAACGTCCCACTCCCATCATTTAGTAAATCTGCCATTTGTGTAGCCTTTGGCGAAGTGTTCATGCTAGATACGGCGGATTCCCTAATTAACGTTGAGAAATACCGCTCTCCAGTTCTTTAAGATCGTGCAGGTGTTCAGAACCCACTATCGTTTTGATTCCGTCTCTCCGTGATTTTTTTACGAAATGTTTTTTGTTTGTCAGTCACGACTGGTTCTGCCGCTTCCTTGCACAATTGCTGCCAGAGTTTCTTTCGCGACATGCTGTTGATAGGACAGGAGAATGGATTGTAAAACTATCAACTGACGCCGCTAATAATTATCAAACAAAAAGGGATATTTCAAACGCCCTCGAGGCAGAATTTTTAACAGAGTTTCTGAAAATTGGAATTTCTCGAAACGACTGTGGAGGGTCTTGAGCACGATAAGTATTAACTGTTTTTCAAAGATGTTGTCTACATTAAAAAGCAAAAAAAGTCGGCAAAAATATAGTTTTTTTACACGTATACGTATACCTACGAGTGTAATAATAATTACATAGGATTTTAATTTTAAAAATTATTTTCAAAATTACTTTACCATTTGTGAGATAAAAAAATAAAAAGTATGAAAAAAGATGCGAAACCCTTAAATTCGTCATAATCCTTATGAACAAAAATATTTTCAAGATGGCGGCACTTCTGGTTATTTGAAAATCGATATCAACTTTGCTATTTTGAATAAAAAGCTATGTTTTATTGTGTTTTTGAATAATTATATGGGTTATTCTAAAGGATTTTTCATCAGCTTTCCCTAATATCAAGTTTAGCTCTTTTCAAAATATTTATACCTTTCTCTTCAAAAAATAATAACCTCATTATCTTTATCTATTTTGTAATGGTGTTTGGACATTTTCAAATTTTGGAAAGAAATTAACAAATTCCAATTTTTTTATTTTACGTTTAAAAAACTACCTAGCTGTACCAGATAGAATGTCGTTTTTTCTTTGTTAGATGAAGAAAAATTTAATTCTGCATCTTTTTTAAGTTTTTTTTTTCTTTTTTTTATATTACGAGAAATTCCTTCTAACCATGGCTGTTTTTGCACACAGAAATATTTCTCAATGAATAAACAATAGGTTCAGTTTAAAATTTTGCCGTATAGTTTCCGTAAATACACAAATTCATAAATTGTGGTTGAAAAAACTTTATACATTCCAATTTTTTCTTGTTGTAATGATAGTCTCTGCGAAAAGAGCTAGTTATTATGTCTAATGAATTTTCAAATGTAAACAGAAAATTAAAATAACTTAAAATCTGTATAACATAGCTCCTCGCATATTGGAAGATTTGCAAATTAATAAATGCTTTAATACGATTTCCAAATTTTTAAAAATTATAAAATTATTTATTTTGAAAAGATGCAAATCGAAATTTTTAGGTAAATACATTGAATAACTGAAGTAATCCAAAAACAGAATATAATATATAATAATGGTAGCTTTTTATTTTTTTAATGGATTATGGCTGTGTAGGTAAGTACTACATTTTAAATAAATATTTTTTTCAGTTTACTGAACTTTGTATAGTTTTTAATGTTGATTTTAGTTTAAATCATATTATGTACGCCTACAACTTTTTGGCAGATTCTGCTTGTAGTTTTTGAAATAATATTTTTTTGTCGAAACCAAAGTCTTTAAATGGATATAAAAATTTAGTATTACTATAACGATAACTAAGAATACTAGAGAAATAAGGTTTTCACTACTTTCTTGCAGTTAAGAATTTTGTTAAAAGCTAAATGATTTAAACAATTAAATGGTCCTATACAGTTTTTGCTTCCTTTTTTGTTTTTTTATCTTTGTTTAGTTGTTCAGTGATAAATGATAATTAAATTGGCTTTCTATTTTTTTTTCTAAAAACATAAAGCTTTAAATGTTGAAAATTTAATAAATAAAAAAATATTTAACTTTAAATACAATGTGTTTTTAAATTATTCTCATCTGGTCGTCTGTGAATTTCTCATGTAAAATCAGAAATGCCGCTTTATAGAATTAATGTCAGGCGTTTAGACACCGAATATTACTATTCTCCTATTCTACTAAATAAGCTTCTACAATAAAAGGGTTTTCTTGCACAGTGTAACAGTTTAGTTGCATTTTAACAAAATTTTTAAAATAAATTAGATAAATTTTGACTGACAGTTGACATTTATTGACAGAGGATTCAATTGAGAAGAGCGGCACAATTTTTTTTACATGTAAACCAATTTTAAAAAAAACTAGATAAGAATCATTTAAAAAACATTGTATCTGTAGCACAATGCACATTCTTCAAAACCATATACATGGTCCAACTTAGTAGTAGTACTTAAGAAACATGTGTAAATTCTAGATTACAGGAAAAATTTTGACCCGGTCTTATCAGTAAAAGTTAAATTTAGTAGTAAAAAAATCTACAAAAACATTGTTATAATCATATTACCTAACGATTGTTTTTTAACTGTTCATTATATTTAACCATAGTTGATATAACCGGGTCTTTAGATGCAAATACTAAAAACAATCGGCCTTATTTGGATTTGGATTTCTGATCTAGCTGATAATTATGCCATTTAATTCAGTAAAGTTTTGTAAAAAAATACTTAAAACACTCCCTTATTAACCATTTGCTTATTTCTCCGCTGATTTTTGTAAAAGACCTACTAAACTGAACTTATGTGCCTGAGGAACGTATATAACATTCTCAAAGAATTCAAAAGTAATGCCATTTTATATAATTTATTTAATATTTTTCAGTTCGGTTTAGTAAACTCTGGAATTTTTTTTGGTTTTTATTTTTTTAAAGTAATCCTTAAACTGATTTAAAATTTTTTTAGGGACTTGTAACATAGGCTAAAAAAGTATCCCAAAAAGGCAAAAAACAAATAAGTTACCATTAAGAAAAATTATTATTATGACAGAATACTTTTTTGGACACTAATTAGTAAAGTCCAACTTTACTAATAATTGAACTACAGAAGACGGGAGTTGTATATTTATTATTACAAATATCAATGTCTATTAGGTATTAGCTGTCTCAAAACTATAAAAATGCCAAAGTCGCATTTTCTCTCAAAATTAATTCCTTAATCCCAACATAATAAACCCTGATACTAAAGCTACTAAAAATTAATTATGCTTTTACTTTAAAAACTTATATCCCTCACGGTACCATCACCTATAATTAAAAAAAATTTCAAACAAAATTAATAAAAACAAATATTCTTCTTACAGGGAAAAAAATAAATACAAAATAAATAATACATTAGCATCAAATTAAATTCAATTTCACAACTTTCCTTCTAATGTTAGTATTTTCGTATGTAGTAATCGTAAGAAACCAACATACGTTCAAAATTTCACAGCAAGAGTTGATCTAAAGACTTTTTGCACGCTCTGTAGTTTCAATGTGAGATAACTACAATGTGTTTTTAAATGATTCTCATCTAGTCGTCTGCGAATTTCGCAGGTAAAATCAAAAAATGCCGCTTCATATAACTAACGATAGGCATTTAGACTTCGAATTTTACCATTCTTTATTTATTAAGTCTCCAATTCGTAAATAAGCTCCTATAATAAAAGTGTTTTCTTTTATATGTTTTTACGAAATTTTTAAAAGAAATTAATTGAATTTCTTAGATTTGACATTTATTGACAGAGCGGCACAATTTTTTTTTAGATATAAACCAATTTATATTTTTATAAACACATTGTATTAATAACTATTTTATAATTTTATCAATGTGACGTTGACGTTTTTATAGCGTTGAGACAACTAATACTAGTAAAAAACATACTGCCATTTAGAAAAAAATTGGAGAAATATAGCGATACCTTTGTACGATGAGAAAACAGTTTTAATTTGTAAATCTTTATTGAAAAGTTTTAAGTTCATTAGCTTATAAAAGAAAAAGACTTTTTGATTTTTTTAACGTCTTAGCTTGAAAATAATTTTTGGTGATGCAAAAGGATTGTTTCTATAAATTTTGTTCAAATATACTTTACTAACACACAGTGGTTCCCAACCTTTTTCACCTTCTAACATCCGACAGAAATTGGCGAACCTCTTGTACAGTTTTAAAAAGAATATAAAATTTGATTGGACAAATAATTTTTTTGTTGCACATTTTAAACTGAATGAATGTTAATAAATACGAATTAAAAAAAAACAAATAATTTAATACCTATTTTTTATATTTTTTTATTTTAAAATTAGAAACAAATTAAAAAGACATGTTAAATAGTTTTAACGATGGCACCAAAGCCAATTCATTTGGTAAAAAAAGTTGGGCCCAGTGTTTGATTTATTTTTAGAAAATATCATTAATGTTGGCAAAAAATCCTAGATGAAAATGTAGATACGAACACAAAAACTTGGTCAAATTCCGTATCAAACAACAATTTTTGATGTAAATGTGATAACAAAAAGTAAGTAATTAACTCTGCAATTTCAAATTTTTAACAAGAAAGTAACAAAAATCCGAATTATCATGTGACAGATAACAATTAAATGATACGAAGGAATAAAAAAAGTGCCATTTTTATTTTTAAACTAAGTCTGAAGAAGAATTCAGAACTTACTTTAACTTCAAACCCATTTCAGTTCAAATTACAGAAAACTGATATGCAATCTTCATAACATATAATTTATTGTTTCGTTCGACAAATAAGTTTTTTTTCAGTAGAAGCGTTTTTTTATTAAAATGATAATATTTGTCTTCAGGTATTGATAAAAACGCATTTAACAAACAGAAGTCTATCTAGAATTCGTAAAAGTCTAAATTTTGATGAATCTTAAACATGAAAATTTTTTGGGACAAAAACACTAAACAAAAACACATTTTATCGCCCACAGAGACAATGAGCTGCAGCTAATTTTCTCTGTTAAATTTATTTAAATTTATTATTTTTAAATTTTTACGTAAGCCATTTTATAAAATTCCGCCATTACAATATTTTCTTTGGCAAATCCCCGGTTGGGAAACACTGCACTAAAACATCCATGCTTTTTGTTTCTTAGGTTTATGAAATTTTACGTATTCAGAAATTTTGTTAGAAATAGTGGTACAAAGTTGGGAAAATCATCTTCAGGACACCATGGGAAATCGTTTTAAAAAATTTTTGGAAATTTTGTGGAAATCAGAGGCAATTATTATTATTATTAAATAAGAGGAAATTTTGAGGTAATCTGGTGTAGAAAATTCGGAGAGTTGGGACACTGACCGTCAAACCGAGCCAATTTTGTATTATGTGGATAAGGTACATGTTTCTATCCTTTTTCATTAAAATTTTTGTTAGTAACTTATGTCGAAAATAATTTCAAGGTTATAATTTTTGTCAAATGCATAAAATGACATAATTTTACGTCAAATTAAACCAGGGACGTAGAAAACGTAGAAATTTTGTGATTACTATTTAAAAAAAGAAAATTATTGAATACCTACCAATATTAATGTTCACATTTCTCAAATTTTTGGATATATATATTTTAATATTAAATACATAACTTAAAACATACTTCAATGCTAAAAATGATTTTCTTTCAGTCATAATTTTTAGTTAAACATCTCGTCCCAAAAATTGGTCATCAAGAACCCTTCATATTTCCTGTCGTCTTTTTAAATTTTCTAAAAAATTATATTGGAGGTTTATTCGTGTGAAAACGTAACATAATCGTGAATTCCAATAACTTTATAATTTGAAACAGAATCTAAAGTTAACGTAGAATCTAAAGGCGGCCAAGCAGCGACAGGTTCAACTTTCCTAAAAATTAGAACCAATTTTGGGTTCAAGTACCTACGTATTTTATAAATGCATAGACAAATTCCCAAAATCTCATAGATTTTGTACATAACATTATTTAGACAATCCACTTTTCCAAATGCTTGTTAATAATAAACGTAAAACTTGGCAGGAAAGGTTCAATTTCTCTCTCTCTTTCATCGATGATTACCATTTCTTAAAGTTGAGGGAAAAATGTTTATGATAAAGAGTTTAGACGTAAAATTCTTGTAGTTATAAAGAAATCTTTTTTAAAATTTGAAGTCATATCAAGAAAAACAGTGAATTGACGACGACTGCTAGTCTTAACCATTTCTAAACGCAGTTAGTCGACGAAAAATGAAAACATTTTTGACAAATTTATTTGACTTTTCGTCAAATTTAAAGTGTTATTCGGAAATAAAATTAACTAGACGCCCTCTGGTGATGACTTTGGAACTATGTCGAAAACAGTAATGAACTTTTCGTAATTCCACATTTAATTGACATCTAATAAATTGTTTAACTAACAATTTTGCGTGTATAGTGTTAACTGCTTACATTAGAGAGAATCACTTTAAAAGTACGTGGTGGTAAATACTAGCTTAGACTTTGGTTCTGCGGTTTTTCGTGGTATAAAGTGTTTATTGTTGGAATTTGAAAGTGGATAAAAAGTGAAAAAAATTTAAATTTTTATTACAAAGCTTAAAAAACAGTTGTCTAATTAAAGACTATAGTAATGGATCACAGCGAACACAAAGTTGGGCTCAAGAAACCAATAAATTAGTGAAGTTTGTGAATTTTAGGTTAGAATTTTTCTACTGATAAAATCATGAAATACTTCGATAAATCAACAAAACTACAATTAAGATTAACAACTGCTAATACACTTAAACGTAAATTATGCCAAAAGGTAGGCTTTTCAATGTCTTTGTAATAATTTTCCAATAAAGAAAGTGAACTAAAAAGTCATCGTTATTCGTGTTTTCCCCTTCATCTCTAATTTGTCAACATTCGTTTCTTCCACCAAAGATCCAATAGTCATTTCGCATAGGCAATGTAATAATTGTGAAGCCTCAACATTCGTACAACGCTCAAAATATCCGAATAAACATTTTCCCGCCATTTATGGTTACTGTTTTCGACCTAGCTCAGTGGCGCCCCCAACGGTAACTTTACTTCCGAATACATTTCTACCCCAATTTGTTTTTTACACATTCCAACGTACGGATTATGGTACGGATATGAAACAAAATTTCGAAAATTGACATTCAGTGTCCTAACTCTCCCAATATAGGAACTCTACCCACACCTAAATACCATAAACATAAATTGCTCTCGAAACGTCGGACAGACATTTTAAGGGAGTTATCAAAAATTCGGTATTTTGGAATGGTTTGTGGTTTATGGCGGCTCTTGAGGTGAAATAAAACACAAAAGAAGTGTATTGGGTCCGTAAATAAGAACCGCCATGGTGCCCATAAACTTTTAGCTGACTAATTGACTAATCTCGTATAATTCGGTGAATCTTTGTTGTCGGACAGTTGTAACAGGGCTAATAGCCTCAGACACCTGTAAGGTGTATTTGGTCAATTGGGGGTCGGCGCCACCTCCCTCTGCGAGATACAAAGAATTCCGTCTGCAGTCAGGCTTTTAAATCATCCTTCGTGCCTTTACCGGCTAAACAGAGCCGGTGATGCAGGTGCGTTTATGGCCATTGATGTTGTTCATAAAGGTACCATTTTACTTTTTCAGGTGTTCACGAGTACGATTACGGTTTTGTAAACGTAAACAGGATATTGAAAAACATTCGGGAATTCTGAAAATTCGTTAAATGGCTTATTGTACATTCGAAGCCAGGAATTTCAACGGTACGTTACCCTTTTGAGCCGAGTAAAAATTTCATTACGTGCCTGGGATGAATCATTGATTACGGTCGCACCTAATCTTTCCATTTTTACTTGAATCATGCATTAGTGAGTTGGTTATTTAGAATAGAGCAAGACCTATGCACGTGCCGAATATGTATCTGTGCACGTGTCTTCGTTAGTTTAATGAGACAGCCTTGTTGGACACGTGCGCGTCTCCCCTAAAAACAAGCAGGAATTATTATGGGAAGTAATGCCGAGCAGGAACGACCCCGGAACAAAACTGCTACTTATGTCAGACGAGAGCTACAGCCAGCCGCTGGAATACCGCACATTTGTTCAAAAAAATAAGCTTATTTATGGCTAAGGTCAAGGCATTCGCCATATGTGCGATACTGATTGCTATCTTCTTTGGTGTTCGCTACCTTTGACCATGATTTTTATCGCGAAATCAAAGAAAGTAGCAAGAGGTGTGTGGGCCGAAGCTAATTACAGTTTTGCAAATAACATATGTTTCAAGCCATACATAAATATGAAAGTGTAACAAATTAAAACTGTTCTTACATCGTATAATGTTCAATACATCGTATTATTTCTCCAAATTTTTCCCTAATAAATAATAAATGACGGTACATTTTACTAGTGATAGTTGTGTAAAATCATTTTTGTCTAATATTATAAAACTTTTAAAGTTACTTTTTGAAAATGAAATGTTCTTCCGATTTATCTAAAAAAATGTAATTTTTTGTTTTTTTGAGTTGTTCAGAATTCTTCCCATAACTCCCTAAACCGGACTGAAAAAGTAGACCAAGTAAGTTGTAGGTATATACAGAGTGCTCAAAAACTGGCGCACCAACTCAGTGGTACGTTATTGAGAAGCAAGTGCAGATTACGGGAAAAATGTTGAAAAAATTCCTAAAGTTATATTTTAAAAAATCTGGAGCTACAAACTTATTGTGTTAACTTCTTTAGTTTTCATTATTTTTTTATGTTTTTATGTTTGACACCAGGTAATAATCGTTCCGTAACAAAACGATGAATAATTATTTTAAAAATTACTAGCAGATTTTAGCAGTTTTTTAATTTACAAAAATTAAAATTCATCCAAAAAATCACAATGTGTGCCAACACTGGGAATTATTTCCTAGGAAACCGTTTCAAAAATAATTTATTTTTATTCGGAAGTAAAATTACCGTTGGGGGCGCCACTGAGCTAGGTCGAAAACAGTAACCATAAATGGCGGGAAAATGTTTATTCGGATATTTTGAACGTTGTACGAATTTTGGGGCTTCACAATTATTACATTGCCTATGCGGAATGATTATTGCATCTTTGATGCAAGAAACTTATGTTGACAAATGAGAGATGACGAGGAAAACACGAATAACGAATAACTGTTTGGTTCACTTTCTTTATTGGAAAATTATTAAAAATACATTGAAAAGCCTACCTTTTGGCATAATTTACGTTTAAATGTATCAGCAGTTGTTAATCTTTATTGTAGTTTTGTAGATTTACCGCAGCATTTCATGATTTTTTCAGTGGAAAATTCTAACCTAAAATTCATAACACTTCACTAATTTATTGGTTTCTTGAGCCAAACTTTGTGTTCGCTGTGATCCATTACTTATAATCTTTAATTAGACAACTGTTTGATAACACTTTGTAATTAAAATTTAAATATTTTTCACTTTTTATCCACTTTCAAGTTCCAACAATAAACACTTTATACTACGAAAAACTACAGAACCAAAGTCAACGCTAGTATTTACCACCACGTACTTTTAAACTAATTCTTTCTATTGTAAGTAATTAACACTATACACGCAAAATTGTTGAACAATTCATTAAATGTAAGTTAAATGTGGCATTACGAAAATTTCTTTACTGTTTTCGACATAGTTCAAAAGTCATCACCAGAGGGCGTCTAGTTAATTTTATTTCCGAATTGTTGATCAAGTTCTATTGCGATCTCGACATTTAGACAACGTTGCCATATATAATTTTTTTAATTCGTTATTTATTAATAACTTTAATACAAAGATTTTTTTTACTATTTTTACTTTTATATGTAACCACTTATCTACCACACACCATTGAGTTGGTGCGCCAGTTTTTGAGCACGCTGTAGATTGGCATTACTTCAAATTTTTACGTTTGTTAGCAGCACAAATTCAATTACTTTGCAAATTGTCTTCAAAAATAAGCAAACTGGTTAAAAATGAAGTATGAACGTAAGTCTATGGAAGTAGGTGTTTTATGTATTTTTTTACGAAACGTCACTCGACTTATATTTGTAAATGACATGTTTGTCAGCTAAAAATAAAGTTAGAAGCAAAAAAATTTCAAATTAGCCTGAAAGTCGGGCTAAATAATTCAAAGTTGATTGCATTTTGCATACTTATTCTACACCATTTATTAATAAGTCAATAATTAACTTTTTTTCAAGTTAATTCGTCGCCTAGAAACACACTTATTTCGTAAAATTTTTAACAGCAAATTTACAGCAAAATTGTGTCCTAATTTATATTTTTTGAGTGTTTAAAAATGTTTTTGGGGTAATAACAGCTTTTTTAGAAGCATAACTGACATAAATAAATCACATTTCATTGAAATTTACGTTGTAGACTCATTTAATTTGATAAAAACCACAAAACTTTTCTACATTTTTCGGCTAAGAACACAATTACTTGTCAATATTTTGTTAAAAACAAACCTAAGAATTACCAAAAAAAAACACCTATTTTAGAAGATTCGCTTGTCAAAATCCGTTCGTCATTTTTATTTTTTTATCTTCACAAAGAAAAAACAAAAAATACAAAATTTAATCAAAACTTTGTTAGGCTTTTTGTTAGTTAAATACGATTCTGAACCACATTCTCAGTATTTTTGCAAAATTTGATTAAAACACACAAAAGGATGACTTTGATAACATATTTTTGAATTTTTTCCAGCTTTGAAGTCCATTTTTGGATAAAAACTGAATAATTGCGCAAAATGTTCTTACAAATAAGCTTGCAAATTACCAAAAACGTTATTTTTTAACTTTCATTTTATATAGATTATTAATTGTTTGTTAATTATTGATTTTAATTAATTGATTTGATTAGATTTAACGTACAAAACAGCGACAACAACGTTATACTTTTGTTAAAATTAGATCAAAATAAAAAAAAATAAAATAAAATTTGCTTGTTCGAGTATTTCAACACATTTTTAAAATAAACATTAAACACCAAGTTTTATTTTATCAATTATATTTGAAATTGATGTTATTTTTATCCTATTTCACAAAAATTAGTTCGTTTTTGACTGAAATTTATACACAGATGTTAGTTATTTAAGTCTTTAATAGTGGTGTTAAATCGAAATTTCAGGAGATTTGGATAAAATAGTTAAAATTACACAGTAGTACCTATACAAAGATGATTACATTTTTGCCTTTCTCTATTGTTTACCATTTGAACTCATTTTTCCTTTGGCCTTTTTCGAGAGGTAAACCGTAGAAGAAATTATTTAAAAAACAAGGATAAGCTTTGGAAAATCTTGATTAAATCAAAGAAAATTTTGAGAAAATCTGGCGTACAAAATTTGGGGTGTGTTTGGCCTTCGGCCTTTTTCAAGTTTTTCGGCTCAGTGTTTAAGATAAACATAAACTTTTTTGATCAAATACCCACTATATTCGAAATTGATAAAATTTTAGTTGGTTTTGCTGACTTTACTTGGTTCAGAGCCTCATTTATTTTGAAAGATCTTTCAAAACAGTCAAAACATGCAGATGGTAATTTATCAATTTTATTCGATTCAGCTCGTTTTTGAGTGTTTCTTTACAAATATATAAAAAATTTAGTCTACACTAATGCTATATTATTTGTAGATTACTTATTCCTACCCCTTTCGTACAATTTTGAACGTTCAAAATGTTTATGTAATTTCAAAACTTGGATCAAACAAATCAAATTCATAAATCATCAAACTAAGTCTAAGGTCCGGTTTATAGAAGCGTCATTTTTTAAAATTTGATTGCAGTTAAAATGTTCTGAAAACTGGCTATAAGGGCAGTTTTATAGGAAGCATCGTTAAAATTTAATTCGTTGTTAAAAAGTTAACAACGCGAATGGACCAATCAAATGGTTCATTTTTGTCACGTGACCAGTTAATCACGCATTTAATTGAGGATTAAATTAATGACGCTTCGACAAACCGACCCTAGATATTTTTGCCTTTCTCGAGTGTTCGAGCTCGCTTTCGAAGAGAAACGCAATTATTCCGAAAAATTCATCAAAAACGGCAAAAAAACTGAACGAAAATGATGTTACATTTTTCCTTTATCAAATACTCACTTTTTTAGTAAAATCCAAAAATTTCGCTAAAGCTGGCTGAAAAATGACCAAAGTTAATGAAAATTGAGTTTATTTTGGCTTGTTTCACTCAAGTCTAACTCGTTAATTTTGTAAGAATTTGTCATATACAGGGTGTATCAAAAATACGTGTGTTAATTTTAACACGTAATAAAACTCATCAAATACAACAACTTTTCTACGGATACATGTTTCAGTATCTTATCTTTTTCCAAATTTTAAGTAAATTTTCGAATTTTTTATTGAAAAATTGCAAATAGAAAAGATGTTTTATTTGTTGAGCTCTGTTACCTGTTACAATTAAGACACGTATTTCTGATACACCCTGTATAAGTCTATATCATATCACAAGTTTCTGAAGGATATTTTACCAAAAACAGGCCGAAAAACAACAAAATGTGTTAAACTTTTGGGGTAAAAAATGAATAAAAAAAATCTAGCTTTTTCGAGTGTTTCAACACATTTTTAAAATAAACATTAAACACTAACTTTTTACATCAAATATGTTTGAGATTGATGTTATTTAGCCTATTCACAACATTTAGTTCGTTTTTGACTGAAATTTATTCACAGATGTTAGTTATCCATAGACCAGTGTTGTTAAATCAGGATTTTAATATTTTTTTTTGTATAATTTGGATTAGGATAATTTGGATTTGGATAAAACAGACAAAAAAAACACCAGATTAAAATTACTTACTAGTATACAAAGATTATTACATTTTTGCCTTTCTCTACTGTTGAGTAGTACTATATGAGTTCATTTTTTTTTGGTCTTTTTCAAGAGGTAAACCGTAGAAGAGTATACAAAATTGAGAAAAACAGAAGAATTCAAGAAACCATAAAAAAACGACGGTAAGCATTGGAAAATCTTGAGTAAATCAAAGAAAATCTTGATTAAATAAAAAAAATTGAGAAAATCTGATATACAAAATTTGGAGTGCACTTGGCCCTCGGCCTTTTTCGAGTTTTTTGGTTCATTTTTTAACCTAACCTTTTTGATCAAATACCCACTATATTCGAAATTGACAAAATTTTAGTCGGTTTTGCTTAGTTTAGTTGGTTTAGAGCTTCATTTATTCTGAAAGATATTATCAAAACAATCAAATTCGTCTAAAAGTCACAAAATAAATAGAAATACGTACATGCAGATTGGTAATTTACCAATTTCATTCGAATCAGCTCATTTTTGAGTGTTTGTTCACAAATATGTAAAAAATTTTGTCAACGCTAAAGCTGTTTTATTTGTAGGTTACTACCTTTTTCGTACGCTTTTGAATGTTTAAAATGTTTATGTAATTTCAAAACTTGGATCAAACAAACCAAATCCATAAATTATCAAACTAAGTCTAAGTAGGGTCCGGTTCATAGAAGCATCATTAAGTTAATCTTCAATTAAATGCGTGATTAACTGATCACGTGACCAAATAGAACAAATTTGATTGGTCAATTCGCGTTATTAACTTTTAACAACGAATTAACAAAGCTTTCTGTAAACCGTCGCTATATCTAATTAGTAATTTAATTACATTGAGGGCCGGTTTACAGAAATTAAGATTTAATCCATACTTATTAATGCGTTGAATAAAAATCGAATTAAAATTTGATTGCAGTTAAAATGTTCTGAAAACCGACTCTAGAGACCAATCAAATTGGTTCATTTTGGTCACGTGACCAGTTAATCACGCATTTAATTGAGGATTAAATTAATGACGCTTCTACAAACCGACCTAAGATATTTTTGCCTTTCTGGAGTGTTCGAGCTCGTTTTCGAAGAGAAACGCAATTATTCCGAAAAATTCATCAAAAACGATAAAAAAACTGAACGAAAATGATGTTACATTTTTCCTTTATCAAATACCCACGTTTTCAGTAAAATCCAAAAATTTTGCTAAAACTGGCTGAAAATGACCAAAGTTAATGAAAATTGAATTTATTTTGGCTTGTTTCACTCAAGTCTGACTCGTTAATTTTATAAGAATTTGTCATATACAGGGTGTATCAGAAATACGTGTGTTAATTTAAACACGTAATAAAACTCATCAAATACAACAACTTTTCTACATAACATTTTGCAAAATTCTTATTTATAATTTTCACTGTTTTTCTCCTTTCTTTTGTGCAAACGAGCCGGTCATTGTTTAATAATTAGTTTGTATTCATAGCAACAATTATCAATATTGTTTTAAATTGTTTAAATTGTTCATTTCTATCACAACGAAAATAGTTGGGTTCTCTTATTTTTGTACCCATAGGCGGATACATGTTTCACTATCTTATCTTTTTCCAAATTTTAAGTAAATTTTTGAATTTTTTATTGAAAAATTCGACTCAATAAATAAAACATATTTTCTATTTGTTTGTTGAGCTCTGTTACCTGTTACAATTAAGACACATATTTCTGATACACCTTGTATAAGTCTATCATATGACTAGTTTCTGAAGGATATTTTGTCAAAAACAGGCCGAAAACAACAAAATGTGCTAATTTTTTGTGGTAGAAATTGATAAAAAAAATTAAATGTCGTAACATGACAAAATTTGTGCTCCATTATGGAAACAAAATGACAACTACGATTTTTTTGATAGTACGAGCGACACCGTCGTTTTTCCATTCGTGAAAGTAATTTCTAATTTTTGTCTGTTATTGTTGTGAAAAATGAAAGTTTGTGCAACGGCCATCTCCCATATCGCGTAGGTCTCATAATTCCGAATCCAACACCAGTAAGTGATTGTTGAAAGATGCTGTAAATAATCCCCAACGAGTGTAAATAATATCCGGTATTATCATCTGTAAATAGTGAGCATGGCATAATGTAATATGTGTGTAGGTCGTGTCCGTGTCCGTGGTCTAGGTTTGCTGGCGCACCGCAGAGCAGAACACAGAACTGGAAGATGTGGGTGAGCTGATGCCCCAGGCTACTGGTTCACACGGTGGCCAAGCTGCAGGTGTGCGCCAGACTGACCGGCGCCACTGCCGTGCCGTAATCTCACCGCCGCATTCCTTCTCATACTTTAGCTAAATGCTACTACCTGCCCTTGTCTTCTACCTCTACTCATACTTTCGAAAAACTCTGATGTCACTAAATCCGAACGTTTGACTTTGATTTTCGCTCTCGCACTTGCTCCAAGGACTCGCGTCCTTCTAGGAACCTCAACACGGGTCACTTTTACATTCGTATACAAATTTGGTCCTAGGTATTATAATGATGATGATGATGGAAAAAAACGATGCTTTTGTATAATCCGGTGTGGATTTCTTGTGCCTGCGATTGGAACTTTCTAATAACAATGCGGTTATAAAGCGAATTTGAATGGCGAAGATTCGTGCATAAGAAATCTAGAGAAGGGAGAAAATGTAACATGCAGTGAATGGTTCCAAAAAATCACTCAACAAATTACAAAAACTTTTAATTATTGTGTAGTTCAATACTGTTTCAACCTAGTTTTCAGCAAGATTGTAATGTTGTGGTATACACACCCAAAAACTAAGTAAAACTAGTCGATTTCTTTTTATTGTTGCAGTGCTAGCAATAGACCATGAACCATTTGATTGCAGACATCAGCTAAGACAATGATCGTCTTGCAGTTAGTTTTTTTTAACATTTGGCTAAAAGGGCCTCCCCGAAGGCCACCTTAACCACAGAGCTATAGAGCAGAATATTATAATACAAATTATTTTATTATAAAAATGGTAAAAAAAGAACTGTAAATTGTTATTTCTGTAGCAAGTAGGTACCTAAAATGATGTAGCAGATGAGTTCGCAAACATTTTAGGTAGATACGTGTTACAAACAAAAATTTTTTGTTAAAGATTTAAGCGTGCACAACAAAATATTTTGAAATGAATGTACGAGTAAATGCAGGGTGTTTGTTTTTCGAGCTCTACAATGAGGATCTCCGTTATTATTAGAGTTACGAGGCCGGTTAGATTAGACAAAATTGCGCATTTTTATGCTGAAAAATTATCTTAAAGAAAATGTGAGGTTTCTTTAGTATTTTAATAAATGAGAAAAATCAAAAATTTGAAATTTTTATTTTAATTTTTTAAAGCAAAAACTAAAAGAATTAGACGTTTTTGAATATTATTATATTATTATTATATTATATTATTCTGTCATCACCTTTTTCAAGGCGTTCTTGATTACAACAAAAAAAAATAAATAATAAAACAATGTTTAAAAACCCGACACACCAAACCTTTACTTGAAACACTATGCGTTTCAACCACAAAGTGGTCATTCTCAGGTGAATATAAACTATTTGATACTTGTATTTTTGAAAAGTCTTTATGTTTCTGATTATAACGATGTATCGCATGATATAATCGAATCTTATAGTCTGATTAAAATTGAGAAAAAAGCGTTTTTGCAAAGAGTGCTTTGAAAAAAACACCAGTAATTTTGTTTAACAAACTAAATTTTGACAGTTGTATTAAATATGCGAGTAAAAGTGGTAAGTAACAATGGGAATTATTTTCGGGATTTGAAATAGTACCTATTTCAAATTTTCAAATTAAGTAAACTTCCGCACAAGTTGGATACAGATTATTCAAAAATTGTTGTTTTTATCTATTCTGTTTATGTTTTTTAATAATATGTTTTCCCTGAAATGTGAATCGAATTAATAAATTAAATTGAAAAAAATAAAAATATAAAATTAAAAATTCTTTAAAATAAAAACGATTTATTGGTACACAAATCACCGAAAAACTTAGAAACTCCGAGTGAATAGTGAGAAAACTCTTAGTTTAAAACCACGATGAAATAGTCAAGGATGAAATATCAGTAACTCGTGAAAGAAGGTAAGCTCTCGAGGCTAGAGTGAAATGAAGATCTAGATCTTATTGGGTTAAACGGCGTTAAATTAATGAAAAATTTTTTCTGTTCTCTCAATTTTCTTTCCATTGTCCTGAAGATGCCTCTTACAAGAGCGACCGAAACGTCGACATTGTTCTCTAAATTAACGCAGTCTAACTAAAAAGACCTGGAACTTCATCAAAAACTGGTATCTGTAATGACAATATTTCTATCCAAAAAAATCTTTTTCTTTTCTTTGCTTTATTTGATTTATTTTTGCTCGGTTTTAAAGTTAAGACAGTTTTTCAGGTTTTTAATTCGATTCCAATCGAATTTTTAATTTGAATCAGTATGTGTTTATCAATTTTTTTAATTTTAGGAGTAAGTTTAAGTTGTACAGAATCAATTTTTTTATTTATTTGTAAATGAATGCTGAACCTATGCGTTCGTTAAATTTTGGATCTTATACACAATACAGATTGCAGAAACTACAAGAGTGAGGCGTTTTTATTAAGTATACCAATTTGCACACGTAATAAACTCAAAAATTTAAATACAAGTACTGGTAGTTCAAAACTGAAAAACCAGAAAAATTTTAAACAATAGTCAGCAAATCTAGGAAAAACGTACGCATTTTAAAAATTAGGAAACAGCGGAAACCTGTAATGTCTGTAGGGCGATTTTCTAAATAAAAATCTTAAAATCGGAAACCTTACGCTACCTTTACTGCAAATTGCAAATGTAAATGTTTCCAATAAAGTAGATACAGGGTGTAAATACAAAGTTTCGACATTTTTGAGTTTGGCTTGGCCTCGCCTATTTTTTTGAATTTTTAGAATTATGTTTGGGTTAATTAAATTTATTTCTTTGGTTTTGTATCTAGAGTTTTAAGTTTAGTTTAGGGTTTTGCATTAGTCTATACATTTTTTCTATTTTTATGATTATGTTTAGGAATAAAAACCTGTTTTTTCACTTTGTAATATTGTAGGTTAATTTTTTAATTCGCATACATTTCGGAACTACACGATATGTACATATCTAATATATTGAGTGTGTCAAAAGTCGCGGATAAGCTCTTGAAAAATAATAAAAATATAATAAAAAATCATTGCTCTTTAATTAAGCTGCAGCACCTCGTAAAAGTTGCAAGAAATGCATACTTTAATGTGGAATTTTAGGAAAAGCAGACTTGGTAACTTTGTTTTGAATGATTTATTTTCATGTTCACTTGATTTATTATCTAATTAAAAAAAAATTAGGAAAATATTTCCTTTGGTTTTTAAAATATACACCAGTTTAAAAGTGCAGCAACATTTGGCAACATTTAGTAATGTTACCATGGTAATATTTTTAGTTAATATTTTTCTAAACGTATAAAGGGAGGTGTACTTGTACACCTTTGCCATTTTTTGTTTTTGATTTCAGCCAAATAAAAGGTTTGGTGATTTTTTTATCGAAAATAGTGTTCTTGTATAGCTCTATCTAGTTGCTCTGAAGAGACTATTCGCGACTTTTGACATACCTCATAGACACCCTTATTTAATTGCTTTCTCGCAAGAAATTAGAACGGTGGTCTTTTTATTACTTCTTTTCACTCACCTAACTAAAAAAAAATATTCACAGTACCAAATTTTTACATGTTTTATGTTTTTGTTTGCTGACGTCCCTTAATAACATTTTTTTTAAAAATAAGTCAAAAACTGAAACGGCCTATTTCTTTTATTAAAATTACCACTAATGTTTTTGCTTGTGGTACATACTTTTACATACATAGCCATGCTATGTATTTATCTTAGGATAACCCTGTTGAGCAAAAGTTTCTGTATGTATGTCCTATTGCTTAATGGTATGTGAACAATAAAAATGTACAAACTGTGTCCCTATACATATGCATGTGTAGAGCACTTATCTACGATGACTCATGATAATTGTCGTGCCAATCTTAATTTTGCGGGGTTGGGAGATATGACTTAGTTCCGGTTCGCCACGCGACTTGAGATGTTCCGGTCACGTGTCCGGATTTTACTTCATCACACATGCTCGGTTACCCCTCGTAAGAGTGATCTATTGTGTTTATTATAACAGAAAATGAGCGATAGAAGGGCTTTAGACGCTTCAATATTTCATACACACTTGTCTATAAGAATAAAAAATATGCAGCTGTGTTTCATCATTTTCGAATTTTTGTAAAGTATCATGTTGCAAATGTATACAAACTTGGATATGCTCAAGTCATAAAATATTTTTCTGCAGAAGACAATGGCTCAATAGCTCGTCTCCTTTCTGGCTACAATTCACATAAAATTAACAAGGATCTAAAAGGTAAATAAGCGACTACAATGTGTCTACAAAATAAGGACTCAAACATTTTTCAAACTCTTCAAGATTTTTATTCTTATAGCTTTTTAAAGACATATAGGTATCACTGTTACCTTCTTCAAACATCTCCTTAATTGTTATTACTCTGTTACACTACTACGTAATTTCTGTTTTTATTTTTTAAGCGAAAACAAAAATAACTTTAGTCCATTCCACAAACAGATATAGTAATAAAAACGCCCCCTTGAAAGTGCGTTGTGTGAATCCTGGTTTATCATTGGTGCATTTTTTGAAGTTGGTTTCATACCAGAACAGCATTAATCCACCCTCTGTGTACATGTGTCAATACAAAGTTCTAAAAAATCTCAATTTATTAATTTATAAAACATTCTGCAATAGAAAAACGTTTATTTTATAAAAATATTTATATTTATGTCTAATTAATTTTCAATTTTAACCGAAATTTTAATAATTTGCAGTTATCATTTTGTGTTTTTGATAACTGCGCATGCGTGGCGTTTGTAAATTAGAACAATTTTAATACACTTATAAAGAAGGCCCTTTGATGCTTTGATGAATCATTTGTTCGCCATTCGTCGTTTATTGTTTGCTTTCCGTCTTGTTTTGATTTCGTTTTGTGTTCTTCATTAAACAGTCTTTTTCAAGACTAATGACAGTGATAAATTTGCACATTTTGTTTAAAATATCTAAGTTAAATTAAACAAGAAATTAATTATGACAGAAAAACATGCCAGAATATCAGTATTTTGGTCAAGGAAATCTTTCCCCTGCGTAAAAATCCCTCGCCCGTCATTTTTCTATTGAGGACAAGGAACAAATTGCCAATATTTTTTATATAGACGTTTTTAAGTCTTAAGTTTTAAGACATTCTTCATGCACTTTTTTATAAGAAATTTAAATCTGACCACGCCTTTTTCAAGGTGTTCTTGATATCAAAGTTACAACTTCCAACGTTGGTTTTTCTGAAAAGTTTGAAGTTTTTTTGAAGTCTTTTTGTTCCTGATTACAACAATTTTTCACATGATATGACTGAATCTTACATGCTGATTAAAATTAAGAAAAAGCGTTTTTGCAAAAAGTGTCCAAAAAGTGCTTTGGAAAAAAACGCCAAAAATTTTGTTTACAAACTAAATTTTGACGGTTTTATTAAATATGCCAGCACAATTTTTATATTTTTATAACTTTGTCTTGTTTTGTTTTGTGAAAAATAGACTTCTACCTTACCATGTTGTTTAGTTTTTAAATAAGTAAGCTTCCAGTTTATAATTCAATTAAACTTAAAAAATCTAGTTTGTTAAAAAACAAAATTGTTGGCGTTTTTTTTCAAAACACTCTTCACAAAAATGTTTTTTCTCCATTTTGATCAGCATGTAAGATTCGATCATATAATGTTGTACAGGTGCTCAAAAACTGGCGCACCAACTCAGTGGTACGTTGTTGAGAAGCATGTGTGGATCACGGGAAAAATCGTGAAAAAATTCCTAAAGTCATATTTTAAAAAATCTGGAGCTACAAACTTATTTTGTTAACTTCTTCAGTTTTCATTATTTTTTAATGTTTTTATGTTTCACACTAAGTATTCGTTCCCTAACACAAGGATGAACAACTATTTTTAAATTTCCCATCAGACTTTAGCAGTTTTTTAATTTAAAAATATTAAAATTCATCAAAAAAATCACAGTTTGTAGATGTGCAAACGCTGGGAATTATTTCCTAGGAAACCGTTTCAAAAATAATTTATTTTTATTGTTGATCAAATTCTCTTGCGATTACGACTGTTGGACAACGTTGTCACATGTCATTTATTTAAAATTAGTTATTTATCAATAACTTTAATGCAAAGAATTTTTTTACTATGTTTACCTTTATATGTAACCAGTTCTCTATCACACACCATTGAGTTGGTGCGCCAGTTTTTGAGCACGCTGTATATCGTTGTAATTAGAAATAAAAACACTCTTCAAAAATATAAAAAGCGAATATGGCTTCCATAAGAAAAACTACATTTGAGTGTTGTAACTTTGATATCAAGAACGCCTTGGAAAATAAGACGACAGATTTAGATTACTTGTAAAAAAGTGCTTGAAAAACGTCTAGTTTTTTTTATTTACGCCTGAAAAAATAACAACGGAAATTAAAAATTTCCTTTTTTTTACAGTGATTCAAAAACTAAAAATGACACTAATTGTTTACCATAAAAATGCGCAACTTCGCCATCGTTTAACCAACCTAGTATCTCTAGTAATAACTGAGACCCCAAGCTCGAAAAATGGACACCTTGTATGTTAGTAATTTCTACAACTGGTTTTTATAAAAGCTTTGGGAACACTGGTCAATTTAAGAAAGTAATTCTGTAATGCCGTATTGCTATGACTCTATGACCGTTCCCAAAGTTTTTATAAATTTTAAAATTGTAATTTGTAAGCAAAAATTTTCTTTTCTGATAGAAAAACATTATTTTTCAATGTTCAGTGCACCTTTTAAATAAAAGCTTTTTTCTAAAAAACATTTTTTTATTTTTTTTTATTTATTGCTTTTTAGTTTTTACTTATTCTAACGTCTTTTTCTCTGAGATTTAGGTTCGTCGTATTATTGTAACACCATTGTTTTGCTGATTTGTGCAAACTTGTTTAGTGGTATTTGATAGAAAACAGCTGTTAACATTGAAAGCACATCCTAACCTCTGTTTTGTGTCTATACTCTATACTTTTTGTCAAAGGTAAATGAATTAAAAAAATAGCGACATTTGTTTGTAACAAAACGTATTGAAAATTATGAGGTATTAATATATTTTCCAATAACTAACATACCGTTAATGTTGGTATAAGTTACGGTATGTACACATCGAAAACCCATTTGTAAACATAACCTAAAACTTCAAAACCCCATTTAACCCCTTTAGGTGGTATTTAACGACATAGGATTGCATTGTTATGCAGATTAAGTAAGTATGCAAAATTTCAATTCATTAGAACAACGGGAACCCTTTCAAATTTGGCTCCAAAAATATGCAACAGACACACAGACAACATAGCAAGTTAAATAAAAGTTTTTAAGATGTCTGTATTGACGCTTAAGTAAATAGTAAGTTTTCGTTCAAATTAATTAAAAAATATTTTAAAACCTTCAAAGACAAAACTAAATAAAAAAAATTGTTTAAAAAAATATCAAGTAAAAATAAAAAATGAAAAAATACGATTTTCTACAAATCCAAACAAAGTTCTCAATTAAGTATAATGACCATTAAAGCACTTATTTTTTTGTAGTATGGTTGAAGTTTTATTACTTAGGCAGTTATCTTGGAATATTTTTTTAGATATTATTAGTTTTTTATATGCTTCATTGTTTTCCACTAGAAAATTACCTAAATTAAATCTAAAATACAATTTAGTTTTTTTAAACGGTATTCTAGAAAATATTTTGCGGTTTTCGCAGAACATTTTTGTTTATAAAAATATGTTAAGGAGAGAAGACATGAGCTTTGAAAAATAATATTTTCACACCTCGTCATCTTGTATGAATCATGCTGTATGTATCTAGTTGTAGAAAAAATGTGTAATAATGGAACTGTCTTAATTTTAGGAAAACAAAAAAGTAAAACAGTCCTTAACTAAGTTAATACATTAGTATAAAAATAATCGTGATTTTTTTCTAATTGCACGAGCTGCTTTTACATTTTCTTGTTAGAAAGTTAATAAGTATTTCCAATCCAAATCCAAAAAGCCCACAATGGGGTTGGACCCCAGCATCCCTTTAAATCCAGGATTACAAGTCTGATACGACCCGAAATAATAATCTCACACACCATCATTTTCCATCCGATGTGAGCAACAGCAGTCTGTATCCACTCAGTTGTAGGCTTATAAGTATTTACAGGCAATTAAGCGATGAAACGACTTTTAAAAGAGATGTCAGCATGTTAGATTTTGAGTTATTACAATATAAATTAAAGTCGACATGTGTGTTGCAAGTGTTTTAACACAAATAGTAACATTTTGTAAAGAAACTGCGTGACGAATTTATAGACGAGTAAATCGCATCAAGTTTAGACCAAATTATTTATTCGGTTGAGGCGCCATCGTATTTTCCCAGTTGAAAATTTCTGGGCTGTTAATTTGCAGTTAACGGGCAATTGACACTACTTGTGTTTTGAAATAAAATAAATATTTTAAATAATGTGTATTTGCATTTGATGATGAATTTGTTATTTTCGTAATGACAAGGATAACGAATTCCTTTGTTATTGTTTCGTGGTGACTGGATCGAGAGAGGAATACATAATGGAATGGCTTGGGGCGGAAATGTTGCTAGGCAACCTGTATTACAGGACTTGCAGGAATATCCTGCTAGTATGGCCGCCAGGATCAATAAGTCAAGTCCTTGGGGAACGGTCGACGCACGCGATACTGCGCTGAAATTTCAGTCGCGGCTGAAAATCGTTTCATTTCTAGGTGCAACAGAATCACTAATTTGGTTCATTTTAGTTTTTTTTTAGAAATTAGATTGTGCTATTATTATTTTTTATAACTGTAAGAATAAATTGGACATGTTTCGCTTAGGTTTTTGAAAATGCATCATTCTTAAATACTTTAATTTCGTTTCTAGAAAATTAACTATTTTAAAAACTTTATTGTTTTTGACAAAATATGACGAAACAAAAACAATCCTGTGAAATACCTACAAAATTATGCTGAAAAAAAACACAAAAACAACCAATTTTATGACTAAATGTCACAAAGTAAAGTACCTTTCAGCCATAGTAAAAATTCTGTTTTTGCGCCTAAGCGTTTTTATTTTTACCACGACTTTTACCAGTGTTGTCACATTTGCTGCTTCAGCAAATACATTGTTGATGATCAATTAAATTATTTGGATTGTGTTTTTTTTAATTTTTAGGTGACGTTGAGCTCCGTTGAAGTGCCTATCCTTTCGTATTCCTTCATCAAGCCTTCATTTTATTATTGCAAAACAAATAAAAAAATCTAGACGTTACAACAATTTAAAACAAAATGGACGCTATTGCCATATTGAAAATTGTAAGGATAGTATTTTGAATACGTACTACCTATTAATTGTTATAATAATTTGGTAAATAATTGTTTATAAAAATAAATATTAATAAATAAAAATAGAAGATATAACTAGATATAGTAAGAAGTATATTACAATTTATAAAACATAATTATCATTTTTTTTCAATTGCTTTTCAACAATTGCAAAGTTAGCAAAAAAAAAAAGATTCTTATTATTTTCCATTTTAAAAAGTGTTTTTTAATAACACTGCTTATTGTAACATTTAGAGCCGGTTTATAAAAAGCTTTGTTAAAATTTAATTCGTTGTTAAAAGTTGACAACACAAATGGACCAATCACACGTGATCAGTTAATCACGCATTTAATTGCGAATTAAATTAATGAGGTTTCTATAAACCGGTCCTTAGATCCGGTTTATAGAAGCGTTATTAATTTAATTCGCAATTAAATGTGTGATTAACGGATCACGTGACGAAATTGAGCCAATTTGATTGGTCTATTTGTGTTGTTAACTTTTAACAACGAATTAAAATTTGATAAAGCTTTCTATAAACCGGACCTTAGAGCCAGTTTACAGAACATTTTAATTGCAATCACAATCATACATATTTTACGAAATTAATTTGACATTTGTCAATGCATTTTAAATGGCAACTTAATTCGAATTAGTTTAATTCTCAATTAAATCTTAATTTCGCTTTCTGTAAACCGACCCTTATTGTAACTTCTATTTTTTAAACTCTGCATTTTTTTTTTAATTTAATTTATAAACATATTAAAGAAAGTACTCATTACAATTTAATGTAATTTCGAAAATTTGGTGCATACATTAATAAACCTATTTACGCTGGTGTGTTATCTTGAAAAATCTAACTAAGAAATGAGTTGAAAAGTAAAAATTTAGAAATTTGTATTGACTCAAATAATGCAAATAACAAATGAAAAAGAAAAAGAAAAAATTAATGGTTTTTGTTACACATTATATAAAATATAGCTCTATAATTACACAGATTGAACTAAAAGTAACGCACATAATTCATAACTCTGTTATTAGGCATTTTTTAAAATAATCCTGAAATAAGTCGATATGATTTTATTAAGGGTGGATTTTACAAACGTCGGATAACTTAACTTATTTATTATGAGAAGTGCTATTTTTGTTCACTGTTTTAGATAAATAATTAATAAGAAATAATTAAATAAAAGAATGGAAACATAAAACATAATGGGCTTTGTCTTCTTTTTGTTTTTTTTTTAATTTTTTTATGTAATTACCATTTAATATGACAACTAGACACAGAGAAATAAATGAAAAACAATAATATAAAATAAGTAACCTTTGAGAACTTTTTTCTTTTCTTTTCTTCTTTTTGTTGATTTTTTGTTTTATTTTTTTTAATAGTATATAACTTACCAGAAAGATAAAAATGTCTAAATACTGTCTAAATTTTAATCATTAAATAATAAACAAAGATGTTTTTACTCAAAAACAAGTATCGTCAGAACTATCATTACAGCATCAAAATGTAGCAATTAAAAAAGTAAAATGGACCTGTTCGAGAATTTTTTTGAAAAATGACTCATTAAAAAGATATGAATTTTGTGCCTTACATTTGGTCGGTTTTATTAAAGCTTCACAGTCTCAGTCACAATTATTAAACCAACAAATTTTTTTGCCTTCACTGGATTAATTGCCACAAATTTTGACTAATTGACTGATTTCTGATGAGCAACGAATGCCAATGTTATTATAATCAGATTTAGTATCAGTCTAATTCAAAATCATCGTCTGTAACTACCCAAATCGTTAGTTAGGCTTTGATATTTTAGCTGCAACCATTAGGTACAGTCACTATCAAAAAGAATGGCACCCCTAAAACCACAGCCGCAAATCTTTTCGGTATCATAGGATAAATATGTACATTTGGCTAGTTTTTAGTTGGATTTTTGCTATGCGACCCGGTTGGCAGAAGTGTCATTGTTTTTGATCGTGACTATTACAACTTGTTTAAACGAAAAAAATTAACGTTTTTGATCAAAATAAAGTGATCTGCGTTACTCTCAAATAATATTCCTTGTTTTTTTTTTCGAGAAAAATTAATATGTATAAGGACACAAGGGCCTAATAAGATGGTGTTTTTAGCCAAAATAAGGAAACTACTTTAGCTATTTCTAAACAAATTTGGAAAAGAAACCCTTAGAAAATTAATTTTGAGACACAAAACGACCAAAATAAGGAAGTTTGAGCTATTGTTTAGCGATTTTGATTATTTTAAACCGATGTATTGCCTAAAATCCAACAAACATATTTTGCGAAACATGCCAAAAGTTTTGTTTTCAGTTAAATAAGAAAATATGCGCTACATTCCCAAGCGGTTTGCACACTGTTAAATGATAGATAAGAGACAAGAATCAACATCTTTTAGTAAGTAAATAACTAAGTAAAGCTCTATAAGCTCTTTTCTCAAACGGTTTTGCTGCATCGCCAGTTTGGCATTCATTTCTAAGAAATCTTCACATGATTACAATTCCAAAAATGCATTTTGAATCTGAAAAGTTCCAATAATCCCTGAAAAATTCAGTAATTTCACACAATTTTAATAATTTAGTAGTTCCAATAGCAGTAATTTCGATTAAATTTCAAATACGAGTATTCCTGGTAACAACTAATTTCAAAGTTGATAAAATTTTTAAATAGTAAGGAGAATATTCATTTAGTTTCAAAGAAGCCTTTACAAAAAAAAACTGACGCTTTTGAAGAAGTTGGAAAAACATGAGTATTTTTGTTGTTATACTAAAAGACAATAACAATACCTATAAATTTTTTTAAAAGTAGGATTTTTTTTTGAATATTGATATCAAAAACAACCTGACTGGATTAAGCAAAGTTTATTTCTATTTGTTTCTTTTTTAAATCACTCCCCTGTGTTTTATACCTTCCTAGCAAATAATACATTAGTAAAATCAAGAAAAAACCATTATTTGAAACTTTTTTTTAAATGAGTCAGAATTGATTGCAAAAGTAAAAATAATAACAATAACACATTTATAGCTGAAACACAATGTAATTTACTGCACACTACACGATAACACTTTTTTTCAAAACATGCATTATGAAAACATTACGTGTTTACTATTCAATCTATCGACCCCTTCAAAGAGTTGCAGTAATAGCTTTTACCAATCAGTCCATAAAAAATGCATTCTGCTCCCTATGTGAACATTGACGCAATCGGTTTTGGCCATTTTGATGACGTTTGGTGAATTTTCAAGTGCAGTAAGCAGCCATCTGGGTAAAGATCTTTTATGCACCCTCGAAAAACACAAAGCCAATAAATATTTTTCGACAGAACATTATTTCATGCCCAAAATACAAAAAACTATTTCTTCATCAAATCTTTTGAACAGATAAAATAGCACTTTAACCGCAATTTACAAATTCCAACATATCAACTTGAAAGATTAAGAAATCAATAATAACTTAATAACACTAGTTGACAACGTTTTTTACCAATAGATGAAACCAATGTGTATCGGTTGAATAATTAATGCTAAGTATGATACTGAAGTCGAAACACAATTAGGACGTAAAATTTTTTAAATATTCATTATTAAATGTAAGTATTTGACAATTTTTGCAACATCAAAAATGTTACTGCTTTTCTTTTATACAGTGCGTTCAAAAAGTCTTTATATCAACTCTTGCTGTGAAATTTTGAGCGTATGTTGATTTCTTACAATTACTATACATATACGAAAATACTGGCGTTGGAGAAAATCGCAAGTAGCGCGTTTGAAACTTCAACAGAACTAGAACAATAATCTATCAAAGGCAATAAAAATCTGTCAATCTAAATTCCACATCAAGAGCTGATCTTAAGATTTTTTGAACGCACCGTACTATGAGGGTCAGTTTATCTCAATGTAGACTAGTAAACGAATAACATATTTTTATTCCAAAAACCTTTATACCTCTTTTCATAAGACTTTAAATTTTGGTGGAAATACAAACATAGAAAAAGTTGTTTGGGCGTAATTTACAATCACCTGATGATATTTTAAGGCAAATAAAATATTAACAATTTGTTAATCACTTCAATAACGAATGCCAAAGACAATACAAAAAAGATTGATTCAATACTTTTGAAAAATTAAAAATGACTGATTGTTTTTTTTGCACTGATTAGTGTTAGTTTTTCTTATTGTAACTAGCAGTAATCGGCTAACATATTTTTAACCCGAAAACCTTGGTATACCTCTTTTCATAAGACTTTAAATCTTGATAAAAACGTTTACCATTTGATCGCTTAAATTTCCAAGGTTTTATTAGGATAATTAGGATAATTTCTTTGGGCTTAATCTACATTTCCTTGATGAGATTTTAAAACAAAGAAAATTAGTTTATTCCAGAAACAAGGAATGCCAAACTAGACACAAGAAACAAATTTTCAAACATTTTAGGCCTAACTGCAACGGTGTAGTTAAAAATTGTATGAAACTTGGTTTAAACTAATCGCTTAAATAGCGCTTAACGCCAAAAAAAAACAATTTAAAAGTACTGTTTGTAAACGAATCGATGAGAAATTACGTTATTCTTGACTTGTATGATGAAAAAATTAGTTAGATTGAAAATCTAACTAATTGTTAAAAAAACAAACATTTGCAGCGGAATAAAATTCTATACACATCTGAAGATAAGACAAATAAGACAGAAAATGGTCAAATGTTAGCCAAATAACAATAAAGTTATTGATTTTCGAAATAATAAATATCGCGCTAAATTATGAAACTTTTTTAAATTAATTTTATTTTTTTTATTAAATTACATTGTTGAACACAAAAGCAAGATTTATCAATTAACTGAAAAACGTCCGTAGCAGCACTGAATTGTTTTTTTTTAATTTCAATTTTTTCAACTGAATTTTTAATTTCACGGATCTTTTCATCAATTTGAGTTCAACCGACATTAGCTCGTAACTCAAGATGAAAATTTTCGAGCAATGCTTTTTCGTCTTCGAAATCAAAAGTTCTGTTTTTTTTATAGAAATCATGGGTTGGTGTTGTAGAATAAGCTTTTTTCTTATTGGTCTGAAAAATTATTTCGTTTGCATCATACTTTTTGTTGGTACATTAGTACATTACCATATATACAAGAAAAGCTTTTTTTTTAATAAAATTGGCTCAAAGTGAAAAACTTAAATAAGTACTCACTAATTTTAATTTTGTTAAATTATTTTACTCTTGATAACAAAACAAAAAGAAAATCCGCAACATTTTCACGTATTTGTAAATTATTGACAACTAATTGACCGACATTATGTGGATTAAATTAACTAACAGATAAAATTTCACGGTGCAGCTCGACTTATTTAAACTCCACTTATATCTATAAAGCTCGGTTGCTCAGTTGGAGCTTAAACCGAGTTTAAACTAAGTTTAAGCCGGCACCGAGTGTTACTCAGTTACAAAGTATCGACTAAGCCAATGCTTAAAAGTGGTTTAACTAAGTGGTCGATCTTGGCCGCTTAAGTATCGGCTTATCGCTAAACATTTTTAATATTAACGTTACTAATATACATGACTTTATAACTTCATTGAAATCGTTAACAGATGAATAAAAGAAACTGAAGTAGCAATTTTAGGCGCAAAGAAAAAAATTTGGTCAATTTTGTTCAAAATTATAAATTACACTGGATTGTAAAAAAGATATTAGATTACGTTCGATGAAAAAAAATTGAGCATGGGCCCAAATTTCACTAAAATTTAATGCAGCAGCAGACACCTGTAGAGAAGCTGTTACATTACGATAAATATGCGAAAATTAAAAAAAATCATAAAATATGCAGACCAAAAACGTTAGAAAAACGCAGATTGCTGGAGAGCCATCTAGCCCATACACTACTTACTTTCACAAATGTGGAAAAAATTGCTTTTAATGATAATTAGTGATAATGAACTAATAAATTACCGGATTCAATAGTGAATTTGCTGATGATGCACAGAAACTGGTTTTTTAAATAAATTTCAGTTCGCATTGAGGTAAACTTGTAATAAATAAACTTGAGCAATAACAAAAATGGGTAGAGGGCCATGGCAGCAACATGTACGTTAGTACATTAAAAAAAACACTAAAAAAGTGTAATGATAATAATTTACTTATTCTTAATTCAGTATACCTATTAAACATTATTTTTTTTATTGCTGCAGAATGATGTTAGAATTATTGATATTATGTCAATATTATATGATTTTATTTATAGCATAAATTTTGAAACAGTTAAATTATTTATATAAAATTTTTATGCTTCAAAAGTGAAAACGCCTAAGTCTTCAAATGCACAAAAGCAACAAATAAACTGTGCATAATTTGAAAATGCCGCGCATGAAAGAGTTACAAGAAATAAGGAATGGCTATTTTACTAATTAACAATTATATTGAGATACATTTTCAACCTTAAAATTCTTATTACAACGATATTATTCCTACAATGTACCAAAATATTGATAAAAGATAATATTATTCCATCTTAACCTAACTTTTTCAAAATCAGAACTGTCAAAACAGGAACCTCATACTTAAAGTGCGCAAGCGTACCTACTACCAACCACATACGTGACAAGTTACCGCGACTCAGCTAAACTTTCCACTGAGCAACACAACTACGGTTTAAACTTAGTTAAGCAAAAGCTTAAGCTCGAACTGAGCAAGCGGGCCTAAGCCTAGTTTTGTTAAGCGTTATTCATAAGCCGAACCGCTGCAGTTAGGTCTTGAATTATATTAAAAATAACTAGACGTGATAGACAAATGTGACATATACCGGGTGCTCAAAAACCGGCGCACCAACTCAATGGAGTGTGGTAGAGAATTGTTTACATATAAAGGTAAAAATAGTAAAAAAATTTTGTGTATTAAAATTATTGATAAATAACGAATTTTAAATAAATGATATGTGGCAACGTTGTCTAACAGTCGTGATCGCAATAGAACTTGATTAACAATTAAAATAAATTATTTTTGAAACGGTTTACTAGGAAATAATTCGCAGTGTTGGCACATCTACACATTGTGATTTGTTTTGATGAATTTTATTTTTTTTAATTAAAAAATCTGCTAAAGTCTGATAGGAAATTTAAAAATAATTATTCATTGTTGTGTTAGAGAACGATAACTTAGTGTGAAACATAAAACCATTAAAAAATAATGAAAACTGAAGAAGTTTACAAAATAAGTTTGTAGCTCCATATTTTTTTAAATATGACTACGATTTTTTTCAAGATTTTTTCCGTGATCTACACCTGCTTTTCAACCTACCACTGAGTTGGTGCGCCAGTTTTTGAGCACCCTGTATTATGAGTGAGTAACCAGAAAACAGAATTCCTATAAATTATCTTTTGGTAAAAAAATACAGGGTGCTCAAAAACTGGCGCACCAACTCAATGGTATGTTATTGAGAAGCAAGTGCAGATTACGGGGAAAATGTTGAAAAAATTCCTAAAGTCATATTTTAAAAAATCTGGAGCTACAAACTTATTGTGTTAACGTCTTTAGTTTTCATTATTTTTTTATGTTTTTATGTTTCATACCAGGTGATCGTTACGTAACAAAACGATGAATAATTATTTTTAAATTTACTATCAGATTTTAGCAGTTTTTTAATTTAAATAAAATTTAAATTTATCCAAAAAATCACAATGTGTAGATGTGCCAACACTGGGAATTATTTCCTAGGAAACCGTTTTAAAAATAATTTATTTTTATTGTTGCTCAAATTCTATTGCGATCATGACTGTTAGACAACGTTGCCACATATCATTTATCTAAAATCTGTTATTTATCAATAACTTTAATACAAAGAATTTTTTTACTATTTTTACCTTTACATGTAACCAGTTCTCTACCACACACCATTGAGTTGGTGCGCCAGTTTTTGAGCACGCTGTATAATGTAGTGATATTTTTAGACGGAACGTTATTTCCTGTCCAGAATACAAAAAAAACTGTTTTTTTATCAACTCCTTTTTCTTTTGAACTGGAAGTCTTGCTTTAGAAAAAAATGTTGTATTATACACGACTATAAAAATCTTTTCGTTCGTAGATAAACAATCTCTTTATCGCCTTGTATAATAAATAACTTTTGACTAAAAGATTTTCGATTTACTTTATCCACAAGTTTTGTAGGAATGTAATTAACTTCGACTTTTGCTACATTTTGATAACAATAGATCTAGATTAGGAATGCAAGCCGACATCATCTGTGCGTGAAATTAACACATCTCCGTGACATGGAATTGCAATCTGTCGCAAGGAGAAAGCAAGTCCCTAAGTCTGTGACAATAAAAGCACATCTCGTGTGCAATAAAACCATATAAAGGCGGATCAATCACCCCATAGACCTCCCCCGATCCCTTGTTACATAAGGGAGTTTACCCCTCAATGAATACATCTACTCATTACGTAGCCGCGAAGTCACGGTCTTCCTAAACACGCCGAACCACCAAACATCTCCAAAAACTCCAGAGCGGAAACTGACGAATTGGAACGACCGCAGCACCTCTTGCTCATCTCCACGCTATGACTTATTGATCCATCACGTGTCCTTTTCATTATAGGGGGTGGTGGAATCCATAAAAATTCCAATGTTGTGCACTAGCAACAAGAATTTCCTAATTAAACTTTATTCGATTCTTGGCGAGACAATGGAAGTGGGAGTGCTGAATAATTAGTCCAATCGCGCGTAAAAATGCTCACCGTTATACCACATCTGTAGTACAATGTAATTAGGAGAAATGTGAGAGAAAAATAAAGTGCCAAGTCACATTCCGTTCCTTGTGTAACTAATTATTTGTTTCATTTCATTTGTATTCAATTCATTTTTAGTATTGTCGCGTGTATGGCGCTACTCCTCATATGGTGCTTGAAAGGACTCTATTCAACCAGATATCTCTTATTAATTCTAATTATAAACAGGCTGATTGCATTTAATAAAAACATGTGCTGTTGTATTTACAATCCCATATGTCCAGACGCTATTCAATGGGTGTCAACAAGATTTACATTTACCATTTTCAACAGGGGTGATGCTTTAGATTAAATGAATAGATTAACACTTTGTGTGCTGCTTGGTAGTGAAAAAAATTAAAAGGGCTACAAAATTATCAAAAGTGAAAATATACTGTAAATTCGATAAGGATTTTTGCATACTCGTTTGAGTTGGAAATTTATTTTAAATTTTTCCAATCTTGTTTTCACAATTCAAACAAGGATGAAAAAAGTAGTAAAAAACAAGTTTTATAAGACCAGTCGTGAAGCACTCATTCTTTCAAAAAACTCGTGGCTAACTTTTAATACTATTTTTTGGATTTTGCTCCTTCTTTTCTGTTTCTAAACAAAAATTGTTATTTTAATCGATTTAGGAATTTTTCTGACGGTTGGTAATGTCTCCATTATGAAAGTGAAAAATGTACTTAAATTTTTTGTTTTATCCAAATTCTGTTTGGATGATAATATTGTTAATGAAGGTAATCTTGCATGAACGCCCTCTGAAATTTTTGAAATTGGCAAAAATGTGCTAGCAAATTTGCTTCTTGCCAATCCAAAAATTTTCGTAAAATGTTTCGTCAGTTAATGACTATTAAGATATCGCACATGATGTTGTTGTGTTCATAAATATGTCTTTTAAAGCATCAAAATGGAGACAAATTATAAAAAGTAATTTTTTTCTATTCTACACGTGAATGAAATAAATCACTTTCCGGTGAGTTGGATAGAAGATTTTGAAAAATTTGATAACGAAATATTCAATATCTATAAAGTTGCACTTTTTCTTACTTAAAGACTAAAAAAAATTCCACATAGAATTTCATAAAACCTTGTGTACTGGTGAACAAATGTCTTTTTACTGAAATGAAAAAAACTCACTTTTCCCACCTTGTTTCACAAATAGCTATTTTCACAATATTTATATAGATATAAAATACCGGGTGAGTCTTATCTTCAATCCCGTAACAATTCTTTGTACATATTTACCTGAAATTCTAAAAAAATTCGTAGGTGACTTATTGAGTATTACCTGTGTACCTGTGTACCTGCCTGTGGGTACAAAAATAAAAGAGCCGAATTATTTTTGTTGTGATAGAAACGGGTTAGTTAAACAATTTAAAACAACAATGAAAATTGTTGCTATAAATACGAACTAATTATTAAACACTGACCGGCTCGTTTGCACAAAAGAAAGGAGGAGAAAAGTGAAGATTATAAATAAGAATTTTGCAAAACTTTATATAGAAAAGTTGTTTTATTTGATCAGTTTTATTATGTGGTAAAATTAACACACGTATTTCTAATACACCCTGTATTTTGAAGTAGGCATCAAAGTGTCCATAGTTAACATAAGGAAAAATGCTACAGGGTGAGTCTACTAAAAGTCTGTTTTTACTATATCTCAAAAACTAATAATCGCACAGGATTTAGCGTTTTTTATTAAATATTTTGAATTTTGCTTTATGACTGTATTTTTTTAATTTTTCTACAATTCTTTATAATTAAAATGAATTAGGTGTTTAACCAATTACTAATAGGGTGAAGCAAATTTTTTATTTTTGTGTCATCTGAGAACAAGCGATTTAAATGTTGTTCTATGATAAAAATCAGTAAAAAAATTTCGCTTACCCCAAGAAATTTTAGTGCTAACAAAATTTTTAATAAGATTTTTTTACTCGAAAACACCATTTAAGCATCGTTGCTTTAGAATAACACCTGATATCATTAAATTTCGATTAATTGGAATTTTCATATTTTTAATTTTATTAATATTAAAATTATTAATTAATTAATTTTAATTATAAAGAAATCTAGAAAAATTCTGAGAAAAATATTCAGTAATTAATTGGAAATCCTGAATTTGGCGCGACTACCAGTTTTTGAGATAAAGTGAAATTATACTTTTTGAGAAGTCCAATTTCAAAGTGTAGACACATTTTTGTTAAGTAATAGGTACTCCTAAGATAATTTGAGCTGCTGGTGCTATTTTTGACGCAGAATTTAAATGTAAAATTATTTTGTAAAAAAGCTTTCCGCAAAACTCCAGTCTATTTTTTGAATTACAAAGTTGAAGTTAGTTTAAAACTGTGCATACTTACGCCTAACCTGACGTGTTTTTTAAACTTTTTTTCTTTCTTCCTCTCTCTGATACTTTTGGTAAAGCTGTTCACTGTTTTACAGATTTTGTGTTCTTTGGTTATCTCATTTACTTTTTCTTAAATTCTCAACAAACTGTAATACTTGCCATCATATTTAATTTAAAACAGCGCAATCTGTCGGTTTATCAAGTATCTCTTATGATAATGTGAATTAAAGCACATCTTAAATTTTAGAAAGAAAATATCTAATCTCTATCTCTAGAGATCTAGTTATCTTTAGATGTTAACGTTAACTCACACACACTTCTTAAGGTCTGAAAAAATGTTTTCTAAAAGAAAAGAGACTGTTCTCATTTTCCGAAAAGTTGAAAATAAAAAATAAACCTAAAAATTATACACTTTAGAACTAGTCTCTCAATTACTAAACAGAACTTTACAACTTACGGATTCTGCCCGTTTTAGGTTTTTAGAAAATACATAAAAAAGTGAAACTAAAAATGTATAAAAAAATGTTTTCTAAAAAGCAAAGTATAAGTTAGAAAATTTAAAATCTGGTAAAACGAAGCTTTATTAGATCAAAAAACAGAACAATAGCTACGTTAAAACCAGAAACATATGTTTTAATAAAATAAAGAAATTCTATTAATAAGCAGCTTTCGTAATCAAAAGTACAAGAACAAAACAATAAATAATAACAACATGTATTGCCAACTTATTTATACAGGGTGATTGAAAGTGGTGGTCCGACCGTTCGTACCACCGTGTATAATAAAATGGAACGAAGTAATTGTTTTCTTTCTTTCAGAGTATCGAGGCACGAAATGATTAAGCGATCATAATGTATTTATTCAGTTAGGTATTTTATCTCCATTCCCCTTAAAGCAAACATGGAACAAAAGTTTAATCTTCATAGTTCATTAACATCGTGTCTGCGTCACATAAATCCAACATTTATTCAAGTTTAAAGCTTCGACCTTTTGCGTAGGGGAGGATAAAATCTATTTGGTCTGTTCAAATATTAAACAGTTGCTATTTAGTTTGACGTAAATGTTAGCCTGTCTATATCTCATTTCAGCTTCAGTTATACTCAACCAACAAGGGTAAGGATTCAAGACCGGCTTGATTTCTCAAAGGACGCGGCTGAACGGTAACAAGGTTAGTGACAGACATGTGTGCACGATTACTACTTCAATAATTCATAATTCCATTACCAAATTGACAAGCTGCATATTTTATTAAATGTGTGCACTTGTGCACCGTATGACTCAAAACGTTTAATTATCTCAAGCGAAAAGAATAACATATGCTTGGTTTAATAATAATACTCGTACTTGTAAAAAAATTCAAGGGAATGAGGGAAATAATTGCTTAATTCCATGCTATTGCAAAACAAATTAAAAGGCAATAATTGTACCCAACTTATCCATTAATTGTGGGAAACTGATTCTCGATACTAAATTATCGAATCACAAACAGCTTACAGTTTTACATTTGCATATTTGTTCATTTTTAATCTGAATTAAATTATTAATGTACAAGATGGCCTTAAAAGTTGTTCAAAAATATTAAAAGAAGTCAGTGCTTTCAAGTCTTATGATATGATCCCTGATGTTGATGATGTTGATTACAAAATTTTAATTAGAATTTAGCAAAAACAATCACGACAAAATATGATTTCATTACCCATTTTCTTGGAATGGGATGTTCAGTTAAAAAATGTTTTTTTTTGTTTATGGGCTCCATCTTCAATGCATTTTGCTTTGACAAAGAAGCTTCTTTTTTGGAGTCCGAACTGGAAAGAAATGCGATGGTACCAAAGGTGATACTTTTTGACTGATTTTTACGTAACTATAGATACATAATTTTGACAATATATCTGTCAACTACGTATTTTCAAAATTACGAGTAGGTATTTATTTTTTTTTATTTATATTTTTAAAAGTATCTCAGAATAATTATGTATTTTGATTGCCTTCCTTGCCTTAAGCCAAAAGGTCTTTTTATTTTGTTACTATTCGTTCAAAATACACTGTGCGTTGACACACATGGATTTGCTGTTTGGTTTTATAGTTTCTAGCCGAATTAGTGAAGATTGACTAAAATAATAAATCACTGAATAATGCTGTTGAGGACAGATGATTAGCCATAGCTCGACCTGCAGTAAAATGCAGATTAGGATTTCCTCGGGTAAAGATCTTTATTGCTCAGTTCGTTTCACTTTTCAAAACAGATGTTCTTGCAATACGCCGCTACTGAATAAAACTCTAATCTCTAATTTTACTACAGACTGATTATCTTCTACCCTAAGCTGCATTGTTGCATTGTTTTATTACTGTAGTCAATCTTCACTATTTCGGTTGGAAAACTATACAAGTTCAGTGATATTTTGCAATGTAATAGTACATCAAAAAACAAACAAACAAACAAAAAAACAAAAAACAGTTTAATAAGACTTGTTTTGAAGCACGAATTAAATTTTAGAATACGAGTGGTGTAGCCACGAGTTAGTTTAAAGAATGAGTGCTTTAAGGTTTTATGAAACTAGTTTTTCACGTCTATTAGGAAATCAAAATGTAGGCAAATTACAAAAAAAAAACTTTTGAAGTCTTTAAACCGGAATGAAAGGTGGCAACACTACATGACTGTTTTGTTTTTTCAACTGTACTACTTTTTACCGCTTCGTACATTTTCTTGTTTTTGACTCATTTTGAATGTGGGAAACACATAATTTACAAATTTCAGTTAGAAATTGGTTTCAACTCTTCAGTATTGTTATTATTTATTGTTTTGTTCTTGTATATTTTGATCACAAAAGCTGCTTTTTATTAGAATTTTTTTATTTTATTAACACATGTTTCTGGTTTTATTGTAGCTATTGTTCTGTTTTTTTAATCTAATAAAGCTTCTTTTTACCAGATTTTAAAATTCCTAACTTATACTTTGCTTTTTATAAAACATGTTGAGAATTTAAGAAAAAGTAAATGAAATAACCAAAGAATACAAAATCTGTAAAACAGCGAACAGCTTTACCAAAAGTATAAGAGAGAGGAAGAAAAGAAAAAAAGTTTAAAACACACGTCAGGTTAGGCGTAAGTATGCACACTTTTAAACTAACTTCAACTTTGTTATTCAAAAAATAGACTGGACTTTTGCGAAAAGCTCTTTTACAAAATAATTTTACATTTAAATTCTGCATCAAAAATAGCACCAGCAGCTCAAATTATCTTAGGAGTACCTATTACTTAACAAAAATTCGAAATTAGACTTCTCAAAAAGTATAATTTCACTTCATCTCAAAACCTGGTAGTCGCACCGAATTCAGGATTTCCAATTAAATACTGAATTGTTTTCTCAGAAAATTTTTCTAGATTTCTTTATAATTAAAATTAATTAATTAATAATTGTAATATTAATAAAATTAAAAATATGAAAATTCCAATTAATCGAAATTTGATGATTTCAGGTGTTATTCTAAATCAACGATGCTTAATGATGTTTTAGAGTAAAAAATTTTGTTAGCACTAAAATAATTTTTTGGGGTAAGCGACATCTTTTTACTGATTTTTATTATAAAACAACATTTAAATCGCTTGTTTTCAGATGACACAAAAATAAAAATTTTACACCCTATTAGTAATTGGTTAAAGAATTAATTCATTTTAATTATAAGAAATTGTAGAAAAATTTAAAAAAATACAGTCGTAGGGCAAAATACAAAATATTTAATAAAAAACGCTGAATTCTTTGCGATTATAAGTTCTTGAGATATAGTAAAAACAGACTTTTAGCAGGCTCACCCTGTAGCATCTTTCCTTATGTTGACTATGGGCACTTTGATGCTTACCTCAAAATACAGGGTGTATTAGAAATACGTGTGTTAATTTTACCACGTAATAAAAATACATTATGATCGCTTAATCATTTCGTGGCTCGATACTCTGAAAAAAAGAAAACAATTACTTCGTTCCATTTTATTATACACGGTGGTACGAACGGTCGGGTCACCACTTTGAATCACCCTGTATAATTAACACATGTTGCCAACTTAATTCCAGGATCAAAGAATTAGGACCAGTTGAGCACTCTCTGTACAATTATTTATTATTTTAACTTTTTTTCACATGATGCAAACAGATGTGTGAATATTATTCTTTGGGCACAATAGACTTGGAATGAATACGAATGGGAAAAAAGTTGCAACAATTATACGTGTGATTAGTAATTGAAGAGAATTAATGACTTGGTGGAATATTATATTATCGGATAATTATGACATTTAATCAAGGATTGTAATCCGTCATCATCGTAAGTGGATTTAATTATGGAATAAATGCTCTTTGAAGCAATAAAGCGGTGTTGAATTCTCAAGATGATTGCGAGATTTTCTATTTACTTGCAATTTTTATTATTGATTTGAAGGCATTTTAGAGCCTCCAACGCCAATAAATAATAGACTCGTTCGTGAAGATAAAGCAATTTGCAACTACAAATTAAATGTTAAATCAGAACACTTCTTTGATTTTCGTTTTATTGTCAAGCTTTATGCGAAGCTCGCTATCCCAGCTTGTATCGAGGAGTGAGTGAGTCATGTGGACGTCAGGACGTCGTGCAGGCTAATGTAATCATCCTAATGGAAGCCACGTTTTACAAGAACAGCATTTCATTTTCTCCAAGGGCTTCACTGTGGGGAATTTGATTTAGATAATGCACTGAGATTACGTATTTTCTTCACGATAATAGAGGATATAAATTACAAATCTGGTTTGATTTATGGTTCGTTCTGTATTCTTTCACAAGGAATTTAATATTGGATTTATTTTTTCTTCGTCTCATTCTGCTTGTGCGTTGTCCGGCTGCAAACCGTTTATGGTAAACAGTTTCAATTTATTGGGATTGGGTGCTAAATTGCTTAAAATAAAGGAGTTTCAGGCTCAAGAATGGCTTAATGCTTGAATAAATGGTACAGTATTTAATTTAAACTACAAGTATTTTTGATCAGTAAAAATAATAAATGCACAGTAAAAATAATAATTGCACGGTAAAAATAATAAATGCACAGTAAAAATGATAGATGCAAAGTAAAAATAATAAACGCACAGTAAATAATAGCATCTCAAAACTAGAGAGTGTAGAATTCCACGTTTCGAGTTTTACGTTTTTGAGTTTAATTGTTCGAGGGGTTCGAAGCCCCAGCCTGCAAGCTAGATACTGAGCGTTTATTATTTAAACTGTGCAAATTGAAACTATATACTGTCCATATACGATTTTTTTACTGGGCAAATTTTAATAAAATACTGTGCGTGGTTTACTTGCCATTAAAATTTTTTACTGAGCAGAAATGAATTAAATACTGATCATTTATTATTATTTTTTTTTGATCAAAATCGAATTTATTACTGATCGCTTTATTACTACTCATAAATAAATAAGGAGATATGTAATAGACAGTGGCGCAGCAACTTTGAGGGTTGAAACCCCCTCTAGAATATAAATGATTTTAGTAGTAACACAGTTGTAGTAGTAACACAGTTGTAGTAATAAAACAAAAAATAACTTTCGAGATTATGAATGTAAACTTTTGACTTTTTTTATTTCCGAGAATGCCGACTAAAGCAATCCACAAAATTCATATTTTTGTTATTTTTCAGAAAAATTCCCGGAGAAGATTTTTGTAAAATAACACTACATTTTTGATACTATGGTAGGTATTAATTTTTGGGTAAAAACGTCATTTTTAAAAAACCGACATTTTTAATTGCTTACTGTTTTTGATAGTACACTCCTTTATCTTTCTGCTAATAACAAAAAATTAAAAAAATAATATTACATAAAACAAACAAAAAATACTGAAAAGTTGTATCTCGTTGTTCTTCCTTTATGTTTTAATGCCATTGTTTTGCATAATTTTTTTTGAAATAATTAGCATAGAAACACTTAAAAACAAAAATATAAAAAAGAATCACCACCTATAAAATGAAGCAGGAAACAGAAAGACAAAGCATTTTGTAGCTACAAAAATGTGAGTTATACAATAAATGAACTTAAACTCAAGACATTTTTTTACGTTATTTTCGCATAAAACAATATTTCCGAAAAAAATTCTTTTATGTAGGAAAATCCCCCATCAACTCTATCTCTGGCTACGCCACTGATAGTAGAGTTACAGGGTTATTCACACAAGATTCCGAGCTTGATCAGGTAAAAATACAACGCGAAAGACAGTTTACAAAGCGATCGGCGAATTTTTAAATTTGAAAATCACATCATAAATTAAAGTAGATAAATTAACTCTAATATCATAAAAAATCTACTTAGGCTCGTTTTATAGAAGCGCCATTAAGTTAATCTGCAATTAAATGCGTGATTAACTGATCACGTGACCAAACTGAACAAATTTGATTGGTCCAGTCATGTTGTTAACTTTTAACAAAGAATTAAATTTTAGCAAAGCTTTTTATAAAGCGACCCTTAGCTTTATAAATCTGTATTTTGGTCTTGCACTTTTTACTTGGTCGGTTTCAGAGTCTTATGTGAATAATCCTGTCCTAAGACAACATAAAATTGTTTGTATTTTTTGATATTTTTATTTCTTTTATCAGGTAGGTACTTGTAGGTACGCAACATTTTCATTTTTTTTCTTTATATTTTTCCAAAGAAATTTTTTGGAATTAGTCAGTTTCTGACTCAAAAAAGTGTTAGATATCACTCAAAATGAGATGAAAGAACGTATCCAGAACATTCGAAAAGTGATTTATGGTTTTTAAATTTATTTTGCAAAATAAAGTTTCTTGTTTCTGACTATAAAACATTATAAATTAGTCGCTAGAAATTGTCTAAAATGACAAAAAAAGTTCGCGGTTAAGTTTACGATCATAGAATTATACAGTTCCATGAATCGAGTTCATGAAGCTAACCCATTATAGATCATGATCATATCTAGGTGAGTTATTTTTTGCTCATTCTGTACTCTACTGTCACCGTTTAAAATTTTCGGCATAATTTTTAGTCATCCTTATGTTATTAGAAAGCCGAGTTATTTCAACACTGTAGGTATGTATCGTATTTCGTATTTATTTTAGGTCATTTCAAAACTTAAAAAAAATCCGACATAATTACCTGCTTGCATTATTATCTTTAAACCTTTAAATATAAAGGAAAAATAATTACAAGTACATAAGGCTAAGGAAAAACGAATGATCTTAATATTCTTTTTACGAAAATATCTAAAAAAAATTATCCTCATATCCTTTAATTAGTAAGCCATCTAGCCATCCTTCATGAATTCTCTATTTATCTATGATTTTTTTTTTCTTTTTGGAAATGTTTAAGGGAGTCATTAAATTAAAGAAGAAATTAAACTTCGGGGATTTGATCCTGTGTGAAAAACGTATAAAATGGTGTATGCAAATTTTGTAAATACCAATAATTTCATAATTTCTATACACTCTAATTTAACAATTTTTGGAAAAATGTAGAAATTTATATTTTTTTGACTTTGCAATTCAATTATGCCATATTTGTCGATATTGTTGATTAGAAAAAATGCTTGAGTTAACCGATAACCATTAGATAGATAGTACTATTAAAAAAAGAGTTGACCTGACCTGACCTGACCTGGCCGGACCTAACCTAACTAATATGTACAATGTGTTAAAAAATGGTTTACATCAAGTTACCTATGAAATTTAAACGTAATGCGCCTCTTAATTTAAATGACCTGACCTGACCTGACCTGACCTGGCCGGACCTAACCTAACCAATATGTACAATGTGTTAAAAAATGGTTTACATCAAGTTACCTATGAAATTTAAACGTAATGCGCCTCTTAATTTAAATTGTGTTTGAGTTTTGATGAACAAACATTTTTGAACACATTGTATCACTGCTTGGAAAAAATAGTTAACTTTGTTCCAACAAAGTGTACTTACCTATATGGCTAGAAAAAATTAGTTCACCATTAAACAATCAATTATTTTTTATTTCCTTACTTTAATAATTGATTCGTTAAATATTTGTGAATTATACTTTAATGATATTCATTAAGATACAGATTTTTCATTAGGCTAAAAATTTGTGACGAACCATATTGTAGAAAATGACTCTGTCATTAAAAAAAAATTACGATAATCGCTCGGAACGTAGAAAAAATTGTGTATGCAGTTCTATTTAACGCGTATTAAGACACTCGAACTCGTTATGTCACTCGTGTAGGTGAGCGTTTTTTTTTCCTTTGTGATCGAAAAAATGGTGCAAACTGATGAAAAAAAAACATGTTCTTGTTAAATATTAGAATATTACCGTTTGAAATTTTATTATTCCACTCTCCAGCTTGATTAAGAATTTAGATAATTAGTTTTTTTTTTACAAGTTGAAAAAATATGAAAGTCTACTTTAATTATAAATTCAAATGAACAATGGTATTTTTTTTAAATCTGTGGTTTTTGACCATTTTTAAGGTTAAAACTGAAACAAGAAAATGATAAACTTTCGAAGCAGCCAATTATCATGTTTTCAGTTTTTTTTATTTTTAAGAAAATCATCTAGATATTACGGCATCCAAAAAATATGACAAAAAATACAGGGTGCTCAAAAGCTGGCGCACCAACTTAATGGTACGTTATTGAGAAGCAAGTGCAGATTACGGGAAAAATGTTGAAAAAATTCCTAAAGTCATATTTTAAAAAATCTGGCGCTACAAACTTATTGTGTTAACTTCTTTAGTTTTCATTATTTTTTTATGTTTTTATGTTTCATACCAGGTAATCGTTCCGTAACAAAACGATGAATAATTATTTTTAAATTTACTATCACATTTTAGCAGTTTTTTTAATTTAAAAAAATTAAGATTCATCAAAAAAATCACAATGTGTAGATGTGCCAACACTGGGAATTATTTCCTAGGAAACCGTTACAAAAATAATTTATTTTTATTGTTGCTTAAATTCTATTGCGATCATGACTGTTAGACAACGTTGCCACATATCATTTATCTAAAATCCGTTATTTATCAATAACTTTAATACAAAGAATTTTTTTACTATTTTTACCTTTATATGTAACCAGTTCTCTACCACACACCATTGAGTTGGTGCGCCAGTTTTTGAGCACGCTGTATACAGAGGAATATTGTGCATGCGAACCTGATGTACGGGGTAAAACATTAATGACATATTTTGCAGACTGAACAAAGAAACCTGCTAAAAAATTCAAAAATAATTAACTCCTGCATTAACAGGTGCATTGACAGATGCGTATTTATGTGTATATTTTTAAATTCCGTATTTATCATATTTTGGCAAGGCACTTGCCCACCACTGGAGCTTTGAATGAGTGCTACAGCTGCGAAATATTTTTTAATAACCGTAAAATTGAAAAACATAACTTTGACACTTGCCGATTAATTTTTCAAAAAAAAAAACACAATGGTTTCGTAAATCTGGTGTTACTTTCATGAAACATTAAAAATAGTTGGAGGCCGCCAAGAAAACCCAATTGACTTGACAAATGTTGGGCACAAATGTGACTTTCTGTTTCACTTTGTAAATGAAAAGAATCATCAAGCCGGTACGTCGCCGTTGTTTCAAAATCGTTTGAGAAACAATACGCATCTGTTGCGTTCATTCACTGTGGTAGTTAAATGTGTGGAAAAATATTTTAAGTAATCCAGAAACGACGATACGTTCCAAGAGCTTGTGCACCTGTAAATCATTACATTACAAGAATAATAATCTGGAATGTGCTTTTATTTAGTTCTGTAATTAATTTAAGTCGGAACAAATTGTATATTATTGCATGCAGAACAACTGGAACTTGTTGGTGAAACATTTTACTTGCCAGCTGAAACAGTTGAAAAAATTTATCATTTAGACACCAACCGCAGAAGAATGTGTTAGGTTAAACAATTTTTATTAATTGTGTACAGGTGTGCCCAAACACTACAACAAAACGAATCTTGTACACGTTTCTAAGAAGTGTGATAAAAAAATCCTGAAATCCTTTACAATTCCTCTAATCCGCCGAATGTCACTTTGGCTTAGTGTCTGAAAGAAGCGACTCTTGAAACACGCACCGTTCCACCGGATGCATTAAATTGTATCCGCTAGATAGTGCAATATATTATTTTACGACAATTCTTATTATTTCATTCACTACCTGCTGTATGAATGAAAATCAGAACCTGCTGCTTTAGATTAGTTTATAGTTGCCGGTTGTCGTTACGCTATTATAATTATACCATTATATAATGCTTGTACCGGTACTAATAATTAACGGATGATTGTAACTAAATAATAAATTCTTTGAATAGATCGAGAATATATACCCAATAATGAAAAGATTTATTAACAAGGAAGTGCTACAGATAGTTTGTAATTTTCGCCTTCGCATTTTTTCTAACGGTCTGCAGGTGGTTGGGGTCAGAACGCTCAGAGGGGTCGTAATTATTAGTGTGGCTATGGGTATTATTATGATATTTATACAATAATTTAAAGCTTCAATAGCGAAGGGTAGAAATCAGTTAAAAAGCTTGCTGCTTCTGCTTACCCGATAAATGATTTAATAACAATTACAACTTTTACATTGGAGTAGGTTTAGAAAAAGTTAGGGAAGTAATTCTGGCCCTTACTGTTTTAGGCAAAACATGAAGGTCGAAGAGCATGATTACTTGCACAATTTTACAGTTTGCTATTATCACGAAAATTTCACCAAAGAAAAAACGAGTACCTACATATCTTTCTGTTTTTCAATTCCTATTGTTAATATTGGGTGATTCAAAAATATGTGGCATAATTTTAACCACGAATACCCCTCTAAATATAAAAATAGATAGGATAGTATTTATTGACCCACCTCAAAAAATTGGAAAATTACAATTTTTCAAAAATTGGTATGGAAAATGTTTTTTTCAAAATATTTTTGTTACCGTTTATGCGATTATTATGAAATTTTGCATGCCAAGAGACACAAAGACGCTCTTTGATATGGTGTAAATGGAAATCTTGTAAAAGCTATACATTTCCGGTGACAAGGGGGCCCTTCCAGTTTTTAGGTGATAACTCAATTTTTCGGCCTATAAACACGTATTTTTGATACCAAAAATCAAAAGCTCAATTACTTTTTAATAAAAAAGGTACTCTTGCTTCATATCGCCAAAATGTACCGTTCTTGAGATATCTTGAGACAACAATGAGCACAAAAGCAACAAATGCCGCCAGCGTGCTAATTGGCGCCAGTGCAATTTTTCATAAGCACGAATATCAAAGAAAATATAAATGATGATTTGATGAAGTCAATATTTTTTTATTAAACAACAATAATAACCTGGATCATTTTTTTTAACTAGACTTACCAGTGTGTGGTGATCAGGGTATCACTTCCAAAAACTAAAAGAGTTTTTTCTCGTTATGACTTTATAATGCAAGTAGTGAAGTATTGATAAAACCAGCAATTTGGAGGGAAAATTGTTTTACGGTGTGAAAACTTTGTGGTGTAGTCTCAGATTAAGTTGAGATGCCGGGATGGCCATCGCTAGCTCATGCAATATTTCTTCCAACACATAATCGTTTTTTTTTACTATTATCATCAAGAAATAATCAAAATTTACTTTGGATTAAATGAAATTGACATCAAATGTGACAGCATTGACAGCTGTGTCATTCGTATTGAACTGTTTCCAAGGTAATGGTACGCTCAAAATTTATACTTTTTTAGTTTGCAGTGCGGTGTAGAGTTTAGTTTAATCCCAAATAACTCGAGAACGGTACATTTTGGAGATATGAAGCAAGAGTCCTTTTTTATTAAAAAATAATTGGGCTTTTGATTTTTGGTATCAAAAATACGTGTTTATAGGCCGAAAAATTGAGTTATCACCTAAAAACTGGAAGGGCCCCCTTGTCACCGGAAATGTATAGCTTTTACAAGATTTCCGTTTACACCATATCAAAGAGCGTCTTTGTGTCTCTTGACATGCAAAATTTCATAATAATCGCATAAAGGGTAACAAAAATATTTTCAAAAAACCATTTTTCCATACCATTCTTTGAAAAAGTGTATTTTTCTAATTTTTTGTGGTGGGTCAGTAAATACTATCCTATCTATTCTTAATTGCAGAGGGGTATTCGTGGTTAAAATTATGCCACATATTTTTGAATCACCCGATATCGTTAAAAAAATGTTATTGAGATTATGAATGGTTTCAATTTTAAGTAGATATGTTTCCAACAAACTTTGGGGAATCACAACGAAAATGGCAATTCAACTCCTACACATCGTTTAAGAAGTTGTTTGTGTTAATTTTGATTTATTCATTTTGTTGAATCAGAGAGCAATGTTTTATAATTTTTCGTAAGAAGCTGTTTTATTTTTTGTAAGCGTTTTGTTGAAAAGCAAAGCCTTAGCAGAATTTAATACTTTTTTGTGTATTTTTTTATATAATAGTAGTTTGTTAATCATTATACAAGTAAAGAAAAGTTGATACTGCTAACTTTTCTTTACGTGTATAATACAACGTTTTCTCTTATAGGTACATAAAGAAATTTTTGTTAAATTTTTTCACCGATAGAATAAAAAAAACACCAAACAGATGCTTTATTCTATCGAATTTTTGTTGTATGGCTTTTATTGAAAAAAATTATATAACTAGGTATATTACTTACCCCAAATCCGAGTACGTAACGTAAATCTAATTTCTTAATTTTTCTTTTTAAGGCAATATGAACTACTTTTATACCTAATTATACATTTATTTATAAAAAAAACAGACCATAACCAAACGAAATATTGTACCATAGTAACCACTTGTAGAATAAAGGTGTACTACCTCCACTCGTATCTATGGAATGAGCAACAACATTGTTAATACCTATAAGAGAAAAATATTTTTTTAAGTGGTAATTATTTATTTTCAGTATAAGGAAAGGTATTTCGTATTTTTTAGACTATCATTTAAAAAAATGGAATTATCCGGCTATGTTTCGATTTTAATAAAAATTTTTTTGGCCGTCAATTCACCGAGAAAAGGATTTATTATATACTAATGAGATTTGGTAATATTTACTAAATCCCTTATTGAAATATGACGGATTAAATATTTTTTTATTAAAAACACTTAATTTGGTAGCTCAAGGGAAATAAATATACAGAGGATCCCAAAATTGACGCCCATGCTCCCACAAGTTGTGTAGCAGTTTCCATATTTTCGTTAGCCAAATTTTTAATAATAAATTCGGTTCTAAGAAATTATGTGATTAGCTGTCATTTAACAAAAAATTTTATTTTCATCAAATTGTTAAATTGATTAAAACTATTATTGGTTAAAATTAACCAAATCTGGTTGAAACTTACAATTGTTTATTATTGGAAGATTTTTTCTCTCAGTTTTGTTCATAAACGGGTTGAAGAAGATTAAACTACAATCAAAATCTTGCTAGAAAATTGTGTATTTTTTTAAGCAATAGCCTAAGAAACACCAAGGTACCTTTACTTATCCTAAAACTAAAATTGGATAAAACACATTAGGAATGAATAATTTATTTATTAAAAGCGCTTTCTAAAGTTATTATTAAAAACATTTAATTATTAAGCTTGTAATTATTTATTACATAATTAAAATTGATATTCGGGGTATAACATTTATTTTCATTATTGATAATAATTACTGTTTTTATGTCCGTTTTTCGAGCTCCACCATGGGGATCTTAGTTACTTTAAGAGATAGAAGTCGATTAAATTAGGGCAAAATTGCGCAATTTTATGGTAAACAATTATCTGAAAGAAAATTTGGTGTCATTTTTAGTTTTTGTATTATTAGAAAAAATCGGAAATTTGTAATTTTTGATTTTATTTTTTCAAGTGAAAACCAAAAGTACCAGACGTTTTTAAGTAAGACATTTTTCAGGCATTTTTTTATAGGAAATCTAAATCTGTCATCATCTTTTCCAAAGCGTTCTTGGTGTCAGAGTTACAACACTTACCTTTGGTTTTTCTCATGGACGCCACATCTAATACTAGTATTTGTGAAAAGTCTTTTTGTTCCTGATTACAACGATATATCCCTTGATATGATCGAATTTTACATTCTAATTAAAATTAAGAAAAAAGCATTTTTGCAAAGAGTGCTTCGAAGAAAACGTCAAAAATTTTGTTTAACAAACTAAGTTTTTACAGTTCTATTAAATATGCGAGTATATTTTTTATAACTTTGTCTTGTTTTGTTTTGCGAAGAATAACTTGTATCTTCAAAATCCAGTTTGTTTAGAAACAAAATTTTTGGCGTTTTTTTCAAAGTACTCTTCGCAAAAATGCTTTTCTCTCCATTTTGATCTGCATGTAAGATTCGATCATAGAATCAGGAATAAAAACACTTTTCAAAAATACAAAAAGTGAATATGGCTTCCATAAGAAAAACCAAAAATGAGTGTTGTAACCCTGATATCAAGAACGCCTTAGAAAAAATTATAGCAGATTTAAATTTCTTATAAATAAGTACCTTAAGAACGTTTTAGTTAAAAATTTCTAGTTCTTTTGATTTTCGCTGGAAAAAATAAAGACGAAAATTACAGATTTCCTTTTTTTCCCAATAATTCAAAAACTTAAAATGACACATTTTTTTTAGATAATTGATCAGCACAAAAATGCCCAAATTTGCCCGTATTTAATCGACCTCGTATCTCTTATAATAACCCCCATGGTGAAACTCGAAAAACGGACAGCCTGTATACTACATCAGCTAAAGCTAAAGTCCTATTATGTAATGATTGCAATGTTTATTGAACAAATCCGTTTGCGCTTTCTTTCCATCATCTTCCTATAACAATAAACATCTTCGAGATTATGACACAATACAAATGAAAGTTGATAAGTTTAGAGAAAAAATGATGCATTTTCAAGCAAATATTAAGTTATAACAGGAGTCATTATAAAACATTTCCGGTGTCGTTGTCGTTGGTGGAAGTGCTGACACCTTGCGTTCTTCAGCCGAGTGACGAGTGAGTGATTAGTTTTGGAATAATTCGGTCTAGACTGTGGTAAAACCGACAAAAGCTTCACTCTCCAAAAATAGTCTCCAAACAAACACTGACCATGTGTCCGCAATGAGTCACTCAATTTGATAGCACAGTAAAGAGCTGAAAGGCTTTCGAGCTCCGAAGACAATGTTTATGGTGGTGTCGATGGACAGCCCGTTTTCTCCAGCAGTTAGATATAATTGTTGTATGGCGCATATCGCACTCAGTCACAACAGTTGTATCTATAACAGGATCAACACCCTGGTTGTGTGTTGCTTTTGGATATTTCAGGAGTAACCCGGTGATATGTTGCGGCGTCGTGGCGCTCCACGTGTGCCGACATGTGCGCCTGACATACGCTCGCATGTGCTTAGTTGTTTGTCAATGCAGCCCCCGAAATAACCCGCAGCTGTCACACCTGGCTGGATATTTTTTGCAGTTAACTCTTTCGTTATTAGCTGGAAATTTAATTAATTGTTCAGCTGGAAAAGACCCGACCAGCTTTCGGTTGTTATTCTCCAAAACAACTCATTTGGGTGACACCAAGAACTGACGAAAGACTGGAAATTTGGTGCATGCGCCCTCACATCTTCCAGATTTAAACAATACATAATTGAAAAATAAATATTTTTGTTCTACTTCGGTTTCGTATTGAGATCATTACGATACGCGTTTTTCGGATCGTAATATCCAACGGAGTGCTATAATAATTACACTAGAAACTAGGGTAATTTAGTTGGATAATGTTGCCAACCTAGTTTTTTGACAATTATCTGAGAGAACTGTCAGTGTCAATCGGCACCTGTTTCAAGTGCATAATTTTATCAAATTAATCAAAAACGAACCTTTAGAGGCTTTTGTACCAGCCTTGATATGTAACCCTTTCGAACACCTTTCGAGTTATGTACAAACATAACTTCAAAAGTCAGTGCAAGTAAGTAATTTGAGATCTCATTATCCTTCGGCCAATTTTCAAATTCCACGTATTTGCCACAAAAGCCCGTATTTGTTAAGGGATACAATGCAAAACGCCTTGGACATTTTCAAATATACATTTGTACGAATACACTAATGACGATTTAAATTATTAATTTCATTTCACTGTTCGCGTGCAAATCTTGTCAACTGCCACAAAATTCCCTAAATTTCGAAATTATTTTTTTTGGTACAAAAAGTGCAAAGTAGAAAAAAATACTGTATGATATTTCGTTTATAAGGCATTTTGTCGCACTTACTCTATTATGACACTCCTCGCTGCGCTCGTCGTGCCCTAAATCCATGTGTGCGACAAAATGTGTCTTATGAAATTCATATCATAATATACTATTAAAAAAGCTATATACTAACCCCTGCACCACCTAAATTTATTGTCAAGTATACAGGGTGTTTCAGAAGTGAGCTCAAATATAAATAGTTTTTTTTTAAGATCATCCTAAATTTTAGTGCACTTTTGGATGTAGCTTTTAATACTAATGATTTTGATTAAACTTGTACTGGTCAATTCTGCTTAGTTTTTGAAATAATTTGATTTTTTTTTGACGAAAACACGTTTAAAAAATTAGTTACGTAACAACTAAAAAATAACAGTTTAGCACATTGCAATGTAAAAAAAAATAATAAGTTTGTAAAAATTTGAGAAATTTGAAATAGTTAAACCGAACACCCAATTTTGTTGCTTTTGCTTCTCAAAGATTATTAAATTGTTTATTTAAAAGCATAAAGGTTCAAATGGTTAAAGTTAATATAAAGCTTTTTACTCGATTTCCTTTTGGATAGATTAACACGTTGCTGAATTATAACGTATACGGTATAAACATAAATAAACAAGTAAAAAACTAACTGGATGTTCGGGAATGCAGACACATTTAATTTTGGTAGATTATTTATTGTCTACGTTTCGCCACCGTTTTGGGCTTCTTCAGGACAATACATAGAACCAAATGGTTTTCGGTCACGCTTCACGAATGGTTCCCCATTTGTTGTACTGAAGAAGTCCCAAAAAGGTAACGAAACGTAGACAACGAATAATCTACCAAAATTAAATGTGTCTGCATTCCACATATACAATTAGTTATCAATGAATCAAACTGACGATGAACAACAACTTTAACGAGTAAAAAACGTTTTGCACAAAACTGAAAAAAAATAACTTCAAAGTTAATTTCACATTATTCATGATCAAAGTTATATATTTTTAATGGAACACTATGCTACAGCCTGTTTCATCTAAATCCCACATTAGAATAGTATTGAAAAATCAGATAATGATATTTATTTGAAAATTGTGTTGAACGAAAATATTTCCAACATGGCGGACTTTCGGTTATACCGTAAGTCGCTATCAACTGTCTTATTTTAAATAGAAAGATATATTTTTTATTGTGTTTTTGGGTTTTTTGAATTATTTCAAGAGGATTTTCATGAGCTTTCCCTATACTTAACTTTAGCCGTTTTCGCAATATTTGGGATTTTTCTTTAAATTTTTGGATTTGCACCTTTCACATCAAAAATCGATATTTCTACCATTTTTAGAGTTTTAGAAATAGTGTTTTGAAAATCAAGTACGACAGCCTATACTTGTATCTTTGCTTCAGTGTGTTCAAAATTGGAAAAAATATATTAACTCCAAAATCTTAACGTAATTTTTCCATAACTTCTACAAGCTGTAAGTCATTTTTTTCGAATGGAATGCCCTAATTTTTATTTCACTAAGTGGAAGAAAATTTAATTTTGCAACGATCTGTATTAACATTATTATACCTATGTTTTTGCACAGTTTGACAAAGAAATATTTCTCATTGAATGAACAATAAGTTTTGTTCAAAATTGTACTTTCATTTAGGTTACAACAAAATAAATTTATTGAATTTAGATTTAAAAAACTTTGATTTTTTATATTTTACTCACGTTTCCCTATGCGAAAAGAGCTATGGCTAATAAATTTCGCAATGTCAACAAAATGGTCGTATAGGTAATTTCAAATCTGTTAAATATAAGTATTAGGAATGTTGTTACAGATCGATGTTAAACATAAGTATTGGGAATGTTAATACAGATCGATGCAGAATTAAATTATCTATCATTTAATCAAATAAAAATTTTGGCATTTTATGTTTGAAGTTCTGCAAACTTAATCTTAAAAATTTGGGGGTTTACTAACTTTTTTTTTATTTAAAAAGACCAAAGAAAAGATATAACCTTTCTCTAAAAAAGCCAAAAGGATTTCAAGATGTTTAAAAAAAGGTGAGTTTAGATGTTTAAAATCAAAAATGCAAATTAAATTTTTTTTAAAAACCCTAAATATTTTCAAAATGACTAAATTTAGGTATAGGGAAACCTGATCAAAATTCCTTTAAAGTAACTCTAGTAATCCAAAACTTACGTTGTAAGTCCAAAATTTATTCTTTCGTTGATAACACCATGAAACCTTTAGCTATAGCTTATATGTACTACACTGTTAAATTACTACTCTCTGTCAGTGTTAACGACAATCGTAAAAATTCAAAATTAGCACTTGTTCTAAAAAAAATTGCAAAGGTACCGTTTAATCACCGGTACGTACAATGTTACTTCAAAAATTAGCAGTTATTTGAAAAATCAAGTCGAAATTGCATAATGGGTAATCCGGCTCTGTGGTCGGTTCTCCTAATTATATTTTGTAGAATGAGTTTGTAAAAAATTCATAATTCGATAATTATCCCTTTTCACCGGTCTGTTTAGTTCGAAATGCAGCCATAATCACAAAACTAGTTAATTGTTTGCGACGGTAATTTATGATCCTCTAATTTTCTCGAAACCACAGTCTCTCATAAAAGTTTCTTGGCTTGGATACATAGGAAGTGATACACGATACCTCCTTCATGTTTACGACCACTGATGGTTAGGTTTTTTTAAATTTCACTTTTAATCGCTCTAATTTGCAGGTATACATTGCAAAAAAACCAATAACTTTGAAAAATATTAAAATTACACCATTATCCAAGTTTGTGATTTATTAACTTTTGACTACATATCTATAACTGCCAATTAGTAAACTGATCCTTTTTAAGTTTGAGCATGATTATAGTCTAGCAACTAGGTGAACACGATGTGTGTGGGTCGATCAAAATGAGTGTTTGTAAGGTGGTGATTAATCGAGCAAGTTGGAAAGAAAGTGCACGGCTAAAGAGGTTTAAACATAGGCGTTAAGAAAAATTAGGTTCAAGGAAAAGAACCATTTTAAGTTATGTGCAAATTTTCAGAAGTGACAGTAAATTTTATAGTAATCACACCCATAGTCGATATTTTTAGGTATACTTTTTGACATAATAGGGTAAACAAACAATCTGTATTTCGATACCAAAAAAATCGTCAAATGGTTATCAGTTAATGGAAAAAGAAGTCAAGAATTTCTCTATAAACAGGTTTGTCGTACGCCCTTATGGCGCCCCAATATCTTCAGTAATCTCTTCTTAGATATGTTAGGAAAAAAGTTATATTAAAGGTTTGGAGAGATATTATGTAAAACTAAAACTGATTTTGTTAAGATTTTGAAAAATTTTGATGAAATAATGATAGAAATTGCAAATTGTTTTTATTTTGGAGATTTTGTACGTCTGTGCTTCTTTTTTAGGTACAGCTTATCCACTACTTTCTTTGAAAATTTGTTTTTGAGTTCCTAAGTCAAAAATTATAAGCGATTTGATAATGACTAATAATAATCATTTATAATTAAAAGATCTAATTCTTTTTTGTTTTGTGTTGAATGATTTATAACAGAATGCTAATAAAATAAAATGTTGAACGAAGAAACTTTGTTGTAGTTTTTTCACAAATATTTTGAACGATTTTGTCTGTAAAAATATGTGGAGTAATATATTGTTCTGTCGAAATACGTACAGGTGAACGCAATGAAAATGACGCCCCAGTAAAACCAGCCCCTGCATTTTTTCTGCTTAAATTAAATAAATAAAAAAAGTTTATAATCCGATAATTTACGACTCCACCTGCTTGCGATTAGAAGAGTCAGTGTCCAATTGTGGACAGCAGGGGCTAGTTTACTAAGGCATCATTTTCATTTTGTTCGGCAGTCCTTAGTTACTGTAAATACATTAAATACAGTCCTGTAAATACAGGAAATTTACAACTGATTGATGAAACAGACATTTTCCATACTTATTTGCTTAAGCCTTAAGTGATAACAAAATATCCTTTATAATCAACTATTTTTTTCGACAATTAACTAAATATAAACAAATCTATTATTTCACATTTAGGTAAAACTGACAGAGTAGATAGAGTAAGAATGATCAATTATTTGCTATTCGGAAAAACAGTGCCGGATTTGGTCTTATAGTGTGCATAAGTTGTCTTACGTATTAAAATATTTTAATCTTCCTATTTAAATCCATAAGAATCTATGAAAAATAGTGATAAAGTCACGTTTATCTTACTATCATCTATCTAATAAGTATTGTTTTGTTTTCTATGGAACTAATTCTACGTTTTTCATTTTTTAAGCAAAATAAGCTAGATGGCGACTTAACATACAGGGTGAGTGTTTTTCGTAACATACATGATTAAGTACTTTCTTGTGAATATTTTCATAATTTTTCTACAGTTTCTTATAAATAAAATCATTTAATTAATATTAAATCACAGAATGTTTTTAAAGAAAATATAAATTATGATTCAAAATGGTGTGAAATAATTTTAACCATAAATGCACCATTCTGCAAATAACAATAATCTAGATAGTTATTATGGACCTATCTCAGTTAATAAAAAAATTACAGCTTTCCAAAAGTCGCAATAAGAAATTATTTTTGGGGAATGTCTTCGATATTGTTTATCCAATTATTATGAAACAGCGATATAAAAGACTAAAAGATGCTTTTTTCATGTGTAAACGGAAGTCATGCAAATGTCTGCAGTAGTCCACCTCCAATTTTTTCTTCACAACTATTTTGTTACCAATTTTTTTTACTATCATTAAGTATTGTTTTCATTTTTTAAGCAAAACAAGATAGATGGCGACTCTGAAGTAATTTTTAGCGCAAATTTTAAATATAGAGGGTGTATATTTTGCTGTCATACATAAATAAGCGCTTGCTTCTAAATATTTTCATAATTTTTCTACAGTTTCTTATAATTTTTTTTTTCAAAGAAAATATACACTATGATTCAAAATGATTAACCAAAAATACCCTTCTGCAAATGACAATAATTTAGATAGTTTTTATGGACCTATCTTAGTTGACATTATTTTGAAAAACAGTTTTTCGATTTTTTTTTATTTGAAAAGATTTTTCTTTGTTATGACTGTAGTGGTGCAGTTTTGAGATCTGTACGTAAAAAAATATTTTTCAATTAGTAGATTCACTGTAGAATTAACTTTAATGCTAAACAAAAATAATCTTCACCATATTACCAAGCGATTTTTTAAATTTTGATCAAGTTATCAATGACAGTTACCTCAACAGGGAAATGTATTGCGTAAGTAACTTCAGCATCGCTTTATCTGTCAATATATGTAAAATGTTCACCGAAGAACATAAAAAAATTATGTTGAAACCTTATTTCCGTAATAGACATCGGGTTAACGTAACTGTCAAGGATAACTAAATCAAAATTTTAGAAAATCGCACGGTATCATTTAATTAGGTGCAAGCAGTGCAACCTCCACAAAGTTTTTTGCAGTTAATTTTTGCAGACATAAAAAATTCTCTAAATGATAATAATGTTAACTCAACAAATTAAATTTTGAAAAAAAAAGAACAGTATTATCTAAAAGACGAGATGATTTTTTCATTTCTTGTAAACTTAATAAACCTGCCAATAATAAATAAACCTCAAGTATGAAATTTACCCTTCCTTTTTAGGTGAAATTTTATCTAGAACTGAAACGTGGACAAACCATAGTAGAGAAGCTGTGCCGATTCAGATTCACTTCGCTACGCATGCGCCATTTCAGGGATTCCCCAGTGTAAAACGTGGGAATCCCTGATGTGAACGCTATTTTTGGATTATGATGTTATGGCTTGTTTTTGTATGCGCATGTGTTACTTTGGGGACGTCATGACCCAAAAATAACTATGACGTCATGATACATTAGGGGATTTACATAATTTTCAATGTGGGATTCCGTGCGGTAACGCATGCGCATACAAAAACAAGCCATGACATCATAATCAATATCGGGGAATTCCCTAAATTGGCGCATACGCAGACAAAGTGAGTCTGAATCGGCACAGCTTAACTACTAACCATCATCCTAAGCTCCTCCTTTTTGTACATACCTAAAAAAATTTCGTTATGATTTTGAGTTAGCGGACACTTTTTCTAAAAAGTACATAAATCACTCAGAATTAATTTTAAAAATTAAAAATTTTTCCAGTGGGAGCCTAGAGAAACCGGTACCCGTTCCACTTACTTTAATTTCAATAATAAATTTAAAATCAGATTTTAAACTTTTTGAACACTCCGTTTTGTATAAACATCATGAGCTTTAAGCTCCTACTAAACAAATTAATCCCCTATTAAATATTTAACTATGCAAAAGCAAACAAGCATTTAGGGTTGTAATGTTTAATTTTTGTTCCCTTTTCGTGAATTCCATATTTGAGAATAGAGAAAGTGTGTCCAACGGCCCAGCCTGACATCTGTAAGTGATGTCGTACTCAAAAATCTGTACACAGTATGTTACCGATCGGCGTTTTGGCTTATTTTAGCCTGAGTTATTTTCAATTCCCACAATCTGCCTACCATATTGGCCATCAGTTGTGCCAATGCCGGCATATGGTTCAATCTCACACAATTTACAGAAACCAGATTCATAAAATGCAACAGATAGACTTGCAGTATTTTGTCGCCGGTTGTCTGCTTGCTAAGAGACGACGCTCCTTCACCACTATCGGTCGTGTTATGACTTGTCATAACAAGCTCTCGCTTACAAGCAAAACATTTTTTAATCTGAGAAGGATTGTAGCAACACGAAGATCATAACATAACATGTTTATTTGTTAAAGCAGGATATGCCAAATTATTTTTACGGTGACAATACGAGCGTGGCTATTTTAAATTTAATTATATACAGAGGAGTTAAGTGCTAACTCTAATTTGTTGATGTAATGACAGCGCTGTGACGTCAAGGCTTGTGTGCAGGTGGCTAGGAGTTAATTAGGTCGGCAAGATTAAACTAAACTGATAATAATCAACTAACTTTCTTTTGTGATTTCATAAAAGGCGGATGTGGAGGATTAAACATCTTTGTTATGTACCTAGCTGCAAAATAAAAGTGAAAAGTTGGATTTGGATTGAAATTTTTTTGTTGGAACTGTTTGATAAATAAAATAATCTTCAAATTCCTCGCAAAGTTTTGAAATAATTTAATTTTTTTAGACTAAAGTTGATGTTAAGCATTTTAGCCTGTTTCACTCAGTTTAATTTTTTTTATTCAATTTTGACATTATAAAGTGACATTATTGATTCCATAGTAACACGCATAAGTAGTGATTTATTTAAAACCGTTTTAATTCACTAGTGATTTAAAAATTATTTCACTATTGATTTAAATAACTTTAATGAATACCAACAAATACTTTTATTTAAAATAAATGTTACAATTCTCCAATTCTACAGCCTCCAAAAACTCCCACAATTAGAGCCACTTTTTGCAGCAAATATTCATCATCTGAAGCAGTGTCTAAAAACTTTTCCATTTCTTCGAAGCTGAAGACTTTAGATTTCTTTGGTCTGTGCCCTACAGAGTGTTGTTTTAAGAAAGCAGATACCTGATGAAATCTACATCAATTATTTATTAGTTCAAAACTTATTATAAACAATATAATCCTCACAAACCTGCTTATATCGATATTTTCTTTAACAGATAACATTTTCTTCAGTCAGTTGGGAATAATACGCCCACAATGACGAAGATTTTGCATTTTTGGATCGTTCAGAAATCTAGGCCAAAAGTATTCTCTCGTCTACTCCCTTTCCATCCTTCCACTTCCTCCATTCACAAAAATTTGAATACTCTTTTTCGTATAATTGTTTAGATTTTGCTGGCACCACTTTATTTATAGCTTCTGAAGCTTCTTGAATGACCAATTCAGGCAGGAAGACCTGGTTTTCCTCTTTAAAATCGCTGATTTTAGCCATTTTTTCCATACGCGTTACAATTCTCGCACTTTTGCAAATAAATAAACAACTCGTTGTTATGGAAATTTGATTCGCATGTGATATGATTTGTATAGACCGAACGGTTAATTTTAACATTTTCTTGCATTTTTTGGTAAATTTTGGTCAAAATTGAATAAAAAAATATATACGACACGTGAATTAATCCTATTAATTTGCTCGAAGAATTAATCCACTCGCTTGCGCTCGTGTATTAAATTTTCTTCTCGCAAATACACAATGGTTTAATTCACTTATTGTATAATATTTATTACACATTTGGTAAAAAAACCTATAAAATTCACAAAAATAAGTCGAAATTGGTGATATTTGACTCGCTTTAATTTTATTTTTTTTCGAAATTGCATCAAAAGTGAAGCAACAAAAATGCAAAATTTTGCTGTTATTAAAAATGGTGTTACACTAACTCTTCACGCCTCTTAGCTGAAATATCACGAAATTAGATAAAAGTTTATATATTTCAGCTTTTTTTGTTCGATTTAGCTAGTTTTTAGCAATTTTGGTCAAAAGTGTTGTTTAAACCTAATGTAAGTAAAGTAAGTAAAGCCTAGTACTGCTTAATTTTTGTTTTTTTTTGAGTGTTTCAGTCTCTGATTTAGTACATTTGCCAGTCAGATACCTAATTAATTATTCAATAGTATTAAGAGTCATTTGGCAAATTAAATATGTTAAAAATGTTAATATTTTTCGTGAATTTAAGAACTTTTTTTAAGATCAAAACACTTTTTTTTATTAATACCACTAACACTGGCAATCATGAAATTTAATCCAAACTGATGTTATTTCAGCTTATTTTGCACTTCTTCAAAAATAAGCCGAAAAATTATAACATTTGGTCGAAAATTTGTGGTTTTTATATTTTTCAAACGAGTTAACACGTGTATGGAGTCATATTACTAAATTTCGACTAATAGTACGTTTTTTGTTTTCCTTTTCTCAAATTTTGATATGCTTTAGAGCCAGTAAAGAAATTATCTCTAAAAATTTTGTAAATACAAACCGAAATTTCTTCAAGTAGTTGGTCAGAAAACTGTATGAACTCTGCGATTTCGAATTTTTAACACGTTTCCATTTTTTCGACAAATTTTGATAAAAGTATGTGAAAATTAAATTATTTCAACCAGAGATTCATTTATTGTTCAAGAACATTTTACAACAATCTTGGTTAAAACTATTGTTATTTCTGTCACTCTTGAGCATTTCAGCACGTTTTAGAGCTAAAGTGTTATTTATTATTTAAAATAAAGCGAAAACCCACAATATTTGGTTGGAAATCATGTTCTGTTTTTAAGGTAAAATTTTAACTTTATAATTTTTTTTAATTATTATGTTTTTATATTTTTTATATTTTTCGAGCATAAATTCACACGTGTTGAATGTGATATTATCAATTTCTTGCTTCTGAGAAACAAAGTGAAAAATCACTCAATTTTGTCTGAAACATTATTCTCTTTAGTTTTCTAAAAATTTTGCTATACTTTACATCCAGTAAAAGAATTGTCTCTCAAAATTTTGTAAATACAAACCGAAACTTAATCAAGTTATACAGAAAACAGTGTAAATTCTGCGTTTTTCTTTTATCACGGGTTTTTTTCCGAAAAATTTCACTAAAATTATGTGAAAAGTAGGTTATTTTAACCAGAGATTCATTTATTGTACCAGAATATTTTACAATAACCAATGTTGGTCAAAAGTAATGTTATTTTTTCTGCATTTCTTATTAAACACGTTTTAGAGCTAGTTTTAAAGCTAGTCTTAGTTTATTGACTATTGAAAATAAACCGAAAAACAACAACATTTGGTCGGAGATCATGTTCTGTTTTTGTGCAAAAATTTTAACTTTATAAAATAAAACACTGCGGTGGTAAATCATGAACTGAATTAAAATTAATATTATTTTGGCTTATTTTGCGTGATATAAGTGTGTTTGCAATGTCATGCCAAAACAAAACCAAAATTTCGTCGAAAATTTTATAGCGAAAACTCACTAAATTTTGATTATAACATTATTCTCCTTCGTTTTTGGAAAATTTTGCTATACTTTACAGCCAGTAAAGGAATTATCTCTCTAAATTTTTTAACTACAAACCGAAATTTTGTGAAGTTAATCACTAATTTGAATCCAAAATTATTTTATTTTTGTCATTTTTGAGCACATTATTCAGCCTGAAACACCAAAATTTTGTTAAAAACAATCCGAATGTTACCCTAGTACTAAATATTAGTATTATTCTAGCTTTCTCAAGTTTTTTTTGAGGTAAAAAAAATAGTTTCTTATTTAAAAATTTGCATGAAAATGAAAAATCTGCGAATTAGATCGAAACTGATGTTATCTTATTTATTTGTTTTAGGTTGAGATTGCTTGTTTTACAAAAGTTGAACAAAACATACAAATCTATAAAATGTTAAACAACTAATGTTAGTTATTTTCGATTCAGCTTGTTTTTGAGTCGGAAAAACACATTAGAGCGAAGATCGTGATTTGTTTTCGAGTTACCCACATTTTTAAGTGTCGAGATGTCGCCAAAGCAAACCGAAATATCTCCAAATTATATAAAAAATTACATAACTTTTCCCTTTTTTGAGTTTTTTAGCACCTTTTTCAGATAGAAACAAAAATAGTCTCAAATTCTGTGCAGACCAAAGTAACAACAAAAACACCTTATCCGAAAAAAATTGTAATTTTTGCTTTCTCTCAATAGTTAGGTCAAATCAGGTCAGGTCAGGTCAGGTCAGGTCAGGTCAGTGGTCACATATCTACTTCTCTCGAAAAATTCGGCGAAAACTGGTTGAAAAATAATTTTTCCCTAGCTGACTACTTTCAAAAATTTTCAATATATTTTTTATCAAAAGTGTATTTATATTGTTTTCAGTCCAAAAAAATAAGCTCTTCGAAAATGTCATAGCCAACTATGATTCCTAGTTAAAAAAAATACAATTTTATGATATTATAGGTAAACAAATAATTAAAAAAATCTGTTGATAACATTATTAAATTTTCTGTAAAAAAGTGCCTGTATAATGTCTTTATTTTAAATGTGTATCTTTTGCTATAAGAAAGATATGATTTTTTTTAAGATTTCGCTAAAATGACAACTTTTTAGGTCGAAAACAAAAGCTTATAGCGGGATGCGGTTTCGACCAAAATTATTTTCTCAAAAAACGGACCTGAGAATGTGTCACTCGTTTTCCTCTAAACCTCTTAGTTGCAGAGATCCCTATTCGGACTTCCAAAATGCAGCATTCTGTACAAAAATTATGTAAAACAATTTTTCAAAAAATTTGCTTTATTTTGAAGTAAAAAACTTACTATTTTTAAGAAAGATTACAAACATATAAGATTTTTTTACTTCAAAATGAAACAAATTTTTCGAGAAATTGTTTTACATTATTATTTTCCACAATTATCTACATCATAAATGATATTAAACACTGAAATTTTTAGACAACATTTGCAATTTATCTTTGTACGAAGGCCCCGAATCTTCATTCGCCGATTTTGAGACATCCCCTATATTTTGGAAAAAATAAGAAATAAATTATTATTAGTATTATTATTATTCAATTTAAAAGAAATGAATGTATAGCTTGAAAAATGTGATGATTGCAATTTTTGCCGTGGGATAATTATTAATACATATACCTATAATATAACTGTCAGACATTTTTCTTCTTGAAGATAATTTTCTGACATAAATTTGCTTTATTTTGGAGTAAAAAAATATAATTTTTTCTAAATTTTTGTTTTATTTTTAAGAAAAATTACAAACATTTAAGATTTTTTACTTCAAAAAAAATTTTTTTCGAGAAATTGTTTTACATTATTATTTTCCACAATTACCTACATCATAAATGACATTAAACACTGAAATTTTTAGCCAACATTTTCAATTTATCTTAGTACGAAAGCCCCGAATCTTTATTCGCCAATTTTGAGACATTAAATTATTATTAGTATTATTATTATTCAATTTAAAAGAAATGAATTCATAGCTGGAAAAATGTGATGATTGCGATTTTTGCCGTGGGATAATTATTAATATACCTATAATATAACTGTCAGACATTTTTCTTCTTGAAGATAATTTTCTGACATAAATCAAACTGTACATAAATCAATAAAATTATACTCTTGATTGCCGGACTTGTAGCGCAGTGAGCGTGTTGCATATCAAGTCTCTATTCCCCCGGAAACAACTTTTTTGAAATCGCTCATATTTTTTAAATTTTTAACCTTTCGCACCTCATTTTCACTGTATTGTTTGTTATTAATAGATTCAAAACCAAACAGTCGAAATTGGTTCGAGTGTTATCGGCTGGCTCCAAGCACAGTTGTTTATTAACATAACAAGCGGTACTTGTGCTATTGTTATCACGATACGGGCATGGCTTTGCGGAAACAGGAGCGGAACAGTCGGCGAGGAACTGATAGACACCCGGTTTTCCACGGTATCTTCACCACTTCCTAGTGCGTGGTTCAATGATCGCCTTTCGAGACCGTGTGACTGCTGATACCTGTCGTGAGAACCAATGGTGTAATTCCCGGCTAATTCTTACTTAAGTTTAGTATGATTTATTCCTTGTTGACAGATAATGTCAGCGGATGGCTTAATTGATACCGAGAGATCAAGTGTGAGCGTGATTTTTAAATTGCGCCGAGTCTATTAGATTATCCACAAAAATATACATAACATATATCATAACAGTACTTCATCTCTATTGAGTTTTTATGCTGTCACGACATAAATCACGGACGAAGGCTTTGTTGAAAGGTTGTAATGTCGAGATTTTTGGATTGTGCTAACGGCTGCTGCTCCACCTTCACGTCCAGTTTTAAATAAAAAAGTGTCTACGGTGTGGTTTCTTTCAATCTCGGTTTTAATAGTTTTGGGAGATCAGACCATCGTCCAACAAAACCGTGAAGAAAACACATTTTTGTATAAGTATTTTTGTACAACTTCATTGTTGTTAAATTGTTGCTAACTGGAGGAGTACAGTCACGATCAAAAAGAATGGCACCCTTACCAACCGAGCTAGATAGCAAATGTCCGATTAAAATCTTTTAGGTCATAAATCTCAACAAACACTTCAGTTTACAAACTGTCCAGCTAGTTTTAACAATATTCAGCTAGTTTATAAACTAGCCAAACGTATACATTAACCGTCTCATATCGAAAAGATTTGTGGCTGCAGTTTTAGGGGTGTCACTTTTTTTGATCGTGACTGTATTTTTATTATTTTACTTTTTTCTAAAGCCGTTTCTAGATTTGAAATCTGAACTCGTAATTATCTTGTTTCATAACTCAATTTTAAATTCTTTGAAATTTTTTAAATGCTTCTTTATAATTATAAATATTATTGTTTAGATGCTATTCAAAATTATTATAAACATTTCTTCTACATTTTTCGTATATTCTCCAGTCACCTCCACGTTCTCTTTTAGATTCTACTCTGTATATTTTCAAAATTCTTTGATAATTTTGTTTAAGAATTTTGTAGATTATTGTACAGTATTGTTTCTGTATTTGTCTCTACATTTTTCTAAAGATTCTTTTCTGAAGCTGTTTCTAGATTTGCAATTTGGTGCCATGTTTTATAAGCCCATCTTTAGATTTTTCTATAAATACTTCTTTAGATGCTTCTTAAAATAATTTTCTAGATTCTAAACTAAATAAACATTTCTACATTTTCTTCAAATTCTCGTTTAAATCCCACTCTGAATCTTTCCAAAATTCTTTGTTTCGTTTAGGATTTTTTCAAATTATTTTTTAGCAGATTCTACTCTGGTTCTTTTCTAAAGCCGTTTCTTGATTGGAAATCTGAACTTTCTTTTAGGTTATTTATTTAAGATTATTTTTTTAAATTCTCCCCTAGAATTATTTAATATATTGTAGTAAGGTACTGGATCAGTACCACTAGGTACAATACCTTAGATTGTAGGTACTCAAATTATTATCACTGTTTCTACATTTGCCAAATGCTTTTTCAGAAATTGTTCATTTCTTTTCAAAATTTTATTATAGTTTCGTTCAGAATTTTTCTTCAGAACTGTTTCTGTTGAAAACAACATTCCAAAAACCCAGTTGATTTTGATTAATTCTGAAAATGCATTTTGTCCCACAGTATGAACAAAATATTTGGAATAATTTGTATACTTTCTAAAAAAATATATGACATTAGAATTTACCATGTCCTCGAATACTCTCAAACGGTTCTAAAAATTATCTTAAAATTCATCGTAGTTAGCAAATTGGCAACACTGGCACAGACCGCACAGAAAGAAAGTTAATGCAAATTTCTAGTAGCAATAAAGGTAATGTATAAATTATTATATTAAAACTACAGGGTGATTCAAAAGTAGCGAGCCATTTTTTGGTAGTGATAAAACAATGTGTTTTTGATAGTGTACAACAAAAAATTCAAAAAGAATAAAATAAAATAAGAAAGGTACACATTTATTAATAATTTTATATAAAGAACCTTATCTTCAGTTTCTTGCTTTATTTTATAAGATGTAATTCTTTATAAACTGTTTTAATGCATTTTATGCATTTATGTTTTATGCAAAAACAAAAAAATATCTTTTATGTGTAATTTAATTATCGATAACTTTTATAACAAGATATGAATTACAAGATACATATATTACTTTTGGTTTAGTCTGAATAGTATAGCATAAGCGCCAAAACACTGGAATATTTAAATTTATTTTAACACTGAAAACATGTTGACTTGATTCAGTATTTTACTCAAATCAATACAGAGTGGTCCAGATATAACCTGCCACACAAAATCTAGTAATAAGTGACTATAAGTAGAACTCATACAAAAAAAATGTCTAATAAAAGTATTTTCGTTTTCGAAATAAAAATTATTGAAAATTAGATCAAACGTTGCTGTGCACTAATGATAAAAGTTAATTTATCTTTATTATTTTTGAGTTAACAAAAAAAGATTTTCTGAACTTGCTGAATCTTTCTAATGACCAAAATTTTTTTTGGCAGGTTATATCGGAACCGAACCTTCCGAAAATATCATTTGTTTTCCTTGGAAGGAAATAACATTCCATATGGAATACTTTGGAAGGTGGAAAACGATATTTTCTCATGAAGCCGTAGAAAAAGTCCTTAAGGTCCCAGATTTTGAGAACCTCTGAATAGGAATGATAAAAATTAGCGTGTACTTTAAAATAATTGACAAATCGAAAGACGTAAATTAACTTCTTGCCCACTATGTGCATTTTGTTTAAGGAAAAATTAACATCTAATATTCAAATTACCATAAAACCACACAGTGGCTCTCAATAGATGGGTAAATAAGAATTTCTGAAGAAAGCCTGCACTTTTTGGCAAAGTGGTAGAAGGGTTTTCAAGTCGTCTGATCATGAGACAGTCGTATGAAAAATATTAGTAACCCATTCCCTAAAACCCTGTGTAGCAATATTCAGTTTTTATAAATGTATTCCGTAATTTTGCTACTCACTGATAGTATATTTTTGTTTTCTAAGAAAATATTTAAGTAACTAAACATTTTTTACAAAAAATACAAATATGTTTTTGAAATATAAGTATTAAAAATATTTTTTACTAGTAGGTAATTACCTAATTACATGATTATTGATTTGGAGCCAGTTTTTTCAGAAAGTGAATTGTTTCTACAATTCTACACAAAGCACTTTTTTTCAATGGTTCCAAAATTGTTGAAACTTAAAATTAAAAAAATCAATTTTAGATACATAGTTTAAAACTATTTAATTCAAATATTTAATTTACTTACACAGGATGACATGCTAAAACTTTAACACTTGTTATAGAAAGTGAATCTAAAGATTTTTTCTAAATTTCTTATTTTTTCTTTTTTTAAATTGAATGTTTTCATAGTGGAAAAATTAGTATTATGCTACTGTTTATAAATTGAACAAAGCAAACCTCTGTATTTACGAAATACATACAGGGTGTATCAGAAATACGTGTGTTAATTTTAACAGGTAGGGAAGCTCAATAAATAAAACATTTTTTTATTTGTAATTTTTGAATAAAATAAAAAGTGAAAATTGTTGCTATAAATAAAAACTAATTATAAAACACCAACCGGCTCGTTTACACAAAAGAAAAGTGGAAACAGTGAAATTAATAATTAAGAATTTTACAAAATATTATAAAGAAATGTGGTTAAGAGTTTTATTACGTGGTAAAATTAATACACATATTTCTGATACACCCGGTATATATGACAGAGCTAATTTGATTTCAGAGCAAGCTGTCGACATTGCCAACTTTGGCATTTAGTTAAGTTAATAAAACTTATTAATTCCACCAAAATATTTTAGAATTTAGTCTTAACTACATTAATTACATTAATTTTAATAATAGCAATATTTGAAAGATCACTCACTTACAATACAATAAAGTTATACTGTCATTTGCTTAAAGAAAAACTCTCGATGAACAATTTTCGCAATAAAGTATGAACACATTTTATAATTAAGTTGTTTTTGTTATTTTCTTCTTGTTTAATTTTCTATGAATTATTTTGTTTCAAGTTTTTGAGTTTTACTACAATGCAGTTTTTCTAAAAGTCTTTGCGTTTATTTGCTCATTTATTTATTTATTATTCTGATTACTTACTACTTAGTTGTTAAGGCGGGGTTAAATTCTAATGCTAAACTTTGCCTCACGAGTTGTATTATTATTATTATTATTATTATTATTATCATTATTATTATTATTATTATTATTATTATTATTATTATTATTATTATTATTATTATTATTATTATTATTATTATTATTATTATTATTATTAAACTTAATAAACTTATTATTAATAACTTTTTAACTTGCTTGATGTTGTACTTTAGAGTTTTATTACGTGGTAAAATTAACACACGTATTTCTGATACACCCGGTATATATGACAGAGCTAATTTGATTTCAGAGCAAGCTGTCGACATTGCTAACTTTGGCTTTTTAGTTTAGTTAAAAAAACGTATTAATTCCACCAAAAAGTTTTAGAATTCAGTTTTAACTAAACAAGTTTTCTTTTACTTAATTGCTTCTAAGGTTTTATGATACAGAAGTGGACTTTGCTTAATCGTCTGTTATAATTAATATTTTATTGTAATTTTTTTCATATAGTGAAACCATCCATTTTTCGTAAATGTCTTTGGATTCCACAAGCAGGACTCTTTTTTTTTCAAGAACGGAATTAAAAAAGAGTGACGATTTTTCAAACATTTTTAATTATATCTTATACAATGAAATTTATTTAAAAAAAGTAATTTTGGTAAACTGTGGAGAAAAAAAAAACTGTAGGTTGAGCTTATGTAGCTGAGTAAATGCCGTCCAGATGGTCCATAAAGTGAGGCAAATTCAAAGAACACTGCTCCCAAACTAGTTTTCCGCTAATTATTTTAATACCTTATATGCAAGCACAGCTCCTGATTTGAATAACACCTACTGCACATTTGCCATAAGCAAATGAATAAATATTCATTAAAAAAGTACAGTACAATTTAATTAAAGAAAAAAAGGTGAGGAGTGCTCGAGCCTCGAAGCTACTGCCATAACTGTATAGAACCGCCACAACTGCACAGGTGTTGACCAAATAAATGCAGTATGGTTATCTTCATCCATATTACGCCTTATGTAATCCATACACATATAAAAAGTCGAACACTTGTCAGAATTCTCATTGAGGTCGTTGTGGTAAGTGAGCGCATAAAAACACGATTTGCTACGGTGCGCGGACCTGTTTGCGTGCTAATACACAGTACAAACGTACTGAAAATGTACACAGGTGTCCAAATGAGTACGACTAAATACTTGAGGTTTTCGGTATTTTCAAGTGGCCCAGATTGATATCGCATCATCTGTGAAATAAACTCCACCGAAGTGGTGGACTATGAAAATTGTTTGTTTGTACTTTATCTGTAATTTTATGTGATAAGTAATTCCGATTTTTATGGTAAACTCTCTTGATATTTTTCTTGGGAAATATTTGTTTATTATAGCCAACGCCTGTTTAAATTTTATCGTAACGGCAAAGTATTAAACTTAATAACTCATCAAATACTGGAGATTTTCGCAAAAGTGGTGACACTTGTTTTGGGAAACACACTTGTTTGCCAGTTGTTCTCGCAGAAATTATCTAAAAATAATTTTTGGTTCTTTATTTCAATGATTAGACTAATCTTGTTTGCCAGTTGTTCTCGCAGAAATTGTCTAAAAATAATTTTTGGTTCTTTATTACAATGATTAGACTAATCTTTGATAAAGAAAATAATTAATTATTTCTTAAAATTAAAACGAGCTGACCTAGATAACGGCATGCAGATTAGGTTTTAGGTTTTAAATTGAGTCCTAAGTATTAAAACGCTTACCAGATAAAACTTTTAAAAGATCGCGCGAAAATCTTGTCCTATCGATAATTTTCTAATTATTTTTTCAAATCATGTGATTTAAACTGAATATATTTTGTTTTAACAAACATAATATGTTTGTCAAAATGCTTCCATGTTTCGTAATTTGTAGCACAAATTAGTTTGGCTTTGATGCATTATTTCTGGAATTTTTAAGCTTGTTTAATTTTTTTTTCTTTTGTATTTTTTTCTACAAATATACCTACCGTTTTCGAGTAAAATATTAGAATGTGAAAAGAAGCAGTCGATATCGTAATGTTTAAAAAAAGATTTAAAACAAATAAAAAAAATAATGCTGAATCTACGGTAGAGCTATACCCTGTACCTATACAGGGTGGCTAAAAAGTATGGATACAGCTAAATACTTTCAGAACGATTTTGCAGAGCACCTTGAAATTTGGGGAACAGTTTAAAATGTTTAAATTCTATTATCTGAGATCTTTTTCAGTTTTCTACCTTCACTGATTTTGAAAATACAAGGCTAACCTGATTTTTTAAATGGCACGATAGATCAAATTCAATAATTTCTAAAAGGACATTTTTTTCTGAATTCACCTTTATTTCTATTAAAAGCAAAAAAAATAAACATTCAAAAATTTAATTCTTGATTTCTGGAAAAGTAAAACTAAGTTAGCTTTTAATACTGTTATTAGTGATCTGTCATTTGTATATTATCCAAAAATTACTTCTGGGTAATAATTAGTTTAACTACAGCACATTTAAGTGACACAGAGCTTATGCCAAGAAAGCCAAGAAGTCAATCGAAACCATTTTTTGTAGTATAAAAATCATGTATTTCGTGTTTAAACATTTTTTTATTGAAATGTGTTTTTTTTCTGTTAAGAGTGTTATTTTAACAATTATTATTAATTTTTAATTACTTTTTAGTTAATGTTAAAGCGGCAAAGTGCTAACAAAATTTTACACTTTTCAAAATTTTATTAGTTTACTTTTTTAAGTTACGATTAAAATAAGGGATGCATGTGTTACATCATAAAACTCGGAAAAAAATGCTCTTCTTAAAAATACTAAATTGGACCCTTTTTGCCGTTTAAAAGAAATCAAGTTAGCCTTGTATCATAAAAACAAATGGAGATAGAAACTTGATAAATATCTGAAACTATAGAATACTCGTATATACACTCTTAAGCATTTTCTAAATTTCAATAAGTATTGTTAAATAATTTTTATAATAATTTAACTGTATCCATACTTTTAGCGACCCTGTATATTTGAAATAAAACGTAGGGGAAAGTAGGCCGCCATGAGACATAGCCAGGATAAGACATTTGAATATTTTCGGTTACATACCTAAGGTATGTAAACATGTGGATATGTTTCACACGTTGATTTGAAAATACGTACAGTTTTTTTAATCATGAACAAATGGGGCACCCATGAAGCTCACAGCAAAAAAACTACAGCGTGCTCAAAAACTGGCGCACCAACTCAATGGTGTGTGGTAGAGAAGTGGTTACATATAATGGTAAAAATAATAAAAAAATTCTTTGTATTAAAGATATTGATAAATAACTAATTTTAGGTAAATGATATGTGGCAACGTTGTCTAACAGTCATGATCGCAATAGAATTTGAGCAACAATAAAAATAAATTATTTTTGAAACGGTTTCCCAGTGTTGGCACATCTACACATTGTGATTTTTTTGATGAATTTTAATTTTTTTAAATTAAAAAAACTGCTAAAGTCTGATAGTAAATTTTAAAATAATTATTCATCGTTTTGTTACGGAACGATTACCTGGTATAAAACATAAACATATAAAAAAAATATGAAAACTACAGAAGTTAACACAATAAGTTTGTAGCTCCAGATTTTTTAAAATATAACTTTAGGATTTTTTTTTCAACATTTTTCTCGTAATCTGCACTTGCTTCTCAATAACGTACCACTGAGTTGGTGCGCCAGTTTTTGAGCACCCTGTATACACTGATACCCTAGGAAAATAAAAAATTGTAAAAAAATTTTGAAAAAAAGAAAGAAAAAGATAAAAAAATAGGCGAAGATACAAACAATAAGCTACCAAAAAGAATTTATATAAAAAGAAGAAAACAGAGCATGTTCCAAATAGATTTGTGTTAACTTTTTTTTCTGAATTTTCGTCTTATAAGACAAAAGAATATGAAATTTAAATAATTCCTCCTAAATTGACACTTATAATAAAAGAATTATTAATAAAAAGAATTACAAAAAGTAAGAAAAGAAATTACAGATAAAGACTATTTGTAAAATTATTAAAATTTTGAATTTCGTCTCAAGGTAACCCACTCTTATGGTAAATAATATAAAGCAAAGCAGGAAACTAACTATTTTATTCGAGAAAAAGTTGCCATCACGTTTCTGTGCGTAATATTGCTGAACTATCATTACTTTTATTAATTCTACATTAGTTTTTATAACAGCAATATTTGAAAGATCACTCACTTACAATACAATAAAGTTATACTGTCATTTACTTAAAGAAAAACTCTCGATGAACAATTTTACGCAATAAAATAAGATCACATTTTTCTGTTATTTTCTTTTTGTTTAATCTTTTATAAATTATTTTACTTCAAGTTTTTGAGTTTTACTACAGTGCAGTTTTTCTAAGTCTTTTCGTTTATTTGCTCATTTATTTATTTATTATTCTGATTATTTACTTCTTAGTTGTTAAGGCGGGGTTAAATTCTAATGCTAAACTTTGCCTCACGAGTCGTGTTTACAATTTAAATTTTATTAATTAATATTAATATTAATTATTATTATTACTATTACTATTATTATTATTATTATTATTATTATTATTATTATTATTATTAAACTTATTATTAATAACTTTTTAACTTGTTTATTTTATTTTATTCATCAGGAGTATCCTATCAAAAACATTGTAAAAATGTGGGTCAAAAGCCAATGACGTTGTAAATGTTGCCATGAACCACAACAACGGTATGAATTTTGTACGTTATTTTTAGTTCAGTGTGTACCAATTACGGTATCCTCACTATTGTTTTTTGAGAAAATGTATTACTAGTATGTTAAAAAAAATAAATACCTAATAACATTGAAATAAAATTAAAACAATAATCTTTTATCTTTTACATAGAAATCACACAAAATCAAACTTCATGAAAATTTAGTCTGAAATAGATGTGAAGATATGAAAGTGTGGTCTTCTTTATTTTTCAACAGTTTTCTATTACGATTTGAACACCTAAGTACAACTAGTATAAATTCAAACACTTTAACATGGAAAAACGTTTTGTTTTAGATTACTACCAGAAAGAACCAGAAACACTGTTCAATTTTAAACCTTAGTTTAATTTAAAGTAGACAACAAACTGGGAGTTAAAACTTTCTACCAGAAACCGAGCCTTCATTGGGTATAACGAAAAAAATGCCTCCCTTTAAATCCAAACAAGTTTCTAGTTTTATTTTCGGTTTCAAGTTTTAAACTGAAAAATTTTAATTTTGCTTGAATCGTAAAAATTTGCATATTTTTTAAAATAAATAATGTTGAGTAGAACGATAAAAAAACGTACAGACTGAAATATTTTCTGCAATGTTTCTTGTAATACACATAATAAAATCGATGAGATGACGTAGAGACTTAAAAAGTTAATGCAGTATTGTTTATTTTAAATTAATTACAGCTGGTAAGTGGAAAACTTTACAACAGTGATTTTTGCTTCATTAGTATTGTTTTGTAACCACAACAAGCAAATAGTTGCTTAAATTTCCTGCTAATTTTTCCACAGTGGCACATTTCCTGGCTATAATCATATTAGAATGTATTTTGTCAGCTCTGCAATACTCCATTCTAAAATCGCTGAAGTTAGCATTGGCAAAGGTAAATTTAATCAGCACAATAGTGTTTCCAGTTATTCCGACAAGTCAAAGAACCGTAATTTCCTGTTTTGTGTCACTTTGACGACAATTTTTACGAGACGAGTAGGTGGTCGTTGCATAAGTTATGTCTCTTGTTAAATTATAAAAATACTAGCGTTTTAAATTATAATTTATTGCCAAACATTTACGTGGCGATAAAAATCGCTCATATTCGTGCAATTAAATTCCAAAGTCCGACAACAAAACATCTGTAATGTACCGAAATGTTTTGTTTTGATAATGATTGATACGGTTTTAGTGCTGTAGCACTCCCAGCTGTGCCATCGTTACACCTGTGTGTACTCTACTCGACTTTCAAGGATAGAGTGTACCTGAACTTAATTTTTTCGTCATAAATCATTGAAATAAATCCACTTGAAAAGTGTACCGACGCACTCACAGCCTCTAGATTGGCTCGTACTACTGATACCGCAATTTTTGGCCAATGACGGTGGCGAGGGACGAAATTTTCAAGAATGCACTTAAGACTAGGCTTAAATCGTTTCCTTATCTTATGAATGCCGCAAATTAAACACCTGCGGCAATTGTATTGAAATAAAATACAACAAACATTTATAGCACAGCTGCAATTTGCACAATATTTTGGTAAACATTATCTGCTGTCATCATGCAGCGAAAAAATTGTGAATTATTGGACGCAGTTCACTAACAAACTAATTCTAAAATTTTGGAATTTGTTTTTTAAGTTTGGAGTGGTGAAAGTCCAATTTTTCTAAGATTCTTAGTTTTTGAGTAGTAGAAGCTTTGTCAAAAAAATTATTAAAATTTAAGTTGTATATTTGAAAAAAAAATATTAGGTAATGTGGAGGGTTAGATCTACGACTCTTGTAAATAAAATTTTATTTTTTAATTATGTAAAGGTCAATAACGGACTTTTCCTGCTCGCTGGGACAGCCTGTACATATCTATACTATACTATACAGCATGGTCCGCCCAGCTCCCATCTTCTGTAGCTCAGTTCTTAGCAAAGTTGGACTTTGATATTTTGTTGACGTTATTTATTCTCTAGGACGTATTTGCGGAAAATATTTTTGATTATACTGAGTGTCCCAAAAAAGTATTATGTCATAATACAGGGTCGCTAAAAAGTATGGATACAGTTAAATATTATAAAAACTATTCATCAGAACTTATTGAAGCTTAAGAGTATATAAATTCTAACGTTTCAGGTGGTTATTACATTGCTGTCTTCATCTGTTCTTCGGATACAAGGCTAACTTGATTTTTTGTAAAGAGCAACAAAGGTCAAATTTAATATTTTTAAGAGGAGCATTTTTTTGAGTTCTATGGTATAACACATTAATTTAATCGAAACTTAAAAAAAAAATCGAAAATTTTGAAAAATGTTACATTTTCATGTACATTTTTCTGTCGTTAGCTCTTTGCTGTTTAAACACTGACCAAAAAATAAGTAAAAGTTAATAATAATTGTTAAAATCACACTTTTAACGGGAAAAAACACGTTTTAATTAAAAAGATTGAATCATGAAATACTTTATTTTTATGCTACAAAAGATGTTCAAAATGATTTCCTCTAACTTTTTGGCTTTTTGTCCCCATAATAAACCAACATGAGATTTGTTTCCGATCAATGTACCATTATTAAACTAATTATTGCACCCAATTTTAATTTTTGGCTAATATACAAGTGACACATATCGCTAAGAACAGTTAACTTAGTTTTACAGTTTCAGAAAATTTTTAAATTTTTTATCTTTTTTTTATTTTTTTTTATCTTTTAATAAAAGTAAAAGTGGGTATTACGTTACATCAATAAATTCAGAAAAAAATGCTCCCTTAAACATGATAAAATTTGACCCTTCGTGCCATTTCAAAAAAATCAAGTTAGCCTTGTATTTTCAAAATAAATGACGATAAAAATTTGAAAATGCTCCCAAATAATAGAATTTAAACACTTTTAACTGTTTCCTAAATTTCAAGGTTCTCAGTTAAACCGTTCTGAAAATATTTAACTGTATCCATACTTTTTAGCGACCCTGTATACATTGTTTAAATGACAAACTATTATTTTTTTGGGCTCATTAGGGTACCTTTTTAGCTTTTTAGATGTCCTTAAAAATTTTTTCAAATTGGTTCAAAGATTACTGTTAACAAAAATAAACACTAAAAAAAATGGTTTTACATCTTTAGTTATAAAAATTAATAAAAAATACATTGCTCTTTTGATAATGTTGTGACTAGGTACAACTTGTAATACAAGATCTAACAGATTTATTACTTAATCTGATCTGACTTACCACAGGGTTTTCACAGTTAACTTTAAAACTTTTTAAGTTTTGGAGCTTTTTATTTTGGTCATTTTAAATGGGTACCACTGTTTATTTTTATATCATTCGATGGGGATTTAAAAAACGAACATTTTTTTGTCATCACTGCATTAACGTAAATGCTAACACATATAGAGTTATTTGCTAAAAACTGTTTCTGTCAACGACAAATGACCTTAATGATTAAAAGTCGAACTTGGTTAATGTTTTTGGCAAATAACTCCGAATGTGCTAGGATTTAGGTTAGGGTTGTAATAAAAAAAAATCACTTTCTAATTCCGTATCGAATAATGTAAAAATCCAAATTGAAATAAACAAAATAAAAAGTTTGGAAGTAAATTTGGAACACCCTGTTGTAATTCAGATCAATGAAACTTATTTAGTAAGTCTTTTAGACCTTGTTCAACGCGTACATTCACGGTCAAAAAGAATGATACCCCTAAGGCCGCGGCCACACACCTTTTTGTTATGATATGGTTAATGAGTACGTTTGAGTATTACATAAATTAAGTGGATATTATAAACTAGCTGACAGTTTGTCAACTTACCTGTTTGTTGCAGTTTATGACCTAAAAGATTTTAGTCTATCCGGCCTTATTGGTAGGAGTGTCATTCTTTTTGATCGTGACTGTATATAGTAGTAATGTTATCAAAGAAGCACTGATTGCAATTTTTATTAATTTTTAAAATTAAATGTGTAAAACGTTTTTTTTTTTTATTTTTTTTACCACTGATACCTAAACCAGAAAAAAATAGAGATATGTAAGAAACTAAAAAATAATAGCATGCCGTTAAAAAATATTATTATAAAGACTTACTTTTTTGTACTCTTTAAATAATCAAAAATATTTTTCTCAAATCCGTCCTGGACTAAAACATCTACAAAATACCAAAAGTACAAATTTAATAATAACTGAGCTACAGAAGAACTCGACTGGACCACTCTGTATAGTAAAAACTTAACTTCAAAATTTCTCTTTTAAACACAACTCTTCACCAAACATTATACTACCTATGTTTGCACGTAAGTCTCCACAATTATGTTTTTTGGAGAATTCATCAAAATTCTTTTTTCCCCAGAAATTTCTCAGAAAAATTAAATTTTGTTTTAACAGTCGTCAGTATTTGCTCACAACAAACAGCAATAACGCCATTAGATACCTACAGATTGTGGTTACTTTGGTTAATTTCTCGTTCGATTTTAAGTCTCGTCAAAGACAGATGTTAGTTCAAAAACGTATTTAAGCGCAAAAAATACCCAATTTTCGATCCAATTTGGAAATTTTCGTCAAAATTTCATGAAATAATTAAGTACATGGACATAAAAAAACATTCGTAAACGATTCGAAAAAAACACATAATTTATTTCAATTTCAGGTTTATTTTTGGATTAAAACATGTTAGGATTAGTTACGGCATCAATTGTGGAAAACACAATCAAACTTTGGGCTACTTTTTCACTTATTCAAAGATCAGACCGCGCATTATTGTGTTGCAAATACAAGGTAGACTTTTCCACGAAAGACTGAACGTGAAAAAATTTAAAGTTCACCTTCAACACAATGCTAAACTCAAACCGCTTTGTCTCGTCCTTGCGTCAGTCTACGTCAGTCAAAAATTTAAAAAACTTTTTATAATTGTTTTCGATGTCTCGGAAAGCAACTAAAACTGGTAATTTTTCAATTTAATAAATTAATTTTCAACCCTAGCATTTTGTTAAGAAACCCTCATCGGTGTGTTATCGGACAGTTTTCCGCACTTAGTGTTAATTGAGCGTACGGATCCACCCCTAATGTTTTTTCCCACATTTTGTTCCCAATCGGCCACCCTTTAGAACACCACCTGTTACGTTTATTAATTCAAAAAATCGATAGCTAATACCAAATGTCAGTATTGGGTGACTTCCAACATCTGCCAGGTTTATCAATTAGATAATGAGTGTGTTGAGAAATGAAACTGGATTCCTTCTAAAATCATTTTATTTGAAATATCTTCATATAATAAAAATTCAAACAACATTCAGTTGCTATATAGGTAACTATTTACAATAAGTTCTAGAAACAAAAATGTACAGAGTCAAAATCACAGTCGAAACCGTGACCCCAACAATTCTCGCGCAGAGATTACACTTTGTACACTATTACTTGCTAAAAATCACAGAATGAAAAGTCACAAAATCAATCAATTAAAATCTGTGATAAAGCTACAGTCAAAATTTCACGAATGAATTTTGCATTACTACCAAATAAAAAAATGGAAAAGTACAATAAACTCGCCTAACATATGTACAAAACAATAAAATAAAATCTACATAACAATTGCAACATAAACAGGTACATCACTAAGTGCTTCACATATTTCACTTTCTCCTCAACGCACACACTGTAGTTCCTCTCCACTCGCAATATAAATAATGGCTTCAGTCGTTCTTTCTAACTAAAATGAGGCGATTTATCCAAAAATAGAGCCTCGCAGTCCGAGGCTGATTCTTTCGGAATGAGATGAGGATGATATTCAAGATCACTGTGTTCGAAGATCCCACTTAGCAAGGGACCTGCCTCTCTGACGGCGTCAGTTTTTCAGGCGTCTGCAACAAAAACAACAACTTAGCGAAAGAGATTCAGCAAATTTCTTCTTTCAATAAAAGTAACGGTTCAACCGGATTGAATTGGAAATCGGCGTTCATTTCACTGCACGTGTTCATCCGCCCCCCACACAAAGCAGTCACGGTTTTTCGATTTCAAAATGCCAATTTCTAAATTGCTGACATGCTTCAGCGACTCACGGATTAGATCACACGCCAGCGGCGGCTCGACAAAAATTCACCATCTCAACTATCGAAAAATACAATTAACTACACTGTCCCAGCCAGTTAATAATTGAATAACTGAAAATTTCTACCAGCTAAAATTATTTTCAAATACTACACAGGGAGTTTCAAAAATGAACAACAATACAAATTCACGTTTTTTTAATAGAACATCCTAAATTTTATTGCATTTTTGGACACAGCTTTTAATACTGATGATTTTGACCTAAAGTTAAATTGGTCGATTCTGCTTAGTTTTTGAAATAATTTGATATTTTTGATAAAGACACGCCTTTTTAGATATGTGACTTTAAAAATTAATTAAAAAAATACACATTAGGGAAAATAGCTAATATTGGTACCGGATCTTAGATTGTAGATTGAATTGAAAAAAAAGTGCTTATATTGATCTCCAACAACTGACCAAGAGTAATTTGACAGTATAGTAAAATTCAAAGTTGTAGCTAAAGATTTTATTGTGTTATCAACGAAAGAACAGATTTCTTACAATTACAAGTAATCAAACTTTTTGAAAAGGTTTTTTTGTGCTGTTATTATTGCAAATAATGTTGTATACACTGCGTGTTATTGAGCTATCAGTTACAATAGTTTAGCATTCTCTTATTCGTACAAAATCAGTTTTAACTTTATTTTTTGTTTTATTTGTTTCCAAAAATGTACCACCGCTGGGTTACCAAAAGTGTCCTACATTGTTATTTATAAACATTCCAGGTCCTGTTGTGTTTGGAAGAGTTAGAAAACTTATTTGTTTAGAATGTGAGTGTTATTTTTTACATTTATTATTCTTAATATCTTTAATTTTCAAAAGTAGCTATTGGTTTTACACTAATACCTAAATGTCATTTGCATGCATATTTTAACTGCATACTTTTTTGCTAAAATATCTCCGTTACCAAAATTGTATCTACTACTTGTAAGCCAAATTTTAGATACTAAGTCGTTTCTTAAAATCAACGAAAAAATTATATAAAATGTCAAACGATCAGCCTTCCACATTCCTTAACACTTTTTTTCTTCATTTATATCAAATACTTTCCTCATAATTTGCCAAAAAACAAAAGCTGGTACCACATAGAATACTAGAAGGCTGAATAAACACCGTTCCCTATTGTTTTTCTTCTATACCTTAAAGCATTATTTGACACAAGCTCTCTTATCAGCAAAAAATATTTTCAGCATTTTAAATTAACAAGTAGTCGTACTGACAAGGCGAATCTTTGACAAGAGAATGTCATAAAGCCAGTACCTAAAGCCAACATAAGAATAATAAATCTAGGTTTGCTACGTGTTTAAAACAATTGTGAACAAATTATATCTTTTGAGTAATCAGTAAGAGACACTAATCTGTTAATGTTTCTAGAGATGAGAAAATAAAGAATAGGTTGTATCATTTAAAATTTTTAAATATGTAATTAACACGCAACAAACTTCTTAATTTTTTTATTTTCGTGATTGTAGTCAGATAAAATTTAGGTGAGACAGGTACGCCTGAAAAAAAAACTGGATTGATTTTCTAACATTTAAAGATAAATAATGTACCAATTCGCTAGGACACTCTGTAGTTGTACGCATAAACAAGAACTTCCTAAAATGAGCGATTTTTAGCAAAAAATAACGGAATTTTTAGTGACATTTCTGTCGGTTTTTCATTCAAAAGCAAAGTAAATTAATCAAAAACATCAAAAGTGCAGTCATTACTATGTACCTAATTCGCACATAAATGAGTTTTTCTACAATGTGTTTCTAAATGATTCTTATCTAGTTAACTTTGAGCTCTGCTCAACTGAATTCTCTGTCAATAAATGTCAAACCTGTCAGTTGTGTCAAATTGTCAATTAACTAATTCTAAATCTAAATTGTTACACTGTGCAAGAAAACACTTTTATTGTCGAAGCTTATTTCCGGATTAGAGAATGGTAATATTCGGTGTCTAAATGCCTGTCATTAATTCTACAAAGCGGCATTTCTGAATTTACATGGGAAATTCACAGACCACTAGATGAGAATCATTTAAAAACACATTGTACAAATCTATCGAAAAAAAGCGAAAATATTGTTGAGTGATATTGACGAGCCGCCACTGTGAGACGGAATCACAGCATGGGAAAGTAGTGTTGATGGGAGTATAGGGGCCCATAAATTAATGAAAACCCCCAGAAGGGCATGTGTCGTTCCTTCCAGCTGACCTTCTAATTACCCTAATTGAACATGTGTCACGGAGTCGAACACTTGGTGGCAATTGATAAGAGAATCGCGTCTCGGGGAGGAATGAATACATAAAGTGAGCATTATGGGCCGATCAATGGAGTTTATGTAAGGACAATAATAATCGGGCCAGATGTTGAGGACGATGCACGTGTTCGGGCACATCTGCACGGCGGGACCGTTACTCCAGGTGTCGGCTTATCCCGGATGCGACCACGTGACCCCACTGGGTCAAGAACTCGATTGTTTTCCCAAACAATGGCTTACCTGGAGCACGGGGGCCTCGCAGGGGGAGAGGATGGTGTTGGGGCTGGCGCGCAGGCCGAGGGGCTGTCGGGGGCTGACCGCCTCCTGCGACTTCTTCTGGCCCAGGGCGGCGGCGGCGTCGAAGCTGCCCACGGCGGGGTGCGTCTCCAGGGCGCTCTGCAGGTCGCAGATGTAGTCGATGACGTACTGGATGACTTCCAGTTTGGAGAGCTTCCGGTTTTTGGGCATGAAGGGCACTAGGTCCTTCAGCTTGCTGATGTACATTTGGATCTCCTCGTTCTCGATATCCTTTTTGGGCTTGGACACTCGCCCGGAGTTGATTCCGGTGAGGTTGTCTGCACACACTACACTGACAGCTTTCATTTCGTACACTGAACACTGATACGCACTACGAGCGAACGAATGGTCGAATGAGGAGGCAATAGGCCTGCCTAGGTTTTTATAGGTTTGGTGGAGGGGGGGCGGCCAATGGGACGAGGCGCCAGGCTGTGTGGGGCGTAGCCCGGCCAATGAGAGCACTTCAGGTTCAGGTAGTGTTGCAGGCGCCTAGTTCAACACGGCGCAAACGTCCTACCAATAGCATTTCCGTGAACTTGCTTGAGGAAGATTAGTTTTCGACTCTTGAGCGGAAAGGGCGAGTGTTGAATGGTTTGTGCTGAATTCGGCTTAATGCGGATGATTGATGGTCGCTTAATTGTAGCTTGAAATTTGAAAATGATACTACAGGTAACTAACCTGGTTGTGTCGGGTCGAAACAGTTCGTACACTTTGTAATGCAAATTACAACCCACCTAGCTAATGCAAAACTGTTTTTTCACGCCGGACAAGGCGCCACACTTCTCGGCTCACCTAGAGGTGATACTAATTCGCCAATAAATACTTGTTTGACGAGCTTAGAGCTAATCGTACATTTTACCATTTTATATGCGCATTTTTGTTGTTTTATTTGACACGACCTACCATATAGGAGAACAGGACGATACCTACCTATGAACAATTTTGTAAATAAAAATTGTTTCACAAATATTGGCACAACAGTTTGAATGTAATGTCATTAGGATTGTCGAAATGTTGAATAAATATACAGACTGAGTCACGTGTGTTTTCCTTTTAGATTAGGTAGGTACTTTTTTATCTTAGAAAATTATAAGGGATTACAACACTTAAATTTTTAGTATGATTTTGAATTGATACTTCAAACACCCTCATGTAATGGTCTAAAAACCACAAACAAACAATAAATAATATCACTACAGGTAACAAATTATAAATAACTAGGTATACCTTATTCGATTTTGACTTTTAAATAACTTACGTTTATTTGTGTCAAAACAACCTATTAAAGCTATCGTTTATCCGCAAGCAGATTAAAATTTTTAATTCGCTGTTTTAAACCCTATTCATTCATTGATTCATTGACGCGGTCCCCAACAAAAAAAACATCATGAATTATTTTTTTACACAAATTGTTCATTTTTTCCGCAAAAAACGATTCGACACAAAAAAATCCACGTATAGAAAAATGTTATTGTCTATAACAATTTGATCACTGATAAATTTTACATCTCTGAAATTGGAAGGTTTAAAAGACACAATCGAATAAAATGTACTAAACTTGCAGATAAAGTTTCTGTTTAACTCACTTGTTTACTGCTCGTTAAATATACATTTTCCCCGCTCGTCTAGTAAATAAAGATTCTGACTATGGGAATTTTTGTCCATTTTTGACAAACTTACTTGTAAATGGTTAACCTGATCAAATATATGAACTTCATTTAAATTTCATCTCTGTTGCTAAGGTAATGTGTATCTGATTAGGGTTGCTATGTTTTAACAGAGGTTTAAATTTATCTCTCCATTAAATATATTTCTAGAAATTGGGCCTTAATAATTAAAAGTGAAAAAAAACATTACATAACAAAAATACAGAACAAAAAAGCAATACATAGATATAAAGAAACTACAATCAACATTTGAACACCAATATTTTATTAGGAATGAACAAAAACATAAGAACAAGAATGTTTGATTAATTTTTTTTTATTTTGATACCATCTCCAATTAAATACCAGATATAGGTACAGACTGAAACAAAAGTAAGGCACAAAATTCATATCTTTGTTATTAGTTGTTACTTATTAGTCATTTTCCAAAAAAATCCTCGAGCAGGTCGAGTTAATTTTCTTTAAATGCTACATTTTGACATAATGACATTTATGATGTCAGTCGTTTTTGAGTTGTGACGTCATTAATATATTTTTTTAAATAACAACCGACATTTTTGTTTATTGTTTTCGATAGTAGACATCTCGTTTTTTTAATAAATTTTACATTAGTGTTTTTTGATTTTTTAATTTTTTTGAATTGTTTTATAAGTTTACCAAAAACATAAAAATGTATACTACTTAAAACACTAATCAGAAATGTCTGTTGTCATTAAAAAAATTAAAAATGACGTCATTACTCCAAAATAAATGACGTTAGAACTGACATTGTGGTGTCAAAATGTAGCATTTAAAAAAATACATTCTACTTATTCGAAGATTTTTTTTAAATGACTCATAATGTCATAATAAAGATTTGGATCAGTCTGTTGTCAGACCTTTTTCTTTTTGTACATTAAATAATAAAAGGAGGGAAAAAATTAAAATACATATAGGTAAAAAAAAATATTGTAGTTTCTGACATTCCATATCAAAACAAATGATAAAAAAATCATCATAACCAAAATAGTTGTTTTACCTACATAATGTAATATGTACCCCAACATAAAAAATACTATATAAATTAATAAAAGACGTTGGTTGCTTCCTTGTTTTAAGTTGCGAAGGTATTTGTCGAAAAATAAAAAACTTTGGTATTTTAGGTATTATAATAAAGCAACTGAAACTGATCACCCGGTATATCCTGTAAAACTCCGCTATTTTTTTTTTTATTTATTTACTTTCTGTAAATCGTTTCTAAAGGTATGCTATTCTTTATAAAATGTTTTTGTAATTACATTTCTTATAATTCTTAATGATTTATAATTCTTAATAAGTATGCCGTCATATGAATTTAATAAAGACAGCGGCTTTTTGGCATTGAAAAAGTGCCAAAAAAGCGTCAAGATTTAAAAGATTTGGTGACAGTGTCACATGTTGTCACAAATTATTTACACAAAAATTAACCTAAAATATCCATGACAACGTCCAGTACCTTAATTCTTAATAACAATCAGATAAAACAATTTATTTTATTCTCCAAATTTTTAAAAACTCCAGAAAATTTTCTAGAAAACATGTACTTACTAAACAAATTCTCATCTGAAAAGGGAAATAATTTTTTTTCTAAAACAATTTTAAAAATTAAAGACTTTATAACATTGTACCAGAAATGTAAATTAGCTAACTTGATACTTTTTTCTCTATAAGATATTGTGATCTAATTGTGTAATGTCTGTTTTGTCAATAATTGTCAATATCAAACTTCCTTCAAAGACGAGCTGTACCACCCTAAAAACCTTTAATTTCGGTTATTTCGAAACATCTGTGGTAAAGTCAGCTTTGAAGAGTAATCTTTAAATTTGCAGTAGTCTAAGAAAGACAGGAAATAGAAACGATAGTATTAATGACACGGAAAAATGCAACTGATCGTTTCAATTAAACAGAAGAGTAGAATTTTATTTAATATTTACTTTACCTACATTACTAATTTACAACCTAATAAGGAATAATCATCAAATAATTAGTGGGTAAAATGACACGCTACACAGCAGAGTTAAAGCTGCTAAATTTATTATAAATTAGATTTTTTACTATGCCATCAGTAGGTACATTTATTATTGTCAAGTACGTATACATTATTCAATTGCAATTTTAGAAAGCACTTGAAAGAAGTACCAAATTTGCCATCACAATAATTGGTGAGGAAGTCTTTTAACGATTAGCTCACGTTTGGCATAATCGGCTTTACTTTACAATTCCTCAAAACATAATTTTGTAATCAGAATGCCTGCGTCAGTAATGTTGGAGCACATTAATAATGAATGAAACATATTGATGAATACTGTATTGCAGCTGGTGGTTACTGAAAGGTCAAGAAAGAGGTCGAGTCACAGGTCTTTGATAACTATGGCGCCGATTCTCAAACAGAGCGTGGATGATAACGGCGGTAATTAACCGTCTATTCATTGCAGAGCAAATGAGAAAAATTTTTACGCATCAAATGCTAATTAATATTCAAAATTATGCAAAAATCGCGTTGGTGATGATAAGTTTTTGCGGCGTTCTGACGTACGTTTCAGGTTCAAACATATTTTGGATGGAAATATCCGTCATTATCGTAAAGTGACGTTTCAAGAAGAAATCCGAACATTTTAACTCTTCTGGGAATAATTAGGCACGTGTTCAGCAAATTTATGCAGAGAAAGCCACTTTAAGGAAACATTTAGTATAAGAAGCTGGCTTATGAATGTTGTTATTGTTATTGTATCTTTTATTGTGAGTAAAGTTCAAAGCAATTTTGTCACCCAACAAGTCGATTCTTCTATTTGCTCTCATTAACAAATTAATAATTCACGATAATTCAACTATTAGCCCATATTTGGGTGCTATAACAACGAAACTAGGACCCAGCTTATCGCTTTTAAAAATTGATAAGTACACACAAATTAAGACCTCGGTAACGACTTATCTTGGCCCGAACTTTAAATTTTAGTGATAATGTGATGCCAAAATATTGTTTGACACAATCGTGTGCAATAAATATTTAAGATAAAAAATGGAACGACTGTTTTATCGTTAAATGAAGTCTTCCTTCATTTAATTAAATTATTACGATAAGAAAGAAAAAGGTCAAAAATACGAACAAAATACAACAAGCTCGATCAAAGTGAGTTAGTTACAGGGTGACACAGGTTAGAATGATAGCAATTTCAAAATTTATTTCCTGAAACTGAAATTCCGAATAACATTTTCTGATTCATTTAAGGATGTTTTATTGTAGTCAAGGAATTATTCAAAGAAGAATAACTTTATTTTCCATGAACCAAAACTCAATTTTTAAATAATATGTTCTATCTAATTTACACTCTATACAGGGTGTATCGGAAATACGTGTGTTAATTTTAAACAGAGCTCAACAAAATTAAAATTCTTTTATTTGTAATTTTTCAAAGTTTCAACAATTTACTGAAACGGTTGTTGTACCTGATTAGTTTTATTACATGGTAAAATTAACACACGTATTTCTGATACACCCGGTATAATACAAAGCAATTATCTGCTCGTACTTTTTATTCATTAGGTAGTAAAATTGACAAAAACAATTTGGTTAAAAAAATCTGATTTTATTTGTTATTCAAAATAGTTTTTTATAATATACAGGGTGATTCAAAAGTGTCGGACAAACTCTCGTATGATGGTAAAAAACGTTCAGTTAAGTACAAAGATGAAGTCAGGCTTGTTTTCAACTTAATTTTGATGTATTTTTTAATTTGTTTTTCTTAGCAACGGTATCGATTTTTGCTGTTTTGTTTCCTATGATGTCGAATTTAATTTATTGTTGATTTTGCAAGTTTTTTAATTGTTTTGTAGATCATAAGACATAAAGGTAGTTGTTTAATGTTGCAAGAGCTGTCGTTTCCGTAAACTAACGTCAAAAAACATGGTCTGAAGCACCAAAAACATAACCTAAAAATTTTACTTTGAGGAGCTATATTTTGTGAAAAAAGGCTCAAACAATCTTTTACCATAGGAACTTTTAATTCAGTTTGATGTCCTTTATCAGCACCCGAGAGATTGTCCCGTATTTTTGAATCACCCTATAGAAGTACTAAAAAAGTCATAAGATCTGGTAAGGAATGACCATAATTTGAAAAACGAAATGGAGAAATATTTTTTAAAACGATTTTTTCAGTTATAGAATATTTATTATAAAATTTCTAAAATATTTATTCGAAGTTGAAAAAAATAACCTTAGGTTTACTTTTCCACCAGTTTAAACTCACAATCTTTGAAAATAAGAGGCAAAGTGATCTTTGTTTTAATCTCTAGAGAGTAAAATTAGTGTATTACTGTATTCCCAAAATTATGTCATAGTAGCACAGAAAATGCAATCTCTTCACGTGTTAATAATTTTTGATAAATATGATTTTATTCACAGAGTGCTCCAAAAACGATAAAAAATGTTAGTTTCTAATTTCTATTCTAATTCTAATTTCTATTGCTTCTTTTCATAGTATTTTGAATACTTACTTCAAAGTTCAATATTTAAACATTTTTATACAAGGTCTTGCAGCCCAGCTTCCGTCTTTTGTAGCTCTGTTATTAGGAAAGTTTGACTTTTGATATTTTGTAGACGTAAAAATATTTTTTGATTATACAGAGTGTCTAAAAAAAGTATGACATCATAATAATAATTTTTTAATGGCATGCTATTATTTTTGCTTATTATAATACCCTTTTAGCTTCTTACATATCTCTATTTTTTTTCAAATTGGATCAGGGATTATTGTTAAAAATAAAAACTAAAAAAAATAAAAAAAACAGTATGACATCATAATAATAATTTTTTAATGGCTTGCTATTATTTTTGCTTATTATAATACCCTTTTTGCTTCTTACATATCTCTATTTTTTTTCAAATTGGTTCAGGGATTATTGTTAAAAATAAAACTAAAAAAAATTCGTTAACACCTTTAGTTTTAAAAATAATGATAATACAAACAGTGCGTCCTTGATAACACTATGACTAGGTACTTGTTGAACAAGGTCTAGCAGACTTATTAATTAAATTTAATTGATCTTAATTACTACAGGATGTTCACAATTTATTTCCGAACTTTTTAAATTTTGGAGCATTTTATTTTGGTTTTAATAACTAGGAACCACTGTTTATTTTTACATCATTCGATGCGGAATTAGAAAAGAACATTTTTTCTTATTACAACCCTAACATAAATCCTAATACATTCGGAGTTATTTGCTAAAAACTTGTTTTGTCAACCAGAGTTAGAGCTATTTTCGATAATTCAGTAAATTTGTCATTAGAAGAATAGCTAACAAAACACGTTTTTACCATATAACTCCGAATGGGCGGAAATAAGAAAAAAAAATTGTTTTCTAAATCCACATCGAATGATCTAAAAATAACAGGGTTTCCCATATGAAATAAGCAACATAAAAAAGTTCTAAACATTAAAAAACTTGGAAATAAATTGTGGACACCTGTAGTAAATCAGATCAATCAAACTTAATTAATAAGTCTGTAACTAGACCTTGTTTAAAACGTACAGTCACGTTCAGAAAGAATGATACCCCTAAAACGGCAGCCATATAATAATGACGTTATCAAAGAAGCACTGTTTGTATTCTTTATTAATTTTTAAATCTGTGTAAAACGAATTTACTTTGTTTTTTATTTTTTATCAGTAATCCCTAAACCGATTTGGAAAATATATATATAAATATGTAAGAAGCTAAAAGAGTATCCTAATAAGCACAAAGTTATATATAATTTTTTGTGGGATACTCTGTATATTTAAAAATATTTTCCTAGAGTATAAATAACATCTACAAAATATCAAAAGTCCAAATTTATTAATTTAATGACTGAGCTACAGAAGACGGAAGCCGGGTTGGACCAGCCTGTATAATATTTAATTTCACTGATTTTACTAAACATTAATTAATCTACAGGCTGTTTGAAAATGACATTTAATATTTTTTTCCTGAATAGTTTTGTCAAAAGTGGTGTGTTTACGGAACGCCCTGTAAATATGTTTTTTGTGCAATAACCAGTATGAAATTTCCAGATTATAGAAACATGCCACAATAATAATTTTGTCATTTTATACGTTGCCATTTGGCAGTAAAATATGAGCTGCCATAAATCATCAATTTTTATGATAATTTTGGCATGTTGTGTCTTATCATCAGTGGGTTTGTCTTCCTTTGATAACGCCTGATAAAATCACGGTCTGAAACGTCTCGCGCCTACGATTTACAAGCCGAACGACATGCGTATCAGTTTTCCAGCGGATAAACATGTCAGAGCAACCCTTTCTAATCTACGAAACAATAATTATCTCGACTAAGCCACGACCATTAATCTTATTTATTATTAATGCGACGATAAGGATAAGATTTGGGTCTGGTAGTTTTTTTTTGTGTGTTCGGTGATGTACTGCGGTCTGAAACCCTGACACGAAACGAGCGTTCGTCACAAAAAATATGCTCTAAAGAAGGTGATGAATATGCGCGGCTCATTAACACCTATTTGTACATCAAACATATAAATTGACGTCACATTGTCAGGTGTTCGGGCAAATAATTGTGCTTATTTTTGCGTAGAGAATTGAATGAAAAATTGACCGGTTGTGGGTAAAAATCCACTCCTGACTGCATCAATTAGTTGACAGAAAGTGGTTTAATTAGGTGGCGGAGAGGCGTTTTAATGTGAAACTAACTAACACATATACCGTTTCTAATTAACGTGTGTGAATATATATGTGAATTTCAAATGCGAGTAAATTGAAAATAATTATTTACACACCTGCAAACTGTGCCTGAATTGATTTCCTGTGAGCTCCTTCAAACCTTCATGATAATACAAGATGATTAGCAATATGGTACTAATTGAATGAGTGCATACCATCATTTATTACGGCTTTCAAAGGACCATTATGTTGTTATTAGGTTGGTTTTGTTCCGATAAGGTCACTAATACAGTTTGGTAATGACAAAGTGATGCAGCTGTGCGAATTAACGAGCTATCAATGGTGCATTTATCTATTGAGGATATTGTCGGATTTTTGAGAAAATGCACCCAGTGCTGGGTCAAAAGTCGGACTTTGACTTAGATTTCTGTACTTTGTGAAAAAATAAAAATAAAAAAAATTGTAAAACTGTTGTCAAAATTGCCCAAAAAATCATCGATTTGGATCAAAAATGGTGTTATTTTTGCATTCTTATAATCGCCACTGAAATTTAAAACAAAATGAGAAATCACTACACTAGGTAGAAAAATTATACAGGGTGTTTCAAAAGTGTCGTACAACATTTCGGGAGGTGATAAGATATCACACTGAATTAAAAGTTTTTATATCAAAAAATTGTCTGAGCATTCTTTCACGACATAGGTCTTCTAAGTTAAATTTTTAAGTTGTTTTTGTGCTTCAGAGCATATTTTTTTCACTTTAATTAGCGGAACATTAAACAGATACAAGTTGAAAAAAATCACCAACTAATGTCTTATGGTGTATAAAACATTTAAAAAAATTTGGAAATACGATAATAAATTAAATTCATCAATATAGAAAACAAAAGAGAAACAATTGATATTGTTTCTACTGAAAACATATTAACAAATATATAAAAATTGAATAGCTTAAAAAAAGTCTGACTTAATTTATGTGTTTAAATGAACGTTTTTGTACCTTACTTTTCAATCACCCTGTATAATTTCGTTTTGCAAGCATTTTGGGTACATTAGGGCGCTAAAAAATTACTCAGTCGTTTCGACAAAAAAGTTATTTCTACTGTTTTGGCGCTTTAAAAAACGTCAGCTTAAAAAATAAATTTTGTCAAATGATAGTTTTAAAAATGATTTTTGTTACAACAGCGACAACCGTTTTTCTGTAGCCGTTCTCTAATGAAGTTATTTTTTAAAATTTCTTAAGCAGTGCAAAAGATTTGATTTAGGTAAATGGTTAAAAAAATTATAATTTCGTTTTTTAAACTTTTTTTGAATTAAACTATTTATAACAGACTGTAACTTTTACAGTAACAGAGCAAAATTACAGAACCGTTGTTTAATCAGAAAGGCAACTATTTTGAGAAATTTTAAGTCAAAATAATACCTATTTTGTTTTGCCTTCTTCATACACAAATTTTCTAAAAAAAATGTGCTGAAAAATTATAAAGTTAGATTGAGAAGTATATTATTTTGTCTTTTCGGGTGTCTTAGCACTTTTAACAAATTTACAGACAAAAACGCATTGTTTTCTCAAAATTGACTAAAAAATTTTAAAATTAGTTCGAAAATGAAGCAAAATTTTGACATCATTATTGAGGTTTTACGAAATTTTGCTAAACCGGGATAAACAATCTATAAATTAGATCCAAAATGATATGATTTTTACCATTTTTGTATTATATTATTCATTTTTCATTTAAAAACACGTAATTATTCAATAAAATTTTGTCACAAATTACTACAAAAATGGAAAATGCCTTTTTTCGGCGCTTAAACACATCAACGAGTTAAAATCTCAGTTTTCGCCAAAAGTACATTTTTGTAAACATCATTTTTTGCTTAGATTTTTGTAGCAATAAGAAGCTCATTTTTGCTAATAACTTTATAAATGATGTCCAGTAGCCTGTTTCTAACAATAAATGTAGTAACACATCTCAGAAACATTTGAAATATATCAAATATTTAAGTAGACCAGAGACAAATTACATACTAAAAAGTGAAAACACAAGCTTACTTACAACTTTAAGTAAAAAAAATAATAAAATAAAGTAAAAACGAATCCAGAAACCTAAACTAAACTTAAAAATCTACAGTGTGATTCAAAAATCAATAGAAGTACCCATAGAACTTAGATACTACTTATTTAAATAGAGCAGAGACAAATTACTAACTGAAAACACAAACTTAAGCTCCAAAATTTATTCATAAAAGTTAAAAAAGAGTAAATACTAATCGGCAAACCTAAATTAAACTTAAAAATCTATAGGAGTATTCAAAAATCAATAGAAATTTGGATAGAAATACCATGAGATCGTAATTAAAGCCTTGAAAGTGAATTGTAACTTTAACCAAATCTTTTGCTGTGTAAAATTAGCATCAGAGAACATGAGATTTTTGAGATTTTAAAAGAGCGGCCGTAAATAAACTCCTTAAATGTGGCTAAAGTTTCACAAGCACAGTTTGCTCTAATTCAGAATATTTTCGATCTCATGGTATTTCAAATTTTAAAACTGAAAACATAATTTCATAATAATAAAAATAAAAAAAATATATTTAAAAACTAATCCAAAAACTTAAATTAAATAAACTATAAAATCTACAGGTGATTCAAAAGTTTCACACTATCTTTTGAGAGGTGATAAAAGACATCGCACTTAGTTAAAAGTAATACAGTAAAACCTCTCAACAACGGATATCGATAGGGAATTTTTAATTGTCCGCTGTAGAGAGGTGTCCACTTATGGGAGGTGAGAAATTTTAATATAGGTTTTGTTACGTTCCTACAAACATGTCCGTTATTCGGAGGTGTCCATTAAGGACTATAATTTCTATAACAAAAACAATTAAGCTTTTTTAACTATGTATATATATATATATATATATATATATATATATATATATATATATATATATAGTCCCTCAAAAGTTAGATTTTTGGGTTAAGTTTTGACACTTTGAATTATTTATTCTTAAATTTAGTTAGCAGAAATGACGAAATTTGTAACATTAAACTGTTAACTGGTAACAAAAATCACCCATTTGTGTCTTAGGGTTACAACTCATTAACAAACCAACAAATTCGATTACATAGAAAGTAAGGAAGCAAAAATTAAGACGGTCGCTTGGAAAAAATCCAAATTTGTTTTTCTCTCTAGCTGATGAACGTCTTTTATCACCGAGTTTATTAACATTCGGCAGATGGGTCTGACACATTTGAGTCACCCTGTAGATTTGGAAAGTTTTTCGTGCAAAAACACAATTACATTCCATTTCAGACCTTTGGAAAAAATTAAAACAGCTCATTTGCCTTTTTTGAAGTGAAATTTAGCACAAACTTTGTGCTATACCGGGTGCTCAAAAACCGGGGTACCAACTCAATGTAGTGTGGTAACGCATTGCTTACATATAAAGGTAAAAATAGTAAAAAAATTCTTTGCATTAAAGTTATTGATAAATAATGAATTTTAAATAAATGATATGTGGCAACGTTGTCTAACAGTCGTGATCGCAATAGAATTTGATCAACAATAAAAATATATTATTTTTAAAACGGTTTCCTAGGAAATAATTCCCAGCGTTGTCACATCTACAAACTGTGATTTTTTTGATGAATTTTAATTTTTTTAAATTAAAAAAACTGCTAAAGTCTGATTTGAAATTTAAAAATAGTTATTCATCGTTGTGTTAGGAAATGATTACTTAGTGTGAAACATAAAAACATTAAAAAATAATGGAAACTGGAGAAAATAACAAAATAAGTTGGTCATTTTAAAATATGACTTTAGGAATTTTTTCAAGATTTTTGCCGTAATCTACACATGCTTCTCAACAACGTACCACTGAGTTGGTGCGCCAGTTTTTGAGCACCCTGTATTTAGAAGAAAAAAATAATTATGAAAATTGACAATTTTTCTATTGCTGGAAACAGGAACTGACTTCAAAATTTCGATAAAAATGAACAGAAAAATCGCCAAATTGGGTCAAAATTGTCTTTAATTTCGTTTTTTCAGTGTGACCGTTGATTATTATTATTATTTTACAAAATTTCATTAGTGGGAAGTGATTTTCTCTCAAAAACATTTATTAAAATGTAGCAATTTTAATAAATGTTTTTGAGAGCGAGGAAAACAATTATCGAGAAACGAGAAAAATCATCCCTTATCAAAAGAATCGATGAATTGGGCACGTAAATGTTTGAGCACTTAACACCCATTTCAACCAAAAACCCAGTTTTTACGAGATTTTGTTAAACCAGAATGAAAAATCAATTTAAATCAGATGACACTTTTTTTAGGTTTTTAGCACATGCCGAGCCAGAAGCGTACAATTATTTCAAAAATGAATAGCAATGATTTTTTTTTCGGCGACCCATAAAACATCTTCCACATTTTCGTCATTCATTGAAGAAAAAAAACCGTTCCGGTATCTCAAACGTCAAAACATTTTTTCTTGGACCTTCTCGGAAGTCGACTTCCGAAAACAGCTCGACTTTGGGTGGCTCTATGTCTTGTTGCAGCTGTTAACAGGCCTTATTCTGTTCAAGGGGCTGTTCGGTGATACCGCAAGTCTGGCTAACATTGCACAAAGCATTTCAATCAGCGGGTGCACACATTCAGCCCTTTTGGTCGTACCGTTCGTTCGGGCCGCAAACTAGAGGAGACGAAACATGTGTGCATACACACACCAGAACGGAGCTCGTTTCTCACACTAGCGCAGGTGTTGATTCAATCTGCTGGTTACCTTATCTTGCAGCACAAACACCGCTGCTGTGGGAAAATATCACTTGTACACCAGTCACGCAACGCTCAAATATTTTTCTTATTTACGAAATATCGTCTTGTGATTATACGCCATTTATCTTGGAAATGTTTACAAAACGCGAAAAGTTCCGCTGAATTCCCAGATTTTTTTCTTAATTCAATTCTAATCTGTTTTACGTCCATGTGTGAGCGTCTTTACAGCCTGCACAGTGTTACAATGCTCAAGAAGGCATCCTGTTCAATGATTTCTTTCATATGCAGCTGGTGGAAGCCTGGAACTTGTCTTTTAAACGACTGCACGTTTTTGAATCTGTGTGGCCGTTCTGTTTATGCGTGAAATTTTGAAATTTACATCCACAATTAAAACGTGGAACTTGGGGTTACCATATATTGAACTACGAGTTAATTATACGTACTTATAAGGAGCAACAGTTTTTAATTTTCGGTGCTTAATAAAAGACAAAAACTGGAAATCGACAATCAATGTGTACATAATTATAAACTTGTGAAATTTTCTTCATTGAAGTAAATACTTGGGAGTGGTGTCATATTTTGTGCCCATATAAGGTGGCCATTTTTTTCACTTCGGACATAAGGAAGGAAAATGTTGCCGCAATTATTAAACAAACTTGATTGTAATTGCTTTCGTAAAAATTGGATAAAATAGGTATGTTCAATAAACCAGCAGCCACGTATGAGTATACATATTTGGATTTCAAGGATTTAAACTGGAACAGACCCACATTATTTATATGAACAAATACTAAAATAAATTTAATAACCTACAAGGAGATAATAACAACACTCACATGGCTTAATTTTTCCTAATATTTTCATTTTTTTTTTGTATACACACTGTTTAAAAATGATTGTTCAACAAGTCTATAAAATGTAAACGTAATGTGCCGCTTAATTGAAACTGTCAATGATGTCATAGTTCCGTCAAAATAATGCAAAACAACTAAACAACAAAAATGGCAAAGATATAAAAAACAAATCAAGAAAAAACCTTAAACTTAGAACAAATTTGACGAAAAATACAAAAAATTTGTAAAAACCTAATACAAAGATTTGACAGATATAACTACTCGAAACTTTACGATTTACAATATAGTCATTTGGACGAAGCGGCACATGGAATTTGAATTCATAATTGACATGATGAACAATCATTTTTGATCAGTCTGTAGACCTATAAAAAAATGAAAAAATTTAAATCTATTAAAGGCCACGGATTGTATTTTATATCGAGATGTAATGGAATATAGCGTTTTTATTCATTTCGTGAATGAAAAGTACAGTATACAGGGTGGCCCAACAAAGCTCCCGTCTTCTGTAGCTCAGTTATTAGCAAAGTTGGACTTTTTATGTTTTCCAGACGTTATTGATACCCAGCACGTATTTCATTAAAATATTTTTGATTATACAGAGTGTCCCAAAAAAGCATGACGTCATAATAATGATTTTTAAATGGCAAGCTATTGTAATATTTAACTTAATTTAAATATGTAAAGTACAAATATTCGTAATAACATGAGGCCGAAAATGAACTGAATTAGAGCAAACTGTGCCTACGGAATTTTTGACATTTTGGCAGTATATTTACGGCCACACTTTTGAGTATGCTAGTCTTACATGTCTTATGATGTAGCTAAAGTTTTATTTAACCTTTAAGGCTTGCTCTAATTCAATACACTTTCGATCTCATGTTACAAATTATTTTAAAAAACTAAATATTGAAGTTTTGTTTTTAAATAATAAAATATCATTTCCAAAAGTCAATAGCATGAAGATGTATCTTCCAGACTAAGAAAAAAAAACAATGTGTAGTATGAATAAAATGCAGCAAAAGCTCTATGAGTAAATAAATAAGAATGTTTTTTCGCTATAAATTCTTACCAGAAGATTTCAACATGGCCTGTGATATGTAATACTCGTACAAAAAAGAAAAATAGAAACAATGCTAAAACATAAAACAAACATAGGTAACAGTCACAAATAAAAAAAAATCGATCACCAACAAATGACAACTTTTTTTTTCAAAGAAACAAATGAATTTTTCCAAAAACGTGGCCATAGTATGGCTTATGGTAATTTATTAGAGGTAAATGGTTCTCCTATGAAAACAGACATAGTAGCACAGGGACGTTTTGAAAATATTTAATGGTGCTAGCATATTCATTTGTGAAATAATACAAATTGAAAGCAAGAATTATGTACTGGACTAAAAAGTAATTTACATAACATCCTATTTAACGCCCTTAGGTGGTGATTAACTCAATAGTGTTGCATTGTCAGGGAAATTACGTATGTATGCAAAATTCCAGTTCGATCGGATAACAGAAATAAAAAACAGACAGACAGAAAACAATACAAGTTTTTAATTAAATATGGGGAATTCGTTTAAATTTGTAAACTATTCCACTTTTTTAAAGACTGTTTTATTTTTTAACTTCTTGACTACAACTTTTTACATAAAAAGCACTAACACTCATACTTTCTTTTCTTAAGGTGAATCATTTTTTTAATTATTCTTAATTTTGATGTAATATTCCTTGAAAAAAAATTTGTTGTCTTCAAAGAAAGCATATTATTAAAAAAACTAAGCAAAACCAACAAATTAAAATAGGTATTGTTTGTAAAGGACAATGTTAAAAGCTACTACATTCAAAAATACAATACAAAAAAACAATTTTGCACTTCTTTGTGGAACATCCTGTATAAAATTAATTTTATATGATACCGAGGGATGATATCAACAAATTCTGCATGAAATTATTTAGGGCCGGTTTTTGGTAAATTAAACTTAAGTTACATTTTAACTGTGATTTAAATTTATCACTCCGTCAATTTAAGGTGTTACCAGAAAGCAGGCCTTAAAGGTTTTAACATTTAACCTACTCATTTTATTGAGGAAAAATATTCAAAATTTGTTTAATTACTTATTGGCAATAAATGATTAAATAATTATAAGTAATAACAAATAATGAATTACAATGGGAATTTGATTAACATAAATACAGGGTGTTTCAGCGATGTGAAAAAGTTAATTATTGACCTTTAAATATTAGAAAATTAATCTTTTTTTTACGAACGCCGTATAAACTAACCCTGACTCACCTAAGTATATTTCCAAAATGAGCCATAATACAAACTTATGTTTTTTTGATTGGAACATCCTATGTTTTTTCTGAATGTAGTTTTTAACAGTGATGTTTTTAGTATAAATTGTTATTGGTCGATTTTGCTTTGTTTTTCAAATAAGGTGATATCTTTAACAAAAACACGGATTAAAAAAATATTATATAAAAACTAAGAATCCTAGGAAAGTAGGACTTTCACCACTTTAAAGAAGAAAGTTCAAAATTTAAGAATATATTGTTTTAGCTTACTGCCATCAAGAAGCTAAAAATATGAAGAAGTTTATTGTAAGTTGAATAACTTAAAATTTTTAAATGGAACACGAACACCCAAATTTTTTTTTGTATCTAAAAGACTTTTAAATTGTTTTTAATAACATTAAAAGTTAAGTGTCTCTTGCTGATTATTCAAAAGATATTTACTTCAAAATCAAAACAAAATTAGTGTTACCCTTAGGCCATGATTTGTCATTTATTATTTATTACAATAAAATAAGTAAAATTCCAATATTTTTGCCGAATTTTATATTTCTTTTTGGACTTCAACAAATGGTCCTTGGTGGAGTTACCATGGTTATGGTAAGGTTTACTATTGTAACAACAATGCTTACTAAAATGACTGTGCATTGCTGCTAAAATTAACTTTTAAAGTGAAATATCTTTTTAGTTATTAACTTTAGGCATTTGAAACTTTATGTTTTTAGATAGACAATTTAATAATCTTTGAGAAGCAAAACCAAAAAATAGAGTGTTCCATTGTATAATAATATTTGTATAATATTTTTTTTTAAAAAGGCGTGTTTTTATCAAAAAAATCAAAGTATTTTATAAAACTAAGCAAAATCGACCAATACAAGTTTGGATTAAAATCATCAGTATTAAAAACTACATCAAAAATGCATTAAAATGATTAAAAAAACATAACTTTAGTGTTTTTTTCATATTGGGGTACTCTGTATATGTACCTCAGTATTAAAAATAAGTGAATAACTCTAATAATAAACAAGTTATGGAGCTTTTTCAGATCGTTGGGACAACCTGTATATGCATACGAATGTTGCTTAACCAACTGCTAAAATATTTTTTAATTTTTCTACTACAAATTATCGCCTAAAATAATAAACCATAAATGGTTTCTAAATTCATAATTATTTGATAATACTAAAAAGTTGTAGTAACTTTGCAAAACCAAACAAATTGTTGAAACAGCCTATCGCTAGTAAAATATTTACTGTCTCGAGATGGCTTAATTTGAGAGTTATCCACCTATTACTCGCTCTTACGGATATCTAGGAAAACAAACTTATCTTTTTAACGTTTATTATAAAATTAACCTTATTACACACTATTCAGGTACACACGAACTTTACATTAATCTTTGTACTTAACGTAGGTAGTAATTTTCCTTAACTACATATTTTATCTAATCTTAGGATACATAAACGCTAGAATAATACCCATGATTATGTTATACCGGTATCCTGATGACAAACAACACTGCCTACCTCCAAACTGTCGAAAATACTGTACTTTTATTCAGTAACAAAAAACAGCCATCGTTGCACTTAGTTTAAACTAGATAATACATCACAAAGCTGAAGCGAGAAAATTTGTTGGAAATAAAAGTACAGTAAAGTATGGCCCACGGCGAAGCCGCTATTAGTTATTGAATATAAATAGATACGCTTTTTGCATATTGTCTACTTAACTATTAGCTTACAGGAAGGATGAGATAAAGGTGATAGTATGCAAACTTGACTTAATATTCACACAAGGTAGTTAAAAAAGGATGTGGCAGACGAACCGTTTGAATGCAAAATAACAAACTGCTTCGAAATCATTACGAAAACGAATGATTTTTCACGTGAAAATTTCGTCGATTTTGAGCAAATTCCCAACGGCTTCGTTCCGAACTGTCCTCAGTGGCGGCTCGAACCGTGCGGAGAAAGGAGTGTCTTGTAAATCAATGATTCTTGGCAGATTATTGCTAAACATTGACTTACTTAAATGATAAACACCTGTGTTTGCCAAAGACAAATACTGCAATTTGCTCAGAGACTTAAAGCTCTTGGGGCCAAGACTGTCTAAAGTGTTACCATCTAGAACCAAATTCTTCAAATTCGGAAGTCCTATAAACGTGAATTCGGAGATTTCGTCGATTTTATTATACGACACGATTAGTGTTTGTATTGTGTGCGACACTAGAAACACAGTCTGTTTGCTGAAAGTGATGCTGTTTCGGGAAATGTCCAGTTTTTCCAGCTTGTGGTTGTTTTTGAAGGTCCAAGGGTCCAGAGAGGTGATGTTGTTGTCCGATAGGATGACGGTTGTTAGTTGCTTTAGTCCTCGGAAGGCCGTTGAGTGAATTTCGGAGATTCGGTTTTGGTTGAGCTCGATTTTTGTGAGGGATTTAAAGGTTTTGTTGGAGAAAATGTATGCAGGGAGAGTGGAGATTTGGTTGTAGGCCACGTTCAAAATTTTGATTTCGGTGCAACCTTGAGGGATCTCTTCGAGACTTTGGCCCATTTTTACAAGTTGTTCTGGGATTTTTGGGGTGGAGACCACTGTAGTTGGGTCATCAATGGGCTGCAACAGTGCCCTGAAATCACACAAAAAAATTGATTTATTTTAATTATTTCACAATTTTTACGATTTATTTTGGAAAAAAAAACAGACAAAATAGAGTCAGGTAATTTTTAGATTTTAATAATAACAATAATAATTAATTAGTAAGACGAGATAACGAGAAAATTTTTAACCATCCATTGCTTCACAAGTTGTTTTTGGTTTATCGTACGATTTAAACGTATAAATTTAGATTTGTTTATAGATTAAGGTAAAAAATGTTGTCCGGTGCTAAACTCAAATTGGTAACCTTTGAGTTAATCGCTGAAAAATAATATCACTTAGTTTTAACGTCACAGAGTGAGATAAAGCCATTTTTAACACTTCTAAAAAGTAAATTAAAAACAAAATTTAATGATTAACGAATTACCTTATTCAAAAATTCTGTAAGCGATAAGATAAGTGTAATTTATGTAACACTTTAACTAGATATTCAATAAATTGATTATCGTATCTAATAAAATTAATATGTGAATATAAGGTGAATGAAAACCTGTATTTAATTTTTTTTTTCAAATACAGGGTCTACTAAAAGTGTGTTTTACTGTGACTCAAAAAATAACAAGTGTACAGAATTCAGCATTTGGTATTAAATATTCTGTATTTTTCTCTTTATCTGTGATTTTTTTTCGGAATTTTTCTACAATTCCATATAATATTAAAATTAATTAATTACTATTAAGTAACTGCGAAAAATATCATATCTTGGACCATGTCAGGATAAGTGATTTGTAATTGTTGTTTTATAAAAAAAATCCGTAAAAAAAGTCGGTAGCCCCAAAAAATACTTAATTAAGTAAAAATAAAAAATTCAAATAATCGTAATTTTAGTGGCTAGTTATTTTTTTAGAAAAATTGTTTACTTGAAAGCATCATTGTTTTAGCACTAGGAATAATAAAATTTCGATCACTTAATATTGTCATATTTTTAATTTATGAATAAAAAAGTTGTTTGGTGTTTTTGGAGTAGGTGTTATTTAAATAAAATTTTGTTGTAACGTTTCGATCTTATTATTAAATCATCTTCAGGCCGGTTGCGTGGTCTAGGGCAAGTGACGGCCTGAAGCTGATTTAATAATAAAATCGAAACGTTGCCACAAAATTGTGTTTAAGTAACACCTTGTCCAAAAACAATAAAAAAAATTTATTGGGAAATTAATCTCAACATGTACTCCAGTTTTAAAAATTAATATCACAGGTATAACTGTATTCCAAAAAAACTCTACCTTTAAACAAGTTATTTGAAAAATTAAAATTAGGCGAGGTGAGGCGAACTGATACAAAATAATAATAATAAAATAAATGAATAATAATAAAGAAGAAAGAATTAGAGATAAATTTCGACATTGTGTTTTAAATAAAACTAACATCATTCATTTAAAGAATACCAATTTGTAACTGCAAAAAGCACTTTTCAGTTTGTAAAAAGAGAAATTGCTTTAAGTGAGTACTAGAATACCTAATGCAGTAACGTTTGAATAATAATAATGGTTTAAAAAGGCAAAAATATCCCCATTTTTGAACCAATTTGAGACTTTTCGCATTATTTTTTCCAAAATTTCTCAAAATTTTTTATTTTAATGAAGTCCAAAAATGATCAAAAAATTAAAAAATAATGTTATTTTTGACTTATCTATGTAATCTAGTGATTTCAAGTTTTATTAAATCGTATTTAGGCACTTAAATCCAAAAATAACACATCTTCCTATTCAATTCTACCATTTTTCTGTTTTTATGTTTTTACGTAATAAATATCCCATAATGATTTAATTTTCTACCAAAGTTTTTATCTCGAAAACGTACTTATATGAAAATGCCAAAGCTTCCCTGTTTTCGAATTATTTTTGACTACTAAACAAGGGTGTTGTTGGCTAAAAAATGTACTAAGATGCTTAAAAAAGCGCAATTATGTAATTTTAGACCCAACTTCGTGCTTTCTAAGAAAATTCATGCATTTGCTAAAGTGAATTCTTACTGAATTATTTAAAGTATTATAAGTTATTTAGCTCCTGATTACAACTGTTGATAAAAAATTGTTGTAGAACTAATGGTTTTTATTTAATTAATTTGCACACATTAGGGTATAAGTTTCTCCATGAACGATAGTTGTATAATTATTTTTTTTTAACTCAATTCTACAAATTATTAAGAAAAATATACAGGGTGACCCAGGGGTGTGTGCATGCTGCTTAACTTTTTTCTGTGCAAGCTATCAGTTTGATATATTTTTTAACAATAGGCCTTAAAATAAGGCACTTTCTAAAAATATTTTAATTTGTATACAGGCTGTTCCGAAATAAAATACCCAACTTAAACTACTCAGTTTTTTTTTAATGAAAACCCTCATTTTTTATTACATTTTTTAAATCATGACTAAATGTCGAATAACGCACCCGGTTTCTTAGACTTATCTTTCATAGTTTTTGACTTATGTCAATTTATCTGTGAAAATAGTTATAACTTTAGAACCATTCAAGATAACATAATCAATTTTTTTAACTCGATTCCTTAATCTTCTGCAATGAAAGCGAACTTGGAGTCAATATTCCATGGCCTACTACGATTTTTCGATGTAACTCGATTTTTTTAAATGTAACACTGTATTTTGTTTCATCATTGTGTGGCGATTTTTATGAGCTGGTGGTTTTTTAGGAAAAAAACCGAGTAGGCCGTTGTCGCAAAATTTAACGTGCTCATACCATTCTGAAAAGAGTATCTTTTAACAAATTGTGAAGTGGTTCTCAACAGGGAGTTAATAAAATTTTCTGGATAAAGAATGCACTTTTTGGAAAAATGATATACCTAAGGAGTTTTAATTCATCTGATGATTGCAAATTCACATACAAAATATTGCTAACCCATTCTCTAACACCCTGTATACTTGTGGGAAATGCTTTTTTGTGAAACCTACTAAATTTATACCGGATGATCAGTTTTAATCCCGAACACCCATAAAAAACATTTTTACTCTATATCTGCCTATGGGTAAAGACATTCTTAATTTGCTTTGCTGGTAAAAGTTATCTTAACATTATTAATATTTAAAAGGAAGAATAATCATATTTTGTATAAGTGTTCGGATTTGAAAGTAATTAAAACACCCAGTATTATTTATTATTTTATTTTTATCATGTTGTTTTTTTTTCTTTTTTTTATTCTTTTTAATAAAGCAAGTTGAATAGAACGTTAGGTATTAGGTAATTATACAAAATTAACAACAGCATTCATAAAAACCAAAAATAAAGATAAATTAAGCAAGTACCTAACAACAAGTAAAAGTAAATGTCTTTTTTGATTTACTGGTATATACTAATACGGGATTCGTAATTTAATGAATTTTTTAAAATTTTGTATGTTTACCAGAAGTATGTTTTAATTTTTACTTGTAATACTGTATTTTACCAAAATTACAGGAGAACAAATCGAAAAAATCACACTACTCAGGTGCAAAATAAATAAAATGACAGGAACCTTATCCATTATAAATTTCGAAGTGACTGCAGTCAAAGGTGACACCACAATGACCCCACAGGTGTTGACTGCCTTACGGCCGTCTGAATGATGTCCATTAATTCAACAGCATATAAGAATGTCAAAGTTTTTCTACCACCAGCGACAAAATATGCTATCTTTTACAACCATAACTTTTTACAATGTTTATAGAGGTCAAGACCAATAAATTGTTTAATTTTTTACAAACAAGTCGCTTGATCTTAAAAAATAACTCGAGCTCTTATCTTTGTCTCTAAATTTAAACCACCAGGGGCAGCTTAATCAGCCCACTATCTGATTCACTTAAGCCATGCAAATTTGGAAGCGACATTCATCAATGAATTCAAAAGTTTGGCAATGGCACAATGAAACTGCGTTTGTGGCTAGCTTTTCAAATCGAAATTTCATTCATTTATTCTTCTGTATGCAGATTTAGCTACGCTAGAAAACACTTAATATGAATGAAACTGACGAAAATAGACCGCCTCTATTTAATATTTTGACAAGGGGTAAAGTTTTCTGAAGAAATCGCCAATTAACTTTATTGCCAATTTGAGGAATTAAAATGCACCGTTCTGCCAACATAATAACGCGATAGCCGATACTTGTTCAATAATTAGTGTTAATTGTTGTTGATTGGACGTACAAAGGGCAAGAACTGCAGCCTTATCACATGCAGTGGAAATTCTACTTACTTCTGCCATACAATCGCGAAAATCACTAGATTTACCACAGAACTCATTTCGTCCGGCAAACTTAGCACTTGTTGAAAAGCATGTATTCCAAATGTCTTCCTTTAGCATTAATAATTTATCGCTTGTTACGTCACCTAATCAGCGCCAAATTCAAACACATTGTGTCCAGTGTTATCAGCAGTCTTGCGGAGCAAACATCGCTCCGCACACACAATTACTAGTTCTAGTTGGGGTTATCTCAGCTTTTTGGTCAGTTCTATTTACAAAGCGATGCATTTCAACCACCACCAGGCGACTTATTTTGATCGCGGATTATTTTTAGCTCGAAAAAATGATAACACGCGAGTAATGTTTCCTAACATCGCCTCAAATTGGTGGATTTCCGTTGGGTGTAAGAAAATCTGGCGCTTTTTTATTGGGGACCCCTATATGAAGAAAGCATTTGTTGGTACTTTACGACATCGGCAGCACACCCGGACTATGCAGATGGGACAGCTTAGCAATGGGCCTTTTCATTGAACACTTGTGTTCTGCAGCTGTATATCCTGACGGTCTATTTCTATTTCGACCGCCCGGTGTAACCATACCGTGAGATCATACCCCCGAAATTAATTACCCCTAATTATGATTTATTACTGCAAAAAAGCGCATTTGACACACTGCGCACTTCTTTAACAAAATCAATAATCAAAAACAAATTGATGTGACCTTATTTACAACTGTGACCTTGAACACAATGAGTTATCAATGAGACTGTTTTTATAGTCGTTGCAAAATTTCGTCACATTTGGAGAGACAGTTTTTTAAATGCATTTGTCACGCAAATATTTGACATTTTTTATTTCTTACACATGCTGCAGTGGGTTTATTTTTATGTCATTGGAAAAGTTTTATTGTTGTGTTTATAATCACTCGGTATAAAGTTTAATTTTTAATTCCAAATAAACAATATTCAATAATTTGCATCATTAAATTATTATTTGTGATACCGTTCGTCTATCTTGGATGTTTTGCACATTATATTAACATCAACAATTATTAGACATTGTCAACTAATTACGAGAAAGGAAGGATTTGGTCAGTATTTACACTTTGGTGGTTTTTATTTCTTGTCAAAGTGATAATACTCGTGTACTTTATTGCAGTAAGGTCTTAAAATATGTGATATTTTTTATTACAAGTAATGGCTCTTATGCAATAGGTGTAAAGTCTTTTTTAATTACATAAGGACTGATAGCTGTAATACGTCGAATAAATGACCTGCAAAGTCATTAATTATGACCTGAAGAAAGTAGTAGCACTTTGTATTTAAAAAAATGTTAAATCCTTGGATTTAATTGTAGATACCAAGTGTATTATTTCAACAACAAGATTTTTAAAACAATTTGATAAATTTTGCCAAGTATTGGCCGTCTTATTAAGGACAAATCTTTTATCAATTCCATTCAATATTTGTTTCTAGAAATTGTGAATATCCTTGTGCGTGTATAAAAGTTATAAACATTGTTGATTGTTTTATTCTGAGAAAAATTATTCATTTTAAGCATAATTCAGTCGTATTTTATTTACTGTTTTTAAACTGGTGCAAGCATGTTTGTTATCATTCTATTCAATAATAAATATAATCCGAGATTTGCTGAAATACTAATAATTTTTCCGTCAACTAAAATTAACAAATACACCTTACTATCACCATTTTTATAAAGAGGATTTAGATTTAGATTTCGTTATTTCATTTTAATTTGACGAAAACCCAATAAAAAAAGTCCCGAGTTCGTGTAACTACATTCCAAACAATAATATAATACGTACTATTTTTTGTATGTTATTTTCAAGATCCGAATTTTTAAAATAAAGCTTAAAAAACTCAAAATAAAAAATAGAATAATGGAATTTTTTGAGATAAAACGCATTGGTATCTACAATTGTTCAAAAATGGATGTTCATCAAGTCACCTATGAAATTTTAACGTAATGCGCCGCTTACTTTAAATTATGAATGACGTCAATTTGACATTAAAATGATGCAAAAACGCTTCGAACCCAAAGATGAAAAAATACACAACAAAAATCACGGAAATATAGAGCACAAAACACTTAAAACAACATTGTCGAAAATTGCAAAAAAGTGAGTAAAAAGCTAATCCCAAGATTTGACAAAGAAACTACAATAAGTTATTTCGACGAAGCGGCACATTGAATTTGAATTCCATAGTCAACTTGATGAACAACCATTTTTGAACACATTGTATAAGTTATATGATTGCCCCTAAAGAATGCAGTCAATCGTCTCTTTATCTTGAGGAATCAAACATTGATCGCTATCTCAAAAACGGTTAGCTGTCGATAAAAAATAAAAATAGTTTCTGAATCCTCAAATAATTCTCCCTAAGAAAAACTTAGATTTGGTGTTTTTTGTCTTATCAGTTCCTCAAATTTTGACTGATACTAAAAAACTATCGCTCGCAGAAAAGAAATTAAAACAGTGTATTAAGTGTCTAAGCTGTCTACCTTCCATAAAACTGAAAGAATTTTTTTTTGTTTAACTTGCAGTTACCTACTAATTATTTTCAGGTACAACTAAACATTGTCAGGCATACTAAAAAGTTTTGAAAATTATTACTAAAATATTTTTTTATAAAATGCAAGTATCCAATGCATAATTTTGTCTGCTTGATTAAAATAATTTAATTTTATTTCGACTATGAGTTCTGGGATTTTGGGGATCTTCAGCAAGTTATTAAGTTGTTTTTGACAACTTATTAGACTACTTTGTGCATGAAGAGTGCAATAAGAATCTGCTAAAATTAAAAACAGTTATGTTATGATCAGTCAGTGTCTCACTGGTAATTATTCGCAACAAAAGTTTCTTTATTTCCGTACCAATGAACTTTGCCCTCAGAGAGTTTAATGAATTTCTTTTTTATTCTGAAGCTTGCTTTTATATGCTTATTTTACTCAAATTAAGCAAAATTATTAGAAGCCAAAGGCATATTACACATATTACTACACTTATACTGCAAAAAAATTTCAAATTTTGCAAAATTTAAAATGCTGTAAAAGTATTAGCAGTGTTTTAAAACTATGTAGATTATAATGCGCTTGGCGGTAAGACAACATACACAAGCTGTTTTTTTTTCAAGAAATTTTATCTTTTTAGCGTTTGGTCTTACATACTTTATATTTTTATAAAATTTGTCAGACTTCTTCTACAATTGCTTTTAGTTATAAAATAATCTAATGATTCTTTAATAATTAAGATTAATAAAATTAAAAATATCATAGGCAATTGTAAAATAAACGATGTTTTGTACAAAAATATGCAAAAGAATTGTTGCTAGCTCTAAAATTACCTTTATTATAGAATTTTCAATTTTACCTTAATTAAATATTGTTGTAAGTTAAAGCCATATTTTTGTGCAAGCTAGAATTGTAAGCAATAATAGAAAAAGTATACTTTAAGCAAACTCACATTTTGTTTTTTTTGGTTTCTTATTGTTTCAATTTGCTTATAATATAATAAAGTATCATTATATGTTGTTACAAATTCTTAGGTTCGGATATCAACAGACTTTCAGATAAGTATCCGAAATTTAGAATTCTAGATATCACCTCAAATTCAGAAAGAGTTTTTGTCCAGAGAAAGACGGCTAATTAAAAGGTAGAAACAAAAAATAGAATCCCGATAATACTTACAGACCCGGTCAGAAAAAAAGAACTGAGCTATCTCTTGAGCATATGTTATTAGTGTCTACTTACTCCATAATATACTCCAGATAAAAAAAATTATTGGGGAATTCTGTACGATAACAGGAAAGAAGTAAAAACAACTTACAAATAAAACGATTCCAAAAAGATAAAAAGTGATGTAATCCATAAAAACAAACCAAAAAAAAATTGAAAAAACAAAAATATTTTTTAAAACGACTGTGATATATCCCAAGATCTTGTGTTAGATGACAATAATTAATATTCTGATATCAGTGATAAAAAACTGTGATGTAAAGAAGATTTTTGAGAAAAATGTATCAAAAATGGAAAAATGGATCAAATATATTGTTTTTTAAAAACGGCCTTATGAAGACTGCACACTACGACAAAAAAATATTGATACATTTGTGATTTTTGTCTCAATAGTTGTCTTTCAACTTAAAAATGTAAATATTTAACGTTTTTAAAATTTTTACAGTGTTTATGTTTACAATTATTTTCTGTGTGCATTACTGTCTATCCATTTATTAAGATTTAAAATAATATTACATATTATATAAATGAGACAAAACAAAAATTTTATTAATTTGGATCAATTGTTATCCAGGCTGCTCGAAAAATGGCGCACCAACTCAGTGGTAGTGGTGCGTTGTTGAATAACATGTGTAGAATACGAGAAAAATCCTGAAAAAATCCTAAGGTCATATTTTACGTAAAAAACTTCTTCAGTTTTCATTATTTTTTAATATCTATATGTTTCATACTATAATCACTCCCTAACACAGTGATGATTTTTTGAAATAAAAAAAAATTAAATCTACCAAAAAAAAAATCAAAACTTGTAGATGTCCCAACACTGGGGGTACAATTGTCTAAAAACCGTTTCAGAGATAATAATTAATTTTAAATTAAATTAAATTTTAATTTTCAGTGTTAATTAAATTTAATTTAGATCATTTATCTAAAATTCGTTATTTATCAGTAACTTTAATACATAGATTTTTTTACTATTTTATCCTTTATACAGGGTGATTCAAAAGTGTCGGACAAAAGACGTTCAGTTAAGTGCAAGAATGAAGTTAGATTTTTTTCGAGCAACTTTTTTTAATATATTTTTTAATTTCTTTTTTTAGCAACGGGATCAATTGTTTCTTTTTTGTTTCTTAGGGTGTCGAATTTAGTTTATTGTCGAATTTAATTTTTTTTAATTGTTTTGCACATCATTAGACATTAATTGTTGATTTTTTTCAACAGGTATTTGTTTAAGTGGCAAGAGCTGTCGTTTCCGCTACCTAAAGTCAAAAAAATTTGAAGCATTAAAAAATTAACTTAAAAATATATCATTGAAAAAAAGTTGAAACAATTTTTGTCATAGGAAGTTTTAATTCAATTTGATGTTCTTTATCAGCACCCGAAAGATTGTGCGGTACTTTTAAATCATCCTGTATGTATGTAAGCACATCTCTACCACCCACCAATGCGTTGGTGCGCCGGTTTTTAAGAAGCATCCAATGTTTTTTGGCAGGTGATTTAAAAAAGTATAGGCTTTTTTCAATTTAAGTTTTGTAGTGTTCAAGAAAAACGCTTGATCCCACAGATTTTATAACAAGTGTAGAGGCTTTAGTTAGCTTTCGCTAACTGATTTCCGTTTATTCTTATTTAATAACGGACGAACTGCGAAAATTGCATTAAAAGAGTTAACAAATCCCGATTTTTACAAATAAGCCTATTTATCGGTGTTGAAAATGTCGACAATTCCCTTCACTCAGATTTTCGGGAAAGCTCCTTGGTTGTGTTAGTATTTATCTCTGGAATGTCAAATTATGAATGAATGACTGTCTCGGCTTTATCGCATTATTAGAATAGATAAAAATCAAGGGCGCAATATATTCCACGCACTATTTTTCCAGCTTCGCTTCGGAGCTTTTGCACAGATAGTGCAGCTGCAGAAATGAACAGAAACAGTGGCAAATCCGCGGCACGAGCTTGCACGTGTCCACGTTGTGAACCACACGCGAGTAACGTTCACACGCGTCCAGCCCCTATAACCAAATCAAACACGAATGGGGTACGATTATTGGGACGTACACTTGGACATTAACCAGATTATTACGAAGAACAACGACATAATCCAACGTTCCGAAAAAAAACATGGCTAGTCCAAATCCAGCTGAAACTCTCCAAATGTGACAAATGCCCATAATAGCGTGTTTTGTGTTAACAATCTGCTAAAATTTGCCAAACCACCCATTTAAACGTTAAGCAGCTGCACGGTGGCCCAACACCAAGTCACATCATGCTTATTGTTTCAAAAACGGATGTGACCGAACTGATTTCATGCTTTTGGGAACATAATTACGGACGGATCTTCTAATTGGAGACTTCCTGTCATGTGCGACACCAGGTCCGATTCACTTTTGACAAATTGGCTCTATTTAAACCGTCAAACAATTATGGTATTTTTCCTCCAAAAATGACAGCGCATTTTAATTTTGTATTTTTTTTAGAATTCCATACGAGGTGACGAACCGTTCTGATTTGGTCAAGACAGGTTTAGGTTTTTATTATTTTGTCTTGTTCCATGTTGATATCCTGATTTGTCCTAGTTTTAGGATTTTAAAGTTGTCATAAAACATTATGTACCTAGCTAGAGTTTCTGATTTCTTGTTGCTTGACTTAGTTTTTTTTTGGGACTTGAGAATTCTTGACTAATTACATTAAAAAAAATTATGCCTATTGATAATAAATCAACATTTTACCAAACTTGTTCAGCCTTGTTTAAATCAACATTTTAAATTCTTACATCTACCTACTCATAAAACTCTTGATTACACAGTGATTTAAAATAATCTTAATAATCTTCAAAGTAGACTAGGTAATTAGCATAAGATAATATATACCTAAGTAAATACCTAAATACCAAAATAAACCCTATTAGTCTCTATTTTTATTGTACTGGGTGTCCCAAAGAGTTGGTATAAAGTCCGTTATTGACTTTCAAATATTAGAAATTTTTTTTTTAATCCGTATACTAACCCCTACCTCACCTAAAATTACTTAAAAGTGTTCAGAATGTTTCGGAACCGAGCTGCATTAATATATTGTTAGTCTTTAATGATTAAACCTGTCTGAATAATTTTTTTTAATGGAAAATTTTGTTTTTTTTGCATTTTTTGTGGTGTATTTTTTTTAGTTTTTAATATAATTTGACTTTTCTGACGAAAACACGCCCGTTTTAGAAATTTACGTATTACGTACAGTCACGATCAAAAAGAATGACACCTCCTACTAACCGGGCTGAATAGCAAAAGTGCGACTACAATCTTTTAGGTCATACATTTCAACAAACAGATTAGTCCACACACTGTCCAGATAGTTTATAATATATCCAGCTGGTTTATAAACTAGCCAAATGTATACACTAACAATATCGTATCGAAAAGTTTTGTGGCTGCGGTTTTAGGAGTGTGATTCATTTTGATAGTGACTGTACATAAAAACTAAAGATCCTAGAAAAGTAAGATTTTCACTACTTAAAAAAAGAATTTAAACTGTAAACTATATTTTTATTAGATCACAGCTATCAAAAAAATTAAAATAAAGAAGTTTGTTGCAAGTTACATTACATAAATTTAAAATTTTAAATGGAACACCCAATTTTAATTTTCGGATTTATAATGTAACGATCGTTACAGCCCTACTGTATCCTATATGCATTAATGAGCTAAATTATGCTATTTTTTGATTTTTTAATGCAAATAAACTATAAATAAGTCATGACAAGAATAAAGTATTTAAGAAAATCAATAAACAGTGTTTTGGAATCGTTTCATTAATGTACAAGATTTTTAAATTGTCTCTCTAAAACATTATCAGTTAAGTGTCTTATCATCATTTATTATGGTGATATAACAAAAATTTTAATAGTACATATTTATAGCGAATGTTTAAATCCCCGAATAAATTTCATCAGCTGTAAACATTTAAAACTTTGTAAAATATTTGCTTTAGGAAACAAAAAATAAAATAAAATGGTAATTACTAAAAAATTATGTCTATAAAAATTAGAGGTATTTTACTTATCATATAAAAATATGCCAATAACTTCCATTTTTTTACTCGACTACAAATATTTATTTTTGCCTCGGCCATAAAACTTAGAACACCCTGTATATATTTTTAAATACAAGAACCAGAACTAACGCACTAAATTCATATCTTTGTTATGAATGTCTTAATTTTTTAATGACAACTGACATTTTTATGTATGGTAAATATAAAAAAATGAAAAAAAAACATCAAAAATTCTTTTGATTTTCTTCTGAAAATAATTTTAAAAGCTTGTTGATAATTTTATACAAAGAGCTTCATCATTCTATTTTTTAATTGTGTTTAGGTCTCATCTTAAGTGTTTTTATTTTCATTATTTAAAAAATATGTGAAAACAATTGACTTTCATAAAACAAGTCAAGAATAAAAAACTAAACTTTTTGTGAAATTGTCATTTTTTAAATTTTGTTCTACAAAATTATTATTATTTAATTATTAAAATTTTTAATTCTATTTTTTCTGTAAAGAGAAAAATGTGTGAATATTAAAAACAAAAATGTCGGTTGTTATTTAATTATTAATTTAAAAATTAAAAGTGATGTCACAACTAAAAAACGAATGACGTCATAAATGTCAATATAATGTCAAAATGTACTGTTATTTAAAAAAATAAAATCGACCAATTCGAGAATTTTTTGAAAAATTACCTACGAATTTTGTTCGTTCCTTTTTTCATTTCTATACTATAAGTGTATCAATAATTATTAGTATTACCTATATCTGCAAGTCGGTTACTTGTCTTTTTCCTTGTCTCTTGAAGTTTTGACCATAAACCCTAATCCTAACTCAAGCTGAAAAAATTGTTTGGCCTTTTATAATCAAAAGATACGAGGTCGGTTAAATTAGGGCAAAGTTGCGCATTTCTATGCTGAACAATTATCTTAAAGAAAATTTGAAGTGTCATTTTTAATTTTTGAGTTATTAAGAAAAATAAAAAAAATATTGTAATGTTCGTTTTAATTTTATTAAGCAAAAACCAAATATCTAGACGTTTTTAAATACGACATTCTTAGGGCACTTTTTTACAAGAAATCTAGGTAATTCTGTCATCGTCTTTTCCAAGGCATTCTTGATGTTAGAGTTACAACACTCAACTTTGATTTTTCTTATGGACGCTATATTTGACACTTGTATTTTTGACAAGTCTTTTTGTTTCTGATTACAATAATGTATCACATGATATGATCGAATTTTACATGCTGACTAAAATTACGAAAAAAGCGTTTTTGCAAAGAGTGTTTTGGAAAAAATCGCCAAAAATTTTGTTTTTTTATAACTCTGTCTTATTTTGATTGTGAAAAATATACTTCTGGCTTATCATGTCGTTTACTTTTTAAATATGTAAGTTTGTGGAAATGTAAAACCTCCAGATCTAAAATCAAGTTTGTTTAAAAACAAAATTGTTGGCGTTTTTTCCAAAGCACTCTTCGTAAAAATGCTTTTTTCTCCATTTTGATCAGCATGTAAGAGTCGATCATATCATGTAATACATCGCAATCAGAAATAAAAAATAAAAATACAAGAAATAAAAACACAAGCGAATATGGCTTCCATAAGAACAAACACAGTTGAGTTTTATAACAGGCATCAAGAATGCCTCTTATAATAACTGAGACACACATGGTAGAGTTCGTAAAACGGACACCCTGTAGATAAATTTCGCGATTGTGAAAATACCAAATGCTCTATATTATTATTAGTATTTTTTGGAGATGGCCACCACTTTCAATAATAAAATAGTGTGCCATTGAGTGAAAAATGCGGCAGTGTGTCATTGAAAATAGTAATTTTAACGAGGCGTTGGGTGGCGTTTAATGAATCAAGTGTAAGCGAGATCAGATATCATTGTAAAAGTGCAATCTGGGTCCGATGCAAGTGTCACGTGGCGGCGTTCATTAAACCCGAGTTTAGTCAGCGTTTTAACAAAAGCTTTCATGGTGTATCCGCCCCTAATATCAGCGGATTACAGCAGTTAATGAAAACGCAGCGTTTGCCACGACGTCCTCCCATTCACTCTCACCATTCATTTTCGCCGACGAAGGATTTGTAACGCCCGTCGATTTCAACGCCTTTGTGTCAATGTCAAAATACGATATTCATTTAATGCTAATTTCGGAATATTTTACTTTTTGTCTGGATTGTTGCAACGTAAACGAATGCACTTCTCTGCCATTTCACTCGTAAATTTGATATTTATCTCTCACGTTATTTGCTTCCACTTACTATTGGTCAAATGCCATCGATGTTGAGTGAGGATTATCAAGATAGATTGCGATAATCGGGAGAATATCTCTTGTATAACAAATTGCTGGGAACAAAATCTTATAAATGTCTACATGTTGTATGCTGGCTTTAGTTGTTGCGTTTGTTTTATAGGTAATAACATGAATTTTCTAAATGAATGCAGCAAATGCGGTGTAATTGATCACAAAACCATTTTATTGATTCCTGAAGCTCTATTAACGTTTAATAACGTCACAGGGGGGCTTCTGTTGATGTGGTGTACTGTATCAAACAAAACCCAAAGTTATACACTTGTGTACTATGTCCAAAAATTTAACACCTAACAATATACAGGCATTTGATTGCTCTGTTCAGTGACAAGTATTATTACTTCTCTTTGGTTTTGTATATTTAGAATTATACGATACTACTACATTTGAGATTTCGTCGATATATTAAAAGTTAAAAGTCAAAAGGTGTGTGAATGCAGACAATGGCTAGGTCATATGCGGAAAAGCTTCCACCCTGTACAGCAAGTGACTGTACCTAACTAAAATTCAAATATTTCGAAATCGTGCTATTTTTGTTAAATTCCTATTATTAAGACGACCATCGGTAGAAAACTAAAATCTATTCTATAATTAATTAATGATAATTCTAAAATGTACTGCACATTAAAATACAAAAATGCCTACCAGTTTTAAATATTAATAAAGAGCAATATACAGGGTGTCTCAGCTAAGACTTTCGAGCCTGATATCTCAGATATTTGTCAACGGATTTTTATGTAATTCAAAAGGCAGATATTTTAAAAGATAAAGATTAAAATCGAATTAATGCAACAACTCGAGTCTTAAAAACGTAATTTTTACATGCCTTTTTAAAATGTTAAGCCTTTCAAGACTTATATTAAAAATATATCGTCAGTGAAAAATACTGTTAGAAAAAACTCGTTCGTGGAAGACGTCTCTTTCTCGAGAAAAATGAGAAACAAACTGTTAAACGTGGGTACAGATGCAAAAGCGTAGATCTCTATGAGACAAATGAGCACTACCACTGAATTTTGGTCAATCCTACTCGCAGAAACGTAACTGTCACGCAAGGGACATTTCACAATTATCTCTCACCCATACAAAGTTAAAAAACAATATTTTTGACTTACTTTTGGTACTGGATGCTTTAATTCTTTCAAAAAGGACTGAAAGACTGAACAACAACTGAAAAATTCTAGATACTTGAACATTCAGGACTTTGGAAATGTTTCGTACACTGCTGATTGAATTCTCCTCAAAAGCTTGAATTACAGCCCCAACTATTGTTTTGTTTCCAGTGACGTGTTTTGTCCTCACTCTGTTTAGTTCAGGTATGCTTCCTCTGTCTTCAAATTATTGACGATTCTTTGAACTTTAAATTTCATAAATAACATTTCACAAAAAGTCTAACGACACTTTCCACAGGCGAATATTGATTCCTTTTTCAACAACACAGAAATTTCAGCCACTGTTGTTGGTTTTTAAAGTAATTTTACCACATTGAAACAATTTTACTTTTCTGACAGCTCACACACTTTTGACAATTTTTTCAGTGGTACACAAAATGCCGCATAGAAATGCTTCATCAATTGTTTCAAAAGGTGACTGCCCAAATTACTATCAAAATTTGAATTAAGTTTTTAACAACAAAATTTAATTTTTTTCTTGGATCAGCCTAGCGATTTGGTTAATTTTTTGTGTGGCCATGTATTTTTCGGGGTTTAATGATCGAACGGTAATTTGGCTTAATTTTAAATAAATGTGTTTTAAAATTCCATTTTTTAACTTGAGGTTTTTTTTGCCCCTAATTGAAAGACCACTTCCTAAAATATGTGCATTCTAAATTTCATAACAATCGGTTGACAAATAACTAAGCTCGAAAGTCTTAACTGAGACAGCCTGTATAAAAAAAGATATTGAATTAAAACAAACCAAAACGAAATAAAGTAAACACCAGCAAAAACAAAAGAATACTTCAATAAAAAAATTGATTAAAATTTTAAAATTGGAGGTGGTGAAGTCAAGTCAAAATAAGAAAAAATTCTATAGTCTATTTCCTACTCCTCTCTCTTTTTGATTTCTGTTTCTCCTTTTCAGTTTGGCTTTTATGCTCTTTGTTATGTATTTTTATTTTTATTTTGTGTCCTCTATTCTCTTTTATATGGCTTATATATATTGGCTTTATCTACCTTCTATTCGCTGCTTGGAAGGGGTTTCCAATATCTTTTCAGGTGACATTTATGGACATGAAAAATTATGAGTATGACCAGAAAAGATTATTGGCCCTAAATAACCAATAATCTTTTCTGGTTTCTAATTTCATCCACCATTTCTCTTCTTTAACCTCTGTTTTCTATCTTTTGCCGTTTTTCCTTGGTTTGCGTATCGTTGATGCTCTCTGTTGTACCTTCTTTGCTCTTCCATCTCTTTTCTTAATTTTTTGTTCAATCTTCTTGTCTTCCATTTACTATTGTTTCTTAAATACTACTTCTGTCATCCTTTTTGTCTTCTGTGCTTACTAATCCTCCTTCTGTTTTTTGCGCTTTCTCAGTGCTTTCGTCACTTCCACTTTTCTTCCCCTGCTTTCTCAGTCAAAAAAAAATTGGAAATATTTTCAGGTATGTGTACTAGATCTATAAAATCTTTTTTATTTTTAAACCCAATAACTTGTTACCTAAGGAATCACTCCCCAAAATTTTTCAATGTTTTTCCAGAAAAATAAATTGCTTTTAAAATATGTACAATGTGTTCAGAAATGTTTGTTCATCAAGTCACTTGTGAAATTTGAACGTAATGTGACGCTTATTAATTTACATTGTGATTGCCGTCTAAGTGACAGATCCGTCAAAATAAGCAAACGGGCTTCGAATCCAAAAAGAAAGAATACACAACAACAAAAAGTACAGAAATATAAAACACAAATCAAGGTAAACCAACATTGAATTTGAATTCCATAGTAGACTTGATAGCAGACTTTTTTTTCAAAGCATTCTTTGTTAAAAATTTTTTCTTAATTTTAATCAACATGTAATATATATAATAATAATATATAATGTATAATAATATATAATATATAATAATATATAATATATAATGTAATAATAATCATCATCATCATCAGTAACTAAAATGCTGTTCAAAAGCAAATATCAAATATGGCGTCCATAAGAAAAACCAAATTCTAGTATTGTTACTATGACATCAAGAACGCCTTGAAAGATTTAAATTTCGTGTAAAAAAGTACTTGAAGATTGTCCTACTTAAAAACGTCTAGTGCTTTTGGTTTACGCTTAAAACAATAAAAACAAAGATTTCAAAGATTGATTTTTTTCAATAATTTAAAAACTATAAATGACCATCAAATTTTCTTTCAAATAATTGTTCAGCATAAAAATGCGCACTGTACTGTATATCAATCACGAAGGGCATCATATTTATGTTTGAAATTTGATACTTACTCCAATGTAGTACTACTAAGTAGCTCACGATGGACAATACCGAAACTAGGTATAGGCGAAGTAGGCCTAGGGGCGCCAAACTAGCAATACTTTTGTTTTCCAAAATCCAATTAAACAAAAATTTGTGCAATCTTATAATTTTAATTATTATTATTAATTTTACAGAAGCGTTTGTTTTGGAAAACTCATTTACGTGACTTTCTTTGTTTAGTTGTTAATCAGTTTCAATTCTGATAATTCTTCAATAAGAGATTAAGTAATTTTTTCTGGTTAAGCTACTCATATACTACAAGAATTAGTTCAGTTTGCAAAATGGCTCTCGGTCTTTTGAGTCGTGTCACTAAGTCAATGTCAGAGACCAAATAAAAAACCTTTAGGGCCGTTTTCCAAAAAAATCGAAACAGCAGACAATTAGAGCGAGCTAGCGGTGCCAGGTTTTTACAAAATTTTGTTCAAGCCGAGTCTGATGATTACTGGATGAACCCAGTGAGATAATTCATATTAAAAAGACTATAGAGGTTAGTTTTATTTTTGTTTCGGTACCAGTAAAAAGGCATCTTGCGAAAAAATTGTTTCAAAATTAAAACTGATAATTAAAAATTAAAATAAGGTCGTCAATGGCACGAGGACTTCTGTCAGGTTTAAGCATTATAAACAAAAGTTGAATTAAAATTTTGATGAAAAATAATAAGTGAGTTTGCAAGGTGAAAGCAAAAAAGGTTTCTTTAAAAATTTCAATATTTGGATTAAATTAAGCGGATTTCTACATTATTATTATTGAATTGTTACATATAATCTTATTTTTTCTATTATTTATGTCTTTATATTTAGCAATATGTACTTAGACTAAATCTGAAATAGGAAATCAAATGTGTACCTACTGTTTAAATAATTTTAAGTATGCCTTTAATTAATTGAGACCGGGACCAATTTCTTTTTTTCAGGTATTCATAGTCTAATATTTTTTGTTTTTTTATATCTCTATAAGAGATGTGTCTAACAGAAATTATAATAGTAGCAACCTAGTATTAAGAAAATTATGCTTAAGGGCGCCAAACTGAGAACTCGCCTACAGTCAATTAGTACCTAGTTTCGGCACTGATAATGGAAGTCAAAAATCTCAGCATTTCACTCTAATAAATTATTTTGCAATGTTCAAATTTAATTTCAAAATTAGAGACCACTTTACAATTAACTGAACGCATGATCTTTCATCTTTCATTTAAGAGTCTAACTAAGTATACTTAACTTACAGAAATTGCGAAACCGCAAGTAGAAATGCTTCTTTTCAAATAAAATTAAAAGACTTTATATGTATGCAATTATAAGACTAAAAATTTTTGCTCAATTTACTAACACTGGTAAAATCCATTTTCCGCTTGGCGAACAACAATGAAACACTTATTTACGTATTTACCTACCTACTGTTGCTTATTCATCGGATTTAGACACTTTCTAATCCCTGTGTCCACTTTTCATAACAAGGGCAGGAAATAAGTGAGAAAAATGAAAAACCTGTCATCTCTTCCATCCGTTACCTAACTTGGTTACCACTAATTAAAATCATTCTTCTTGACGTAACTATTTTTCAGTTCATTAAACCTAACTTAGTTAAAAATGATAATTGCTTAATATGCATAGGCATGTATAAATAAATCCATTTACATTTCTCGCTTGCAACCCATTTCTCTAATAAATATACCTGATAATCGCAAAACTCGAATCAGCGGATGCGTGAACCAGATTTTTGGGCAAGCCTTCGACATCTTGTTTACTGATTCCGTGAGAAATTACGGGAACGTTCACCTGTTGGCATCTCGTGGGAATCGCAACTCGAAACACCTGTACCCGGACCATTTCAGCCAAACTCGAAAATACAAAAAGACTCAAATCTCTGCCTTTCCGCCGACCCATTGTTTGCCAAAAATCCCGTTCTTGGGACTCCCACAGGAGGTTGATTAGCATAATTGTTAGGATTTAAAAAATTGCTTTATTATACAGGGTGCTCAAATACTGGCGCACCAACTCAATGGTGTGTGGTAGAGAAGTGCTTACATATAATGGTAAAAATAGTAAAAAAATTCTTTGTATTAAAGTTATTGATAATTAACGGATTTTAGATAAATGATATGTGGCAACGTTGTCTAACAGTCAGGATCGCAATAGACTGAGCAACAATAAAAATAAATTATTTTTTAAACAGTTTCCTAGGAAATAATTCCCAGTGTTGGCACATCTACAATTGTGATTTTTTGGATGAATTTTATTTTTTTTAAATTAAAAAACTGTCAAAGTCTGAGAGTAAATTTAAAAATAATTATTCATTGTTTTGTTACGGAACGATTACCTGGTATGAAACATAAAAACATAAAAAAATAATGAAAATTAAAGAAGTTAACACAATAAGTTTGTAGCTCCAGATTTTTTAAAATATGACTTTAGGAATTTTTTCAACATTTTTCCCGTAATCTGCACTTGCGTCTCAATGACGTACCACTGAGTTGGTGCGCCAGTTTTTGAGCACCCTGTATTATAACATTTTTTCGTGTGTGTTAGAAAGTGACACAACATGAGTAACGAAACTAAAAGTCAGTTAAGTGTTCGCTCAAGACATTCCCATGACAGCAGGTGGCGCACAAAATTCGTTAGGGAATCTTCCGTAGTTTTGTTTTTACTTGAGGAGTCACAGGTGAATTTAGACAATTAGGAATCTACGGGCAATCTTGTTGCTACAATCTCAGGAAGCATGGTTGGCGAGCAGTTTCTTCGCCAGCTGCTTCAAGAACTGCAGAGCACAGTTCCGGATCCTGGACGAGCACCTGTGCTCCTTCCGGTGTTTCAGGTGGATTCTTCGGCGGTCTCTTGAGAAACTCATAACCGTTTCAATGCGATACACACTAATTAGGTTATTATTAAAATTAACAATGGAAAGGACGCAATTTGAGATTTAAAACCTGATTTTTCGGTCAGCTAGGTACGCTCATCATTAACGATGATTACAAGCTGATGACGGTTGATCAAGTGCGTAGCACGCGTGCGAGCTTAATTTTCCTGATGGTATCATCTATGATTAATTGTAGCTCGAGTTGGATGTGGGGAGCATGAAGAACGGCACCACATTAAAGTCCTCAAATCAAATAGTACAAGTAAAGTGACACAAATTAAAGTTTTTTTTTTAAACTGCGCTTTTTAAGTTTGCTAAAAGGGCACCCTAAGAACTACTAAGCTGAATACAAATAAATCATTTCATTTGATTGTACATTTGAGCTTTCATAATTTTTATTTTGTTTTTTAATATCACATTTATTTTTTTACACATGAGTCTCAGAGACCAAAGCCTTTTTTTTGCAAAAATAAAGAAATTTATGGAATAGTATTTAGGCGTAAAAGAGTTTGTAAAAATAAGGTGATTCGCGATATTACCCTGGTAGCACAGTTTTACTGAGTTATCTTTCGGTTATATAACGTTATATAACCGCAATAAACAAATCTAACCATTGGTTATGTTAGACTTAGCTTATATAACAGTTATCGAACCATGGTTATGTTTAGCGTCTATAACCATGGTTATATTACGGTTAGATAACCGTTATGTTTCTTAAGCAATATGGCCCAAGCTAGATTTAGGTTATATATCAGTGTTCTATCCGTGGTTAGTCTAGCGTATACAGCAAAGGTTATGTGACGGTTATATAACTGCTATTACGCAATGCAATATAATAACTAATAAGCTGAATACAAATAAATCGTTTCATGTGATTGTACATTTGAGCTTTCGTAATTTTTGTTTTGTTGTTTAATATCACATTTATTTTTGTACACATGAGTCTCAGAGACCAAAGCGTTTTTTTTGCAAAAATAAAGAAATTTATAGAATAGTATTTAGGCGTGAAAGAGTTTGTAAAAATAAGGTGATTCGCGATAATACCCTGGTAGCACAGTTTAACTGAGTTATCTTTCGGTTATATAACATTATATAACCGCAATACACAAATCTAACCATTGGTTATGTTAGACTCAGCGTATATAACGGTTATCTAACCATGGTTATGTTTAGCGTCTATAACCATGGTTATATTACGGTTAGATAACCGTTATGTTTCTTAAGTAATATGGCCCAAGCTAGATTTAGATTATATATCAGTGTTCTATCCGTGGTTAGTCTAGCGTATACAGCAAAGGTTATGTGACGGTTATATAACTGCTATTACGTAATGCAATATAGTAACTAATAAGCTGAATACAAATAAATCATTTCATTTGATTGTACATTTGAGCTTTCGTAATTTTTGTTTTGTTGTTTAATATCACATTTATTTTTGTACACATGAGTCTCAGAGACCAAAGCGTTTTTTTGCAAAAATAAAGAAATTTATAGAATAGTATTTAGGCGTGAAAGAGTTTGTAAAAATAAGGTGATTCGCGATAATACCCTGGTAGCACAGTTTAACTGAGTTATCTTTCGGTTATATAACATTATATAACCGCAATACACAAATCTAACCATTGGTTATGTTAGACTCAGCGTATATAACGGTTATCTAACCATGGTTATGTTTAGCGTCTATAACCATGGTTATATTACGGTTAGATAACCGTTATGTTTCTTAAGTAATATGGCCCAAGCTAGATTTAGGTTACACATCAGTGTTGTAACGATGGTTAAGTCTAGCGTATACAGCAAAGGTTATGTGACAGTTATATAACTGCTATATATGTAATGCTATATAACGTATGCTAGATTCAGTTTATATATCAGTGATCTAAGCATGGTTATGTTAAAGTTATATTTAATATTCGCCGGCATTTTATAATAATAATTACAAAGCAAAATAAGTGATCTAAGAAATTTTTGGTTATATGGTTGAAAATTATTTAGTTTGTTGGTGATAACTGATAAAGTACATTCAACTGTGATTTTTGCTTTTTCTTTACTTCTACATGAGACAACCGTTCTGAGGTTCATCCAATATCGTATGGATATTTTTTTTACCAACATGTTTAGCTGCAATTACATTAATAGAAATTATGTTTGTTTTTTCTGCTCACACAAATATACAGAGTGTATACAAAATGGCGGACAAGCTTGCTTCAGTATGCTGTAGCATACGTTCCAACAAACTCTAAAAAAATGAAAAAAATCCCTCTTAATTATTCTTAGCAGTTTTGAAACTAAAGTGAAGATTTTTTCCTCTTGATTTCAATGGGTCATCTTACTCCGGAATTACCCTAATGATGATAATATTGACAATTTTAGTAAACAGTTTTGTATTGATAAATTTGTTAAAAAGGATGGATTTTTATTACATTTTTTAAAGGTTTGCTAAAATATTTCCTATAGCGTACAAGAAAACTTATATGCGTTATTTTGTAAACACGATGTATAAATGAAAATTGATATTTTTATATCCCTTTGACAAACATATATACAGGCTGTTCTGATTTTATTGTTACAAATTTAAACAGATAATAGGACATTCATTTTAAGACAAAAATTTCCTATAAACATGTATGGAAAAATTCTTCGTAAGGGAGCTACACTCCCTGAAAGGGGTGCTTATTTTAGTGAGTTTTTCTCAATATATCAGAAACTATTCTAGATAAAATTACAAAATTTGGTATAGTCAATAATACTTTATATTCATATTTTTATATTTATATTTTATTCTATTTTATAGTCAAATGTAGAAATTTTTAATCAGGGGTGTCCCAAAATAGGAGAATGTGAGGTAAAAACTACCCTAACTATTCAGGCTTTAGTTTTGACCTGACCTAACCTGACAGCCCTCGAACTTTAGGCTTTTTTCTTTAAAATTTTTCTAAATAGTGTTCAAAAAAAAATACGAATTGTAAAATTACTTAAAATAATTGTTTGTGCCTCAACAACCTGCTAAAACGTTCCCACAAAGAAACGACACTGTAATAGGTAAGTTTTGACCTACTTTAGTGTTTCTCGTTCCGTTTGAACAAAAGCTTGCGAAAAAAAAGATTTAATAAAAGCAAAAGTAACACCACTTTCGACTTATACTGCTTGACAGAAATTCGCAAAAAGAATGAGTGTCTGGACGATACCAAAATAATTCTGGTTACAATTTATTCCCTAGGTTGTCGTATTTCAGACGAAATTATTGCTTTGCTGACAGAAAATATGAAAAAAATGAAAAAATTCACTAGTGAATAATTTCGTAGTAAAAATTGCTGATTTCTTTGCTATAAAATGGCTATGTAAAATTTTAAGTATGCATATCAGTTTTATTAAATTTATTAATTAAGTCTATTGACTATAACCATCGTGTAAGTAGTAACAAGTGTTCAATAATTGTTCTGGTCGTGGTTTGCTGTGGTTTTCTCTTTCTAGCATGAACGTAGTTGCGTGATAAGTTTATATGGTTTGCTGTCAACTGCTTAAATGTTATCTTATTTTTGCATTTACGAGTTTTTGATAAAAATCACATTGAAAATCATGATAATTGTATGCAGACGTTCAAGAATTTACTCTGCAAGCTCATTTGAACGTGTGAATTTTCGGTCTGACACTGACAGCTGTCATCTGTCATTGTTTTGTAATGTTAGCCGAGACATACGTTTTTTGTGACAATTGACACACATAGGCGATCTGACCAGAACAATTATTAAGCAGTTATTAAACTATACAATACCTACTATTAGCTGTTTCAAAACTATAAAAACACCAACGTTGCATTTTACCGCATTATTTCTTTAAATCAGATTAATAAAATTGTGAAATTAATGATTAGATCTCTCATTGAAACCTTAGATCACATTAGCGATAATTTTTTGAATGAATAAGTTATAACAGCTAATTTTGAGAGAAAATGCGATGTTGGGATTTTTATAATTTTGAAACAGTTAATACAGAGTATTGAGAACAGAAGAGAAAAATAATGCAATTCTTGTTTTCATCAAAGTCAAGCATTTTGGTTTTTCGTTTTGTAACCTTATCGCCTTTTATTACTCCTAGTTTGCATTATAGTAATACGTTTGATTGGATCATCTGCCGAAATTATAACCCCCGTTCCAGGCCGTGCATATGTCGCAAGCATGTGTGCAGTTCCGTTTGCCACCACCGTCCGTCCAAGTCAGATGCGAGCTTTTCGTTAATAGGCATTGGTTTAACTTTGGCAGGGCCTTGTGTCGGGCTTTCCCGCTTAGTTCCATTCCCATGGCGGGGTTGTTCAACACCCTTGCCAGGTGATTTCCCATAAGACCGCGCACATGTTTGCACATATGCCTTGCCAGTAGTACATATGCACTCCGGCCTATTGTGCCCTCTAATTGTTCGTTTAATTTATTTATGATTTGAATTTTTGTTTGCAGCTTGCGTTCACCACTTGCTGGCTTTCCACGAATTTGGACTTTCGGCCAAGTTGTGACCTGTTCTTGAAATTTTATTGTATTGACACCCAGTTTTGATTTATGAAGATACACGTGGTGTCGGACAAGAAAACACATTTTTTACGATGCCGAAGGCCCAATTGTCAAACACGTCTGTGCCATATGGATGATATTCGGACAGATTGCCGACAATCGACATCGACAGATCCAACAGCCGGCCCGCAACTGTCTATGATTGAGATAACACAATTCATACCATTTACTGCAATATGCGCGTATGGCGCCCGAATGTTACTTTTTGCGTTAATATTAATTATTTTTAATGGATTTTCTGCTATATTATTTATTCAACACTCGGCTCTAGGCCCAATGAACTCTAACATACCATTTGGCATAACGACTAGATTATTTCTTCGGTTTAAAGATTGGTTTAAAAGCTCCACACATCTTTTTTAATTTATTTGATTGCAGAGTTTACGTTCGGTTCACTTTGATAAAAACAACAGTGGTACAAATGACTAACTGTTACCATGACAAATGTAAATTTAAAAATAATTATCGTCATCATTGAGATGGGGAACGATTACTTATTGTGGAACATAGGTAAAAAGCTTAAAAAAATAATTGAAAACTAAAGAAGTTAACAAACTAAGTTTACAAGTCCAGATTTTTTATTGACTAGAAATTTTTTCACGATTTTTCCCGTAATGTACTCGTACACAAACGTAGCACACAGTCGGTGCTCCAACTTTTGAGTACTCTGTATACAGGATGTCCCGTTTTTGAGCTCCACCATGTGGATCTCAGTTATTATAATAGATACAAGGTCGGTATCTCCCAGAAAATTTGATGTCATTTTTAGATTTGGAATCATTGAGAAAAATAAAAAAAATATTTTCGTTTTTATTTTTTTCTAGCGAAAACCAAAAGAACTAGACGATTTTAAGTAGGACATTCGTGAGGCACTTTTTTACAAGAAATCTAAATCTGTCATCACCTTTTCCAAGGCGTTCTTTATGTCAGAATTATAACACTATGACCTTTGGTTTCTCTTATGGACTCCATATTTTTTTGATACTTACATTTTTGAAAAATTTTTTGTTTCTCATTACAATAGTGTATCTGATAATTAAATTGAATCTTACGTGCTGATTAAAATTACGAAAAATGAAAATTTCCAGAGTACTTTAAAAAAAAACGCCAAACATTTTGTTTTTTAAACTAAATTTTGACAGTTCTATTAAACATGTAAGCAGGATTTTTATAACTTTGTCTTCTTTTGTCTTCTAGTGTGTTTAAAAACAAAATTGTTGGCGTTTTTTTCCAAAGCAATCTTCGCAAAAGTGTTTTTTTTCTCCATTTTGATCAGCATTTAAGATTCGATCATATTATGTAATACATCGTTGTAATCAGAAATAAAAACACTTTTCAAAAATACAAAAAACAAATATGGCTTCTATAAGAAAAACCAAAGTTGAGTGTTGTAACTCTGACATCAAGACGCCTTGGAAAATAAGATGACAGATTTAGGTTCTTCGTAAAAAACTGCCTGAAGAACATCCTAGTTAAAAACGTCTAGTTCCTTTCGTTTTCGCTTGAAAAAATAAAAACAAAAATTAAAAATTTCCATTTTTTTTTTCAATAATTCAAAAACTAAAAATGACATTAAATTTTCTTGCAGGTAATAAAAAGGCGCAACTTTTCTCTAATTTAACTGAAGTCGTATCTCTTCTAATAACTGAGATCCCCATGGTGGAGCTCGAAAAACGGACACCCTGTATTGTAGTTTTAGAACTGTGAGCGATAATTTGCAGTTGTAACAATAAGAACGTAGTTCAGATAAAGGTATTTTATCAGCCACACTTGCCACACTTAATTATTTCACGTACTTTCGGCAAAACTTACGTTAAATTATTTCTTTACATTTTTTCAAAGATTTTGTGAAAACAAAACGAAAGAGTGCTCAGTTACGTTAAAAGTTATGGTTGTGTTTTCTTTTTAAAAGCGCTTTAGCATTTGTTGAGTTGTAAATAAAGTTAGAAACTTTTTGAAAAAAATCCTAAAACTGCATTAAATTAAACGCAATTTGTGTAATTGTTGTTTGCCGATAGTCTAAGAATATTGTCCACCTAAACATGTAATTATTCAGCGATATTTCGTCCCACTTTTTGGTACTTTTTTGCATTGTTTAATGAATTAAGTATATTTAAAGAAAAAACTTTTGATGCTGAACAATTATCTGCAAGAAAATTTAAAGTGTTATTTTAATTTTTTGAATTATTGGAGAAAAACGGAAATTTGTAATTTTTGTTTTTATTTTTTTAGTCGAAAACCAAAAGAACTTGACGTTTTTAACTTAGACCTTCTTCAGGCACTTTTTTACAAGGAATTTAAATCTGTCCTCGTATTTTCCTAGGCGTTCTTGATGTCAGAGTTACAACACTCAACTTTGTTTTTTCTATAGGAGTCATATTCGGTCTTTGCATTTTTAAAAAGTGTTTTTGTTCCTGATTACAACGATGTATCACATGATATGATCGAATCTTCATGCTGACCAAAATATAGAAAAAAACATGTTTGCGAAGATTGCTTTGGAAAAAACACCAACAATTTTGTTCTAAACAAACTAGATTTTGGAGGTTTAATTGAATTTGCATCTGGAAGGTTCACTTTTTCGCCAAGAAACTAAAGGACATAATAAGTTAGAAGTTTATTCTTCGCAAAACAAAACAAAGTTAAAAAAATTCTACTCACATATTTAAAACAACTGTCAAAATTTATTTTGCTAAACAATATTTTGACGTTTTTTTTTCAAAGCACTCTTTGCAAAAACGCTTTTTTCTTAATTTTAATCAACATGTAAGATTCCATCATATTATGTGATACCTACACATCATTGTAAAAAAAAATACAAATGTCAAATGTGGCGTCCATTAGAAAAACCAGAGTTAAGTGTTGTAACTCTAACATTAAGAACGCCTTGGAAAAAGCAATCACAGATTTAGACTACTTGTTAAAAAGTGCCTGATGAATGTTCCACTTCAAAACGTCTAGTTCTTTTGATTTTCGCTTTAACAAATAAAAACGAAACGACAAAATTTTGGTTTTTCTCAATAATTCAAAATCTAAAAATAACATATCAAATTTTCTTTCGCATAATTGTTCAGCTTAAGAATGCGCAATTTTGCCCTAATTTAACCGATGAGATCTCTTATAATAACTCCCCATGGTGAAGCTCGAAAAACGGACACCCTGTATAGTATGGTTCAATTTATTTTTGATGCTTAATCTATGATTAAAATATTTGCACTTCTTGGTGAGAACTTCTGTGTATATGGCAATTTTTTTAACTGAAAAATTTTTACTGTTATAAATTTGTGTTTTTTAATAAAATACATTATACTTAACATCAAGTTACCTATTGCACCTTATTGTTTATTTTTATCTTTTTATTATATTCCTTGTTCTTCCTCAATTTGGCGGGCTTTTCTACACCGAAAACAAACATCTTTCCTCACCTGCAGTTGCCTCTGTTTACAATAAACAATAAAATTCCGATTACTACAAACTTGCACAATTTGATCAATCTAATACCTATATAAAAAAATAAAAGAATAGAATAAACAGAAATCGTTACACAAGGGAACGCACTCTTGCATGAAACACCTGTAGTTTGTTTTTCAGTTGCCTTTACCCGTTTTTACCAAAATCAATTTTTATTAGATTTAAATACCCAAACCACAGAAAGTAATTTACTTGTTTTCGACCAAAACCGAAATTAATATGGAGCAATTAGGTGCAGACAAACACCACCCTTTCCGGTCTACTGTTCTTCTAACATCCTGTTTTTCAGTTACATAAAAGATGACATGTGTTTTAAACTACCACAGCTTGATTCTTTTTCAAAGTTGTAACTTGTCGTAAACCACTTCATGGGTCCATCCCAATTTTATTGTGGTGATTTCAGTCACTGCAGTTGAAAAATTTTATTTTATGGGTTGTTGATAATGAGACGAATCTCCGGATTTAAAGTGTTAAATTATTCGTAATTTCGGTGATTAAGTAAATTAAGTCAATCCATATTTAAGTAATAGGCCCTGATAAGGCAACTTTCTTTAATTTACTTACCTACACTCGTCTCCAAGTCGCCGGCTTAAAGTAAAAATACAGTCGCCGCTTGGATAAGTGAACGTAATTGCCAGCATTAATAAGGCATCTAATGACCATTTTGTCAGCAATTAATTAAACGGTGACAAAACTTGAATTCGTCGTTAATTATTTCAGAGGTTTTGATAATCCAATTATTGCACCTAAGTGAATGAATGTCAACACAAATTTTAATTAGCTTCAAAATAAATGCGCGAGTGTTTCAATAATTCAACAATAACTTTGAAATCATAAACCGGATCCATAAAGTAAGTTTGCATACGGATGAAGTCCAAGTTTGTTGAGGTCTGGATGTAACAAAATGCAACTTGCAAATGCGTACACCTCTAAGTATAAATAGTACGTACACTTGGTCGACTTGACTTTATGTTCTGCAACTGTTCAACACCTGTTGAAAAACATTTTAGCGCAAAATATGTTTCGAATCGAAGATATATAAATGACGTGTGGTTAAATATATCATGCCAAAATTTTATGACACTGTTTCAAGTGAACTGAATAAAAAAGATGCATTTGGATCGAATATACGTTAAGATGTCATGCCTGCAATTAAATTTGGGATCAAAGAGGTTTGTGGTTTTGAAATTGGGTTGGCAACATTGAATATATGAAAACTGAGAAATATTATATCTACATTCTCTCCATTATTTATCAAGTTTATAAAACGCACGGTAAAATATACAGAGTCGCTCCCTAGCGGACAGAAATGCAACTGTCGAACGTGATGCTCCACCACTAGTGATTGGTGACTTTGATACTAATTTTTTGATTTAGTTAATTTTTTTATAGAGAAAATTTCAGAAGTTTTTTAAAAAAATTGTCAAAAATGGTCCAAAAAATCGTCGAATTTTTCAGTGTTTAAACATATTTTCTTTGGACTTTTTCGCAAAATCTTGCAAAAATATCGAGCCATTTATCACTTATTTTGCAACATCTTCTGAAAACATTGTTTAAAAATCCTAATAACCACAAGTGTGGTCGAAAGCGATTTGTTTACAGGTTTTACGTTTTTGTACAAAAATTTCAAGTTTTAGCCTTTTGGAGCATTATTATCAAATTAGTTCGAAAATTTTATCAAATTAAGATCAAAATTTCGTCAAAAATAACCCAATAACTCAAAATTTGGTCAAAAATGTTGTGATTTTTACCTATTTTCTAGCTTTTAGTATATTTTTGAACAGAAGTCTTTGGTTTTTTTTGGGGTTTCACTGAGACCGACCGAAAAAATTAGGAAATTAATCAAAATATCTTAATGATTTTAGAACATTTGGTATTTTTTAAAAAAAAACCTCGGTGGGTTTTTACAATATTTCGCAAAAATAATCCAAAAAATCGACGAATTTGGTCCAAAAATTGTGTTAAATGCGTTAAGACTTTAAGCATGCTGTTTTCTTTGAGGGCAGTTTCGCAAAATTTTGCTAAAATCTTTGTCCATTTATTTACTTATCTTGTCAAAACACAGGCAATAATCCGAAAAATTAATCAAATTACAATATTACTTTGTTTTTGAACGAAATTTAGTAATAAATAAGCCGATAAACTACCAACGATTTTTAGCTTTTTCGAGTGCTAAAACTTAAATTTTCAAAAAATTCTGCTGAAAAATCAACCGATTAGACTGAAATGTGTCGCTCGATTTAATTCGTATTTGAACCACAAATTCATTTATTTAACAGGATCTTGTCAAATTAGACCTAATAACCACAAAAATAAAAATAAATTCATAGTATTTTTCATATGGCTTGTCTTTGATAAAAAAATTTAAATTAAAAAATTGTTAAATTTGTTAAATAATAAGTCGACAGAAATATTGGTTAAATGTGTCGTTTCTTTTTTTTTGTAGTTCTTTTTAAGAAAAAAATCAGTTTTTTCCCTGATTTCACAAAAATTTAGCGACAAAATTAAGGAATTAATCGAAGATCACAATATTTTTGGCCTTTTCGAGCATGTGGTATTTTTTTGAATGAAGTAAATCTCGGTAGGTTTTTTCACAATTTCGCAAGGAAAACCCAAAAAATTGTTAAATTTTGGGCGGAAAATGGTATTACATGCTTTAAGACTTATTTAATGTTTAAGCATGTTTTATTTGACCATTTGTTCACTTATTTTGTCCGAACATGTCAAAAAATCCTGAAAATTAAACAAATTCTATTATTTTTTGTTTCAATAAATCACACGAAAGTAGTATCATTTTTACCTGTTTTTGTACAAAAATTTCAATTTTTTGCCTTTTCGAGCTTTTGTTACCCCAACTATTTCTAAAATGTTATTCAAATAAGCCAGAAGATCTCCAAGTTTTTGATCAAAAAAAATAAGTCGATAAACACAAAATTTGGTCGAAAGTGTTATTTTTAATAGTTTGCGAGCTTTTAAACACATATTTGAACAAAAATCATCTCTGTTTTTGTTACATTTCACTGAAACCGACCAAAAAATAATCAATTAAATGATTTTAGATTTTCGCTTAATCTCTCTGAAAAATCAACAAGATAGACTGAAATTTTGACGCACATATATTTCATTTTTGAATCAGAGGTCACAGGCTCTTGTCAAAAATACCTAATAGTAATCACAAAAATACATGTAAATTAACAGTATCGAAGGTCACAATATCTATTCATCTTTCGAGCATTTTAATACTATATTTTACATGTGGGAGTAAGAACCCAAATATTTAGTTAAAAAAAATTCATTTTCTTGTCTTTTTCGAAAGCTTTTGACGTAAAATCCAAGTTTCGAAAATTTATGCTAAAACTGGATAAACATGGAAATTGATCTAATTTTAGCTTGTTCCGCTGAATTTATTTAACCCTTGAACCAATAACCCTTTTATTTTGCAAGTCAAAATAAAACAAAAACAAATCGAATGTATTTGGTTTGTTTCACATTTTTTAAGTTGTTTTTGAATACAATATCTTAAAAATAATCTACAAAATCACAAATTTTGAAATACAACCCCAAGTTTTATCCAAATTTTGGAAAAAGGTACTGGCAGATCACTAAATTAAGCGTTTTATATCGTATTTTTGTCATAAACGCGACTAGTATTTTGAAAAATTCCTTTAAAAACAAACAGGAAATGAGTAACTGGGCCATAATTGCTGTTCCTATTACCATTTTTATACATTTAAGCACGTTTTTGTATATAATTTCAGCTTTTGGGTAAATTCGTAAAACAGATCAAAAAACTAGTCTTTTTCGAGCGTTTTTTAAACTAGAATCGGAAGAACTTCGCAAAAATTCTTTGAAAACAATCTAAAAATTAAGCAAATTAAGCTAACAATAGTGTAATTTTTGTCTTGGGAAAATAAACACGTCTAAACAACTCAAAAATTAATCTAAAGCGATAATACTGTTTGTAAGTGGATTACGAAAATCGTCAAAAATAAGCTGAAACATTACAAAATTTGGTCCAAAATTACCTATTTTAGGCATTATTTAAAATTTAGACAGAAACATTATTTATTTATTAAACTAATTTGTTAATAAAGGCGATTTATGCATAAACGAGCGACAGTGAGTGAGATCCTTTAATAATAACAGCTAATTGATTACAACCTTTTTTTCGTAACTTTTTTTTTTATTCTGATGACAAATTTTAAATTAATACCACATTAAAACCAATATATTATATTTTTTTTGTTAGTAACATTTTAAGCCTTGTTTTTAAAATCTAAATCCCAGATTATAAAAACAATTTTAAAACACGTTTCCATTAGCAACGTGTTTTCACAATTTTAAAACACGTTTCGCATAACAACGTGTTTTAAATTAAAATGTTCTAACAAAAACAATTTTAATTACACTTATGCGAAAACGCTTAAAGTTCTCGGGTGCCTAGGTATGCAACTCGCGTACGCTCGTTGCATAACGACAGCTCTTGATCTTTGTGTTTTCGCACTAGAATTATTAATAATAATAACCATTATCGGACCGTCTTAAAATTTTAACAGCTGTCAACGAAATTTACTGTAAATTAAATGCAAAAATGTTGGAAATGTGGTAATAAATTAGTTGTGAATAATTTACAAGGGATAAAGCGCAATTTCTGTTTTGTGTTTTTTTGTAAACTGTGTTCAAAAGCGGGCCGCCAGGAGCCACTGAAATTCTACCTCAATTAATCGTTTTTTTATAAGTGGTAGATGATGAACTGCAAAGCTCTATAAAGCGTCAAAATGACAAAAATCCATAATTTTAGACAAAATCATTCATTTGTATTCACATTAGTGCCGGAAACTCCACTTTTTTGACAAAGATTCAATAAATCCAACCCGAAAATTGAACACATTGGCGTTTAAGCAGTTTTTTGTGAGCTGACGACACTGGTCCAACTAAATTCGGTAGGAGAAAGCAGGTTGTCCATAATTTAGAAAAACATAATAATTTTGAGCCATTTGTCGGAGTCAAGGTGTAGCTAAACTAGCACGTAGGTTCACATTTCTCCATGCATGTAAAGACATAACTGGAAATTAATACCGCCAGACTAGGAAGGCATTTGGCTGGCAAAAAATTCGAAAATTATGAGAAACATTCAATACTTACACTCTCACCGGAGGACAGCGCCGGCGAATTTAATTTTCCTCTAAAGGAACACCTTGATGGTGAACTGTCTTAGAATTATCTCGTCTTCCATCTCGCTCAACCTTCTCCTCCATTCCCGCGCTTTATTTTTCAGACACGCCACAAATGTTAACATAACAGCTGTTTTCTATTGTTTCTAATCGCCGAAGGAAATTCTTCTTGTAATTTTCACGTGGCTGTCGCAAAAAATCACAACTTGGTGCAATTTGACAGTACAGGATGTAATCAGGAGGAAATTACAGAGAGATGATCAACACATATTTCCTAAGCGTTATGACCTGAGGTTTTTTTTCATCAACCTGGACTAATAAGTAGAGTCGATGGACGTCGATCTGGTCTTAGGCGTGTTGTTTTATTTTATTACGACTGGTCTAATTATAATTCATTAACAAGTTGGTCTTTATTTACCGTTTCGAGGTTTTTTCACGCGGGAAAATCTGTTTCGAATTTGGAGAAAAGTGTGGAGATTTGAACGGTCGAGCGAACTTAGATTCCTCCTCAGATAAGTGCTCGGTCGTGAATGACCGTATTATAAATGTCTGGACTATCTATGAATGAAAGAGTAGTGGCCGACACGGCCACTGGGACGCAGTTCCGTTCCGGCGTCTCATCCAAATGGCCCCCCAAAATGGGTTTCAGTTTTAATTAGACCGTGCTTATTCTTCAAATCCGGACGGATGGCTTTGTTTGTAGCCTCGGAGGCAATGAGGCAAATAGAGCAGAATAATTGTAACAACCAATTCAGTCATTTGAAAATTATACCCATCTTGAAGATGTGACTCATGATAACTTTGTGCTTTACCTTATTTTGGGTTCACCTGGTAATATATTCGGAAAATACTTTTGGATATTCCAAACATTAAAAACAATTAAATCAAAATGCTTTAGTTACCTTTCAAAATCATGTAGGCATGAATTTAGTTTGAAAATGTAATTATTAAATAATCGTCATAATCATGTAACAAACAGTTTCTCTATGTCCTACCGACTGCGCCAATGAAAAAATAAAATACAATGTGTTCAAAAATGGTGGTTCAAGTTGACCATGGAATCTAAATTCAATGTGTCGCTTCGTTCAAGTGACTATTGCAGTTTCTGAAAATATTGTTACACAGGGTGGTCCTGCCCAGCTCCCGTTTTCTGCTCAGTTATTATTTAAGTAGGAGTTTTCTTATTTCGTAAATATTATTTATACTCTAGGACACATTTTAGGAAAATAATTTTGATTATACATAGTGCTCAAAAAAGTGTGACGTCATAATATTTTTTTAATGGCATGCTATTATTTTTTAGTGTCTCCCTAAATTTTTTTTCAAACTGGTTCAGGGATTACTGTTAAAAAAATTAAAACCAAAAAAATCGGTTTTGCTCCTCTAGTTTTAAAAATTAATAAAAAAAGAAACGGTGCTTTCTTGATGACATTATTAGTACGTGCGTCTTGAGCAAGGTTTAACAGACTTATTGATTAAGTTTGATTGATCTGAATTACTACAGGGTGTTTACTTTTTATTTTCAAACTTTAGAGCCTTTTATTTTGCTTGTTTGAATTGGCAACCTCTGTTTATTTTATCAGTTTTTTATTAATTTTTAAAACTAAAAGTGTGAAACAGATTTTTTTAATTTTTAATTATTTTTAAGTAATCCCTAAACGGATTTAAAAAAAGTTTAGAGACATGCAAGAAACTAAAAAGATATCCAAATGAGCACAAAAAATAATAGCATGCCTTTAAAAAAATTATATTATGTTGACGTCACACTTTTTTAGACACACTGTATAATCAAAAACATTTGCCTAAAATACGTCCTAAAGTATAATCAACGTCTAGAAAATATCAAAAGTCTAACTTTACTAATAACTGAACTACACAGGACGGGAGCTGAACTGGGCCATCCAGTATCTGTCAAATCTTAAAATAAGATTTTTATTTACTTTTTTTGCAGTTTTCGGCAAAGTTGTCTCAAGTATTTGAGTGTTGTATTGTAATTTATACTTCTGTGATTTATTTTTGTTGTTGTGGTTTTAGATTCTAAGCCTTTTTGCATTACTGATTTTGACGGATCTGACACTTTAACGGAAACTTTAACAACTGATGATATTGAATTTGCAAAATACATATTTTTAAAAATTTTTCATTTTGTGACTTCTACTCATTGTTTTAACCACCAATTAAGTCATTTAAAATTATTCATCTTGAAGATGTGAGTTATAAAATATTTAAAAATTAATCGAAGAAAAATGAGAAAAACTCGTTGCCTTTTCAAAAATAGTTATTTAGAAAATGGAGGAGCGAATTTTGTCTTTAAAAACGTACGAATTTTGCATCAAAGATCTTCTGCAAGTCCTGCTGACTGCACCAATAAATAAAAAGCTGCTAGTAAACAGAAATATAGTTTTGAAAATTTCTCCTTTTTAGCTCTTCTAAGGAAACCATTTCGTTGATTACTTTTTAATCCATTTTTAAATTTTCCTCATTTGAACCAATTCTCTGCATAATTCCCCGTTAAACGTTCCTTTTAGTTGAATATTTGATACATTATTTCAGTGTTTATTTTAGTTAATAATTTGAACTATTAAATAGTTAGTTACCTACCAAATTGTTAACATGTTGATTAGGGCCATCTTCTGGTCTTGCTTAAAACTAAAATTTAACGCACGCACAAAAAAAATAATATCACAAAATGATCTCGAATAGATAAGCAAGGTTTCAACAAATGCAGGCTGGTTTTTAAAAACGGCAGGCGCTGTAGTATTTTTATTTATGGGCCGATTTCAAAAAGTAAAAAACTACATAAAATCGGTTTTAATGAAGTAAATGCTGACGCTTTTAAAATTTTTATGAATGTCAGTATTTCTTGGGTTAAATCCAACATTCTTATTATAAATTGGAATCCATATTTTTCTTTTAGAATTTAGGAAATAATAGTTTTTTTTTTGGTACAAACATTTATTAAAAAATTCTGTTAAAAAATTAATAAATTTGGATTTGTTTTATAAATGTTATTAAAATCTAGTTGCATGGTGTCAATAAACAATATTGACGTTAGAAAGAAACTCTTTTTATGTATGATTTAATTTACTTAACAGATAAAATGTTGCAATATATTTTAAAAAAATGACATATTTTCTTTCAATTGCTGCTTTTTGACATAACAGTTGCACTGTCTTATTGGGACCATATAACTAGATTTTATTAAACTTGTACGTTTTTTTAATTATTTTTTTAAATAATAATTTTTGGTAAAAATAGAACATATTGTATTGAATTGTATTTGTACCAAAAAAAAAAAATAATACATATCTTTCAAGTTATGAAAAGAAAAATATCAAATTACACTGCATTAGAAGCCACTTAATAATTTTTTAATTTTTGAAATCGGGCAATAAATGAAATTCTAGAGGACCTGTCGTTTTTTAAAAACAATACTGTATAAAATTTTCTCGTAGTGCTAAAAATGGCCATTACAAAATTTTGAACAAGTGGTTGAAAATTGAAGGCTAAAAGAAGAGATAAATATTGAAAATTTAAGAATGTTAGCATCGGTTTATAAAAGCGTCATTAATTTAATTCGCAATTAAATGACGATTGACTGATCACGTGACTAATTTCAACAAATGTGATTGGTCCATTCGCGTTGTTAACTTTTAACAACGAATTAAATTTTAACAAAGCATTCTATAAACAGGCCTTTAAAGAAGGAAAAGAAATAATTAGAGCTGCAAAATTAAAAAAAAAGCTGAAACTAGCAAAGAGACTGAAATTGAAACACAAAAAAATTACTACCACACTAGAAAAATTGGAAGTTCTAATAATAATGATCATTTTAGTGAGAGATGGTTATAGTTCCGTAACGAGAAAACAACGTGCCCTTTTTCCCTCATTTTTTTATTCAAAATGCTAATAATTGCTTAGGCCTTATGCTTGAATGGCCAGCTTTCAGGTCAACAAGAAACTGTATATGTAACTAAAATATTAACTTTTCTGCCAAAAATAAATAGTAGTTTCAAAATTTTTAACATAACCTTAGAATTTTGGGGCTTTTTACCATTTTTGAAATGACTAAAAGAAAGATATAGGCTTTCGCTTTTCAGTGGCCAAATATGATTTTAAAATCTTTAAAAATAGCAGTTAGCAAATTTTTTAAGTGAAAAGTGCAAATCCAACAATGTTTACAAAATCCTCACTTTATAACTTTAAGATCCGGTTTATTTATTTATTTATTTATATTCATTAATTTAATCCGCAATTAAATGCGTGATTAACTGATCACGTGACCAAATTGAAGCTGTTTGGTTGGTCCATTCGCGTTGTTAACTTTTAACAACAAATAAAAATTTAATGGAGCTTCCTATAAACTGGCCCAAAGACAGATAAATTTAAGAACGGCTAAATTTAGAAGTTGATTCAAACCACCTTAGAATAACATGATAAATAAACCTTGTAAAAATATAACTTTTAAATTTTCCATTTAAAATATGAAAGTTGGTACTAACTTCCGGTATATCTAATCAAATTCAAAACATTGGAAAACTGATATACAGGCTGCTCAAAAACTGGCGCACCAACTCAGTGGTACATTATTGAGAAGCAAGTGCAGATTACGGAAAAAATGTTGAAAAAATTCCTAAAGTTATATTTTAAAAAATCTGGAGCTACAAACTTATTGTGATAACTTCTTCAGTTTTCATTATTTTTTTATATTCTTATGTTTTATACCAGGTAATCGTTCCGTAACAAAACGATGAATAACTATTTTAAAATTTACTATCAGATTTTAGCAGTTTTTTTAATTTAAAAAAAAATAAAATTCATCCAAAAAATCACAATGTGTAGATGTGCCAACACTGGGAATTATTTCCTAGGAAACCGTTTCAAAAATAATTTATTTTTATTGTTGCTCAAATTCTATTGCGATCATGACTGTTAGACAACGTTGCCATATAACGTTTACCTAAAATTAGTTATTTATCAATAACTTTAATACAAAGAATTTTTTTACTATTTTTACCTTTATATGTAACCACTTCTCTACCACACACCATTGAGTTAGTGCGCCATTTTTTGAGCACGCTGTACATATTGTGTAGTTAAGAAAATAGAAAGACTGAAAAGTTGAGAATGTGATACCTAACCCAAAAAAAACGACAAAACTAGCGAAAACATTAAAAATTGGTTCGTGGTTCCACAATTTTGTTACCTTGTATTTTTCAACGACCGCTGCGAAAAGTTTTGTCACCTTGTAATATAGGGCTATTTACCAGGATATTATTTTTAGAAACATCTTTATCTCTGCTTCTGACCCTTGATAAACCGGCGTTATTTATAAAATATTGTTTCTAATTAAAGGCTAAAAAGAATCCTAGACACTAATAGTTTGTCTCAAGATAAGACACCACTATCAGTGTGATCGTCCGCAGTTACCATCTATTTAGTTGCTAAGCGAAGGTGTGTGTGTATTAAAAAAATCGAATTTCTTTTCCAAGCAGTTACTTTATCACTGTCTGCATTAACAAGTCTTGTGTATTACCAATATGCTAAATACCGTCTCCTTCATTTGAATAATTGACAAAAATATATGCCCGTCCGTCAAAGCAACGATTTAAAAATATATGCTGTTGCCAAAGCCTGTCTACTTTGTAATGGAAATAATTGACCTGAATTGGTGTTGAAAATATGAATTCGTTAGTTTTGAAAAGAATTATGGTTTGCAGCTTTGGAACGTTACCTTAAACACTTGCAACAAATAGGTTTTATTAGTTTCAGGTGCGCGTTTTTGCGACAGTACGTATAAATAAAACGCAAACATAAAAACAAGTATAAAATTAAATAATTTTGTTAATTTATAGCCGGCGTACAGCTGTTGAAACGAAATCAGTGTCAGGTATGATGGATAGTTACAAGGATTTGTGTTACATTTCGTGTACAATTAGAATGGAATTATTTATGAGTGACAGAGTTTGCAAAAAGACGCAGATTTATAACGCTTTCGACAAGGTAAATGCAAAATAAATGATCCAAAAAACAGCATACATTTGTTGTTAATGTTATTTAAATCGAGGATCATTCGGCATAAATAATAAAGGAAATCGACTACATTTATGGCCGCTATTTGCGCCACTATAAAGTGAATAACATAAAATCAAATTGCATTTGGTGAAAAAATTAAATTGCGGGGACAATTTTTACGAATGCTTGTGGTTAAACGTCACATATCGTAAATTATGATAATCTATTTTGAGTACTCGTCTATTATAAAATAGAAAATTAATTGTCGTCCTCCAATTTTAACGATTTATCAAATGGGAGATCGTAAGCGTGCTATTAAAAATGTTACAGATGACAAGAAGAAGTTAAACTTATTTATTACTTCAGGACCATTAAATGAATCAACTCAAAAAAACAACACAAAAAAACTAGATTAGTGACGTCATTGGTATGGCTAGTATGACTATTATACTAGTATCTTTCCGTGTCAAAAACCTATGAAAAAGTTAACATTTTTAGCACCACATTTTGAAATGAACGAGTTGGTAAAAGTACTTCGCACAAAAAGTTATAAAACATACATGCGACATATTTGGCATTAATGCTAAAGTTATAAAATTAAGCAAAGACATTTTAACACCTATACTTACTTCACTGATTAATAACTGTTTCTCAACTGGCATTTTTCCTGAATTTTTTAAACGTACTAAAGTTATACCTATTTTTAAAAAAGGCAACACTGATAACCCACATAACTATCGACCAATCTCCGGTGTTCCCATTTTTGGTAAGATAATTGAAATTGTCTTTAAGAACAAATTAGTGAATTACTTTGACTCGTCAAATGTGCTACATAAAGCTCAATTTGGATTCAGAAAAGGCTGCTCCACCATCCAAGCAGTCAGCAACGTTGTTAATGAGATAATTCAGGGTATTGAGGAAGGTAAACTCATGACTGCAACATTGTTAGACCTTAGTAAGGCTTTTGATAGTGTGAATCACGACCTGCTTATCCAAAAACTAGAGATTTACGGAATTAGAGGCAAACCAAACAATTTTATTAAATCATATCTAAGTAACAGAAAACAGATGGTTACAATAGATGGCAATAAATCAGATATTTGTATAAACCCTCACGGCGTACCTCTGGGTTCCGTACTTGGGCCTGTTTTATTTATAATATATTTAAATGACTTGTAATTATTTACTTCCTTTTAAAAGTCTTCTTTATGCTGATGACACAACCTTTATAGTATCAGGTAAAGATAAAACTTCCCTTCAACTAAGCAGACAAACTTTGACAGGCAAAGCAACATCGTGGTTCGCATCAAACTTCTTGGTGGTAAATTCAGATAAGACACAGCACATTGACTTTTCTTTTAACAATAATAATATAACTGACAACCATGTTAAACTTCTGGGTGTAGTTGTGGATGAAGCTCTAAAGTGGAGTTCTCACATTGAAAGCCTATGCCAAAAACTATCTGGTCAAGTGTATCTCATCAGACAATTAAAGAAAGTTTTAAGTTTAGAATGCTTATTAACTGCGTACCATTCAATTTTTCACTCGCATTTAACCTATGGAGTGACTTTTTGAGGTAATGCCTCTCACGGTAATAAAATCTTTAAAATTCAGAAACGAGCAATTAGGGTCATAGCTAACATTAGCCGCTATGATTCTTGTAGACCGTGGTTCATAAAATTTAACATAATGACACTTGCTTCAACATATATTTATTTCTCTTTGCTTGACATCCACCAATCATCCCATAATTTCAATAAACATGCAGACTTTCATAATCATTACACACGATCAGCACAACTACTTCAGCCACCCTGTTTCAAGAGTAGCAGTGCCGTTAGAAATACATTAAACCTCAATCTTTATAATAAGCTTAGTCCAGACACAGTCTCTTAAATTAAATGCTTTTAAAACCGTTATTAAAAGGTACCTTATAAATGAATGTTATTATAGTAAAAATGAATTTTTATCTAGTTCTATACCTTTTTTATGTAATTTTTCTCCCTTTTGTTATCTGTTTAACTTGATATGTTTATATTTATATTTATTATTTTTAATTATATTATAATGTCCTAATTAGTATCCATACGTGACGTGTTTAAATTCTGTGTATTCAGTTAAGATGAACGAATAAATTATTATTATTATTATTATTATTATTATTATTATACCAACCAGTGCATCATCCCAACTTGAGTACAGTTTATAATTTTGTTATATTTTTAATGAAACATACTACTTTGTTTTGATTTTTTTATGTACCTAACAAATTTAAACAACTATATTACTATTCGAGTATGATAGCGTTTTTAGCATGTTACTACTGCAAACATCAATCAAGTTAGATAATTATACCCTAGAAGAATATTATGCAAACAGTACTGCATGGGTGGCTTCCACTTTTTCAAATTATAGTTATAGTTTCTCTTCGAAATTCTTAAACACTGACAAACATAATTACATTTTTAAATTGATAGCCATTCACGTAATTACATAGACTTTTCTTGGATGATTTTGTTCAGTTTTTAAAAAACAAAGCACATAGAATATGAAAAGGTTTGTTAAATATTACATAACTTAACAAAAAAAATTAAGTATAGCTACTAAAAAACAATAAGAACACTTGAATTTATTGCTGTGAGAATTTGAATTTTCGCCATAAAAATATATTATAATTTAAGTAATTTCACAGTAATTGTGTACAAGTTATTTTAGTTAATAATGGTCGAGGCGTAGCATTAGAGAATATTTCAAGTTTCGCCTACTGAAACAACAGCTGAACATTTTTGAAGTTTAAATTTTATTTTAAGTAATCAGTAAGACACTTAACTTTTAGGGTCGGTTTATAGAAGCGTGATTAACTTAATCCACATTTAAATCCCTTATTAACTGTTCATGTGACCAAATTGAATCTAGACCTGACCTGACCTGACCTGACCAAATTGAATCTATTTGATTGGTTCATACACGAGATTAACTTTTAGCAGCGCATTAAATTATAACTGATTTTTCAATACGCCGGTCCTTAATGTTTTTAGAAAGTTAATTTAAAAGTCTCTTAGATGCAAAAGTAAGACATAGAATGGCCTATTTCAAAATACTAAGTTATTCTTCATTTTTTTGACTGCAATTCTCAAAAAAAAGGTTAAAACACATTATAGCAGCACGTTGTAATGCTTGCAAAATGCTCTCTCAGACGAAGTGTCAATTGCCACATCGTTACAACTAAAAAAAAAGTTAGATGTGGTGCATTTTAGACAGCAGAAAAATATAAACAGTTGCAACAAATGTTGAGCTAAGAAAAATAAAAACAGACCTGTTACAAAAATTTTCACAAAAATGGTCCTTACAGGCTGTTTCACATTATTTACATTATTTTACGAAGCTTGTTGCCACCAACAATATGTACAGCCTGTATCAGAATTCCGTACCGGAAAGGTGTCTATAGTTCAGGCTATTCTGAAGTTAAAGTTCCACTACAAAAAAAGTTCTAACTCTTTGCGTTTGAGTTTGGAGGACTAAGGGAACAAAACACGATGCTAGAAAAACGAAAAACAGGTAGAAAAAACAATAAAAGTGGACACTTTAATTATTTTTCATTTCTTAGTAACGCATCTACTCTTTGAACCACACCAGGGGGAGAGCTTTTGGGATTAGTCACTTTGAGACCTCTGTATTTCTCAAACAAAAAATAAAAGACCTACTTTTTAGCATTTTTTGTTATCCCCAGTGCTGTTATCTTTAGCACCTTTTCGGTGGAGAGTGAGATCTGATACATCCTGTATTCCGATACGAACTCAATTACAAATTTTGAAATATTGAATATTGGATGGTCTTGTCTAACTTGTTTCTCCTTCAAAAAATTACGTTTTTAGTCAGTTAGTGTTTAAGATAAATAGATTAGTATCATATTCATGCCGTTTCTTGATCGAATTGATTGTGAAAAACAGTAGTTTATGAAACAGTCATTGGTCAGACTTCTGTCATGGGTTTCCAAAAATTAAATAATTAAATGTCTATTTTTTGTATCTAGTGTTTTGTGACTTTTGTATATTGAGATACGTACATTAGGTGCAGACCTCGTAAAATTATGTGAAACATCTTGTATTAAACTTATGAAGTTTATTTCGATTAACAATTCCACTCTGCATGTGACCGATTTACCTTCTGTAGAACCTTTAATTGCATTTAACCTTTTTTATTCGCGATTAACTTGACATTTATCAGAACAATATTAATGGCAACTAAAGCTAATGCTTTCTTTGTTTAACCTAAATCATTTAATAATTAATATCATGAGATATAAATTGTTCCGAATTCGAGCATAAGATGTGGTTAAAGTTCCATTTCCCTTTCAATACTTGCTCTAATTGAGTACATTTTCGATCTCATGGTATTTCCAATATTCTTGGTTCTGATTTAATAGACCTGCAAAGTATTTTCGTTAAAAAAAATCAAATTATGTCAAAAACTAAGCAAAATTTTATATCCAAAAATGCAAAAAATAGGAGGTTTCATTAACAAAAAAAAAACAGAAGTTTTTGTTGTTGCTGTTCCTGGAATTCGGAGAAGCACTTTAAAACACCTAATATTTCGAATATGTGTTAGAATCTAGTCCCATCATTTCATATTTCAACCAATTGAGGAATAAAGTGTGGGGAAAAAAGTGATCTGTTATTTATAAAGCTTTCCCGTGAACGGTGATGCGTGAACTATCCTTTTAATTAAACTGAACACACCAAATGGAAAAGTCTTAAGTTCAGCAATAAATACATTGCTGAACTTAAGACACCTAAATAGATGATTTGTCAAATCCAAATGTTGATAAAATACCAAGAGATCGAAAATGTTCAGAATTGGAGCAAGCTGTGCCGGTGGCTATTTAGCCACATTTTAGTTATTTATTTAAGGCCCCACATTTGAGATATACAGCATAAAATATGGCTAGAGTTACACTTCACTTTCAAAGCTTGCTCTAATCCAGTACATTTTCGATCTCATGGTATATAGAGGGTGTATCAGAAATACGAGTGTTTTACCACGTACGAACTCATCAAGTACAATAACTTTTCTATGTAACATTTCGCAAAATATTTATTTATTATTTTTATTGTTTTCCTCCTTTCTTTTGGGCAAACAAGTTTGTATTCAAAGCAACAATTTTCATTTTTGTTTTAAATTGTTTAAACTGTCCGTGAAACTAGTTCCACACTTTTATTTTTGTACTCATAGATGTGTACTGTTTCAGTATGTTTTTCTTTTCCAAATTTTAAGTAAATTTGCGAAAATTTTATTAAAAAATTACAAATAGAAAAAATATTTTTTTTTAAACTGAACATAGGCTTAAAGTGTTATGTGTAATGAAACACTTACCTATTATTGTTTTTAGAGAGACAATTTAAAGGTCTTTCAGATAAAAAAATAAAAAATAAGGTGTTCCATTTAGTAGATATTTTTAAGTCATTTAACTTTTAACAAACCTCTTAATTTTTTTATTTTCTTGATGAAGCGAGCTAAGAAAAAATGCATTCCTAAAGTTTGCACATTCTACTTTAAAGTGGTTTTCCCAGTTTTCTAGACGTCTTAGTTTTTGAGTAATAAATTTTTAAAATAAGCGTGTTTTCGTTAACAAAAATAAACTACTCTTTACCATATAATACAGAAGATCTAAAAACAGCAGTAATGCAAATGATATGTTTTTTTTATTGATCATAGAAGTAATAGTATTATGTGTGTTGTGTTTATGTGCTGTGTTCATTGAAATAAAAATCTCAGTGTTTTCTTCTAACAAAGATGCAGCCCTTGCTTGAATAAAAATTTCTAGCATTGTATTCAGAATTGCCGAAAATATTCCAAGGACCAGGCGCACAAGTGTCCTGACTTTCGTCTAATTAGGAGTAGCGGAGGGATTTATCACCATTTCAAAAAGGCAGATTACTATTATACAGTTATGAAAAATCAAAAATCAAATTTCCGGTTCATGTACAAGTTATTAACAGTGCATTTAAAAGATAAGTAGTCACATCATCTAGTCTTCTCTTTGCATAATGAAGAAAAGTAACTCGGTAACTGTATCGAACGCCTCCAAAACCTTGCACTTTCATTTTTTCTTCCTCCTTTCACGAAATCCGGCTTTTCGCAAGTGCTTGAACAAATCGCGATAAATCTGACTAGAAGTCCAGAAATAACTGATTGCCATCAGGTGGTTGCCGTCACATTATTATAGTTATGAGCACTCAGTTATACGGCATCGGTGCGTCATTATAGAGAATAGGATCAAGCGAAGAGAGTCAAGTCATCCGCCTACGCCTACGATAATAACCCAGCACAGCACACCACCACGACCAGCCGCATCTACGTCGAGTGAAGGTAGTGATGTGATCACACGGTGACAATAAGTCACGGCCAAGTCTCGAAAAGAAAAGAAAGCCTACCTTCACAGGAGGACGGACGGGCGGTATTGGCGTGGTCCAAGCGTAGAATACAGCAGCAGCAGCAGAGCTCTGGCCGTGCAGGTGTTACCCAGACTCGCTGGCGCCGTTGTGCATTCCTCGCGGCGCACACGTGCACCGAGAAAACAGTACAGTCACCTTCAGGGCCGGACGCTGATTTATGGAGCCCTTGGCCATCTCGCGATCTACAAACGGGCGCTTTTGTCTAAACGAGGCTTCGAGATAATTGAATCATCATTCATCATCACCCAGCAACAACACGTGTTTGTTGGCAACATTCAGGTTTGGATGAGGTGTAGAAAAATTTAGTGCGATGAAATGGTTTTTTGAAATCAGTGAAACGCCGTTTTTAACTAATTTGGTCACAGGGCTATTTACGTAATGTTATTGTAATCTGGAATTCGGATTTAGCCCAAGGTTTTGTAACATTAACATAGAATTTTATTGAATAAGAACAGATAAATGAATAGACACAATTGAGACATTACTTTCGCTAAAAAATATTGCTGTCACCGAATTCGATTCTATACTGTTTGAACTACGAATGTATTTCAACAGAATAGATTTATATCGGAACTCGCGGTTGCCCGCGACTTCGCCCGCCCGCGTAAATTTCAATACACTGCTGGAAGCTGATAATGTAATTCCTCATTCAAATGCTTATTGGTAGTTTTTGAATATTATTGTCACCTCTGTCAAATAATTAGATTAGGTTGAACTATACTGTGAACGTCTGGAAGCTATGCCAACAAGCGCGTGAACGCAAAATTTGAAATTGCACTTTTATAAAAAGTAATAAAATGATTTCTTTACAATTGAGTGTTGTACCTACTTCATTTTAAATATTTGTAACCGAGCTTAAGAACTGATTTATTTTTCTCTAAAAAAAATTACATTCAAATCGCATGCACTTTCTGAGGACCTTGGCAACGATATGCAGGCTGTAACAGAACTTGCTCCCCAAAGGAGAGGCGTATTTAATTTAGGCAATTCTGAAGCGAAAGTTTCTTTGCAAAAATGTCTAACTCTCTGCGTTTAAGAAATAATTGTCATAGGAAAATTGTCAATCATGTAAGGTTTGGGTCCGAAGGACTATTCAGAAATAAAATTAACTAGACGCCCTCTGGTGATGACTTCTGAACTATGTCGAAAACAGTAAAAATTCCACATTTAACTGACATTTAATGAATTGTTCAACAATTTTGCGTGTATAGTGTTAATTACTTACAATAGAAAGAATCACTTTAGAAGTACGTGGTGGTAAATACTAGCGTTGACTTTGGTTCTGTAGTTTTTCGTGGTATAAAGTGTTTATTGTTGGAACTTGAAAGTGGATAAAAAGTGAAAAATATTTAAATTTTGATTACAGTGTTATCAAACAGTTGTCTAATTAAAGATTATAAGTAATGGATCACAGCGAACACAAAGTTTGGCTAAAGAAACCAATAAATTAGTGAAGTGTGTGAATTTTAGGTTAAAATTTTCCACTGAAAAAATCATGAAATGCTGCGGTAAATCTACAAAACTACAATAAAGATTAACAACTGCTGATACATTTAAACGTAAATTATGCCAAAAGGTAGGCTTTTCAATGTCTTTGTAATAATTTTCCAATAAAGAAAGTGAACCAAACAGTCATTCGTTATTCGTGTTTTCCTCATCATCTCTCATTTGTCAACATAAGTTTCTTGCATCAATGATACAATAATCATTCCGCATAGGCAATGCAATAATTGTGAAGCCCCAAAATTCGTACAACGCTCAAAATATCCGAATAATCATTTTCCCGCCTTTTATGGTTACTGTTTTCGACCTAGTTCAGTGGCGCCCCCAACGGTAATTTTACTTCCGAATAGTCGATTTTTTTTTATAATCAACTGTCCAAGGACTGTCAGGTTGTCATTATCATAAAGAGTATTTTTTTTTAATTAAGGTTGGTGTAATTTTTTACCTGGCAAATTTAATTTCCAAATTTTTTAAGTTGTCTTCACTTTAAAACACGTACAACAACACATTTAGTTATTTTAGAACACCTTTAGACTAACGAATTAACGATTAACACTGATGTCCAATCTTCAAAAATGTCAAATTTGGTGTTCAAAATGTCAAAAACAGAATACAGCTAGTTTTAAAAGTGGTTGGACATGAACTTTTAGGGTGATACAGTCTGGTCTTTATCAGAATTTTGACACTGACTTATATAATTGTTTATTATATAAAAAAAATAACTGTAGGAGAACAAAACACATTGCTATGAAAACAAAAAATAAGTTGGGACAATTATTTTTCGTTCCTTAGTAAAGCATCTACTGTATGCACTACACCTGGGAGACAGCTTCTGGGATTGGTCACTTTGAGTGCTCTGTGTCTCACAAACGAAGAATAAAAGACCTACTTTTGGCATTTTTGCCATCCTCGTTGCCGTTACCACTAGCACCTGTCCGATGGGGGTGATTTCTGATACACTCTGTATAAATTTAAAAATAAAATAAAAACAATGTAATTTTTTGGTCATTTATTTTTTTTATTAAAATGGTACCTAATTTTTTGATAAATTTTATTAAGGGTGTAAATGACATACATACTCGTAAATGATATAATATTTTTTTTATTGGTAATCTATTTTGCTTATTTAGAGCACGCAGCAGCGGGTATACAGCATGTCTCAGAAATACGTGTGTTAATTTTAACAAGTAATAAAACTCATCAAGTCCAACAACTTTTCGTCCGTTTCTGTCACAACGAAAATAGTTCGGCTCTCTTTTTTTTGTACTCATAGACGGTATGTACACGTTTCAGTAGGTTATCTTTTTAAGTATATTTTCGATTTTTTTATTGAAAAATTACAAATAGAAAAGATGTTTTATTTGTTGAGTTCTGTTATCTGTTAAAATTAAGAGATGTTTTTCTGATACACCCTGTATGTCCAACTTTCAAAAACGCGCAGTTTTTAAAATGTCCATGGGAACATCCCAATAACCCAAAAAATGTAAAGATAAATGGCAACTTTTTAATAATTTTTTATTATAATGACAATCAATTCCATGGCAACGAAAGGTACACTGATCTCACATTAGATTATTTACAATTTTTATAAAATTAATATCAGTATTTATAATTTCAAAGTGTACCAGTAAAAAAATAACGTAAAGCATTCGTGGATAACTAGTCTTTAAAACACTTGCTCTATATTGTGCGTGTTTTAAAGACCTCAATATCTACTTTAATATACTATTTATTTTTCATGCCATTTGAACGTTTGGATTTTCCTTACAAACGTTAAAATTATTATGTTGTTTTAAAACTTGGTTACAAAAAAGTTAATGCGAAATAAGAACTGATCTGTGAGGTAATGATTTGACGTAAAAACCACATCCAATTGTAAAAAACGATTTTTTTATTATTTCTCTTAAAAACAGAGTTTCATAGTTGTGCATTCGCACGACCGCTTGGGCAGGGTGTCCAGTATAGTTCAACCTTCTTTTCTTTCTTTTTTTTTCTTTCTTTTTCTTATTAATTTAAACAAAAATTAACATTTTTTCACAAAGGTGTGATTTTCTGCATGGTGTATATACAACTTGGTGCATAAACCCCAGTACGCTATCACACACGTTCCAACAAACTTCAAAAAAATAATGAAAAAAATCCCTCTCAATTATTCTTAGCAGTATTAGAAAGTAAAGTGGAAATTTTTTTTTCTTATTTTTTTTAAATTCTTAAAATCGGTAATAGAACAAAGAAGGAGACCAAGGTCCTCTTCTCTTCCACGTCAACGAAAATGAAAATTATTTATAAAAATCCTCAACACTAAGAGCCAGCTTACAGAAGCCAAATTAAGATTTAATCCAGAATTAAAATAATTCGAGTTAAGTTGCCATTTAAAATGTATTGTCAAATGTCAAGTTAAAAAGTCAATTCAAAATTGTGATTTTTTATATCCAGAAAGTTAAAAAATTGATTTGGCAACTTAAGAAAAAAAATACATATTTACAAAGTGAGTACTCCACAACAATTAAAATAGAGGTACGGCAAAAATACTCACGTATTGACAGTGGTGCCAGTTTTCCCAAACTGTTTTGTGTTCATAATTTCCTGAAAAATGACGATGGGTTTTTTTATAAATTTTTTCTTAAAATCTCTTCTATAAAGTACCAGAGAGCTTATGCGCTATATTGTATACACCATGTATAAATTGTTCCATTTGCAATACTACATATTAATAATACCAAAACCCATACAATTATTGTAAGACAAAAAACTTGTTGAAAAATGTACTTTTTGAATAAAAAAAGATAACGTATAACAAAAATATGGCCTAAAATATGTTAAATTGTGAATAGGTGCAAAATTTTAAAATTAGAATAAAACAAAAGAAATGACAAATGACACCAAAGTACATACATGCTTTTGATAGCAAATTACTTGTATCAATTTTCATCAAAATCGAATATTCCATTACAAAGTTATTAAACAAAAACGAAAATAATTTATGAACTTTATTACGCCCTCTACATACGAATGTGTTAAGCATATTTTCATATCATGGTGCAAACTTGATAAAAATCGGAAAGTTCCATCTGAGAACTCACTATCGAATCTCATAAATTTAGTTTTCTTCTCTATCTTTTCTAAAAACATTTAAAAACTGTGTTTTCTCGCCACTGAACAGTAGTTTTTGGTTCCATTAATTAACTACAGTAAATTCTCCATTATCCGGTTTCCCCTTATCCGGAACGCTCTGTTATCCGCAACACAACGCGTTTTTAATTTCTCTGTTTTATCCGCACCTCAACCTTCGTTTTATTCATCTTGGGACAAAAGCCATAGATTCATGTACACGTTTTGAAAATAATCTAAGTGTAAAGATTAAAGATGATTTTTATGATCTCGTAAGAAGCATTAGAAGAATGTAAAGAAGCAGTGGATAAAGATATAATGTCATTGCTAAGTGTTAAGTTTAAAATAATCGTTATATTTTCAAAATCTGAAGTTTTTTGGCTTTTGAAAAATTTTTGCGAAACGTTTGGACTCTCTGGAATTTCGATCAACCAGAGCGGCCTTAACGGCGTCATTCCGATTAATAATCTAATTATTAATTATAAAGCATGTCCCGCATGGTAGTGCAAATACTTTAACCATAGATCGAGCATTAAAATTAAATGGACCTGTATTTTTATTTTCTCCCAAAAAATTTTCTTGTGGAATTATTAGCCCCCAAAGTTGCTCCAAAAATGCAGATTATAATTTTTATCTCTAACAATAATTATGCAATTTTCACAAAATTTGGCATTTTGGCATATAGTCCTTATTTTAAACACTCATTTAACAGTGTAAATTGTAAGGTTGTAGGGCATTGTTAAAGGGGGCTACCGGGGCCCCTTGACATAAATTGCTTTATAACTTTGTAGCACAAATTAGTTTGGCTTTGGTACTAATAGGATTTGTAAGGCTGTTCCATTTAGAAACTTTTTTGTCTCTTGTAATTTTTTTGCAAAATGTACTGTTTTCGAGTGAAAAAACAATGAATCTAGTTACCAAGGCGGACATTCAAAATTCTTTTTCTTCGTACAAAAGATCCAAACTTTTCGAACCAATCACTTCCACTTATTTACTTTAATCCGACCCTGGATCTATCCTATTGTACAGTCCGCCTTGTCATTTAAATCCGGTCCGGTTCACACCTTTATCTGTAGTCGCCGGAGTCGCGGTTCCTTCGATGACCAACCTGGTAAAACCTCAGGATGACACACACTTGCACACATGTTGACAATTTAAGTGAGAATGTGCAGCAAAATAAAAAGGTATTATGAGTAAGACTCTCAAAAATGAAACATACATATAATTTATTCGTCTGCTTTTGCAGAAGCTCCGTAAAAGTTCTGTTCAATACGTCCAGTTTTGCGTCATTCAAGACATAAATTACATCTCTGCGATAACTTAATGTTGAGCTTAATTAAGTCACACGAGAACTCAGCAAGAACGTCACAAATAAGTTGACAAGATAGGTGTTTCCCGTGTTTGCTTTCCGCATGACGAGCTCACTTTTTCGAGTATTTACAAATATTTTTACGATTTTGCCGTAACACTCAATAAACACTCTTTAAAAAGTGGCGTCTACCTACACAAATCGAGCATTGTAATAGTGGGTATAAGCATACGCTACTCGACGTATTTTATTGTGTTCTCAATCTTAAATTACAATAAACATTTTAAGCTTATAACAAGTCATCAATGTCTCATGAATTAACCGCCCACGAAATTTTATAGCTATTGTGGAATTGTAATTTCGAACAATTTACATCTTGCCAGATTGATAAATGTTGCGCCTTGTAACTGATTGTAGCTGCTCGCTCTAAATGGGCATATAAACATGTTAATGGCTTTGCCAGCGAACTTGTTAACAAGATCTCAAATTAAACAATTAATGTTCAATAAATACATCAATGTCTAACCATAAATTGCGGCGGATTTACCTCTGCTTACCTCACTTATGGCAAAACTGCACCACAAATCAATCGTCGAAAAATTATAAATTAAAGCATTTTTTGTCCAGGACGAGGAAAAATCATCTTCATTTTAAATCAAAAACTCTACAAGGTGTCTCACCTAGGACTTTCGAGCTTACTATCTCTGTTATTTGTCAACGGGTTGTTGTAAAATTTAGAATGCATATATTTTAATTTAAGAGGTAGTTTTTCAAATGGAAGCAAAAAAATGACCACAATTAAAAAAATATAATTTTAACACACATTTATGTTATTTAAAATCAATCCCTGGAAGGGCCCTCCAAAGAAAGTTTCATACAGCCTGTTCCGTCTAAATCCCACATTAGAAGTGTCAAAGTATTGGTACTCAAATGAGTTCTGCACAATAAAAATATTTTCAAGATGGCGACACTTCCTGTTGTACGGAAGGCGCTATCAACTTTCTTATTTTAAATGGAAAGCTGTTTTTCACTGTGTTTTTGGATTAGCTGAGTTATTTTAAGGCCGTTTTTAGCAGCTTTATCTATCCCTAAGTTTAACCGTTTTCGAGATATTTAAGATTTTTTGAAAATTTTTGGATTTGCACCTGTCACTTAAAAAATAGGTAGCTCTCTTAATTTTAGAGATTTTGAAATCATCTTTGTAAAATTAAAAAAAAGCCTATATCTGTTCTCCCGTGTGTTCAAAATTGGAAAAGAAGTTAATAAATCCAAAAATTTTTAGGTTAAATATAAACAACTTCAAATAGTCATGACTTAATTTTTCCAAATGGGATGTCCCAATGTTTATTTTACTAGATGGGGGAAAATTTTGTTCTGCATCGATCTGTATTAGTATTCTCTATACTATCTGTAATAATTTTACCAAGTTATGGTGGTGTTTTTGATTGTAGAAATTTGTTTACTAAGCATAGCTTTCTTGCATAGTTCGCCATAAAACAAACGACAAACTCTGTTCAAAATTGTATTGTCTGTTCTGTGAAAACAAAATAAATTAATTAAATGGGGTTCAAAACTCTTAGGCCTATGGATAATGAATTCTTTTTTTAGAAATTTAAAAACACCAAAAGAAAGATCTTGGCTTCCTCTTTTAAATGAGCTAAAAAATATTTCTAAATTTTGAAAAATTGCAGAAATATTGATTTTTTAACTGGAAGTTTGAAGAACGCATTAAAAAATATAGCTTTCCATTTAAAATAAGGAAGTTTATAGCGACTTCCGGTATAACCGGAAGTGTCACCATCTTGAAATTATTTTCATTGAGAAGGACCTAAGAGATTAGGGTTGCATACAAATTTTCAGATGACAGTAGTTATTATAACTACCAATACTTTTAATGTGGGGTTTAAACGGAATAGCCTGTATAAATATACAGGGTTACTGGGTGATGATTTTAAAAACGTCAGGCGCTGTAGAAATTTTATTTATGGCCTGATTTCAAAAATTAAAAAACTGAAATAAAACTGCTTTTGACGTAGTATAAGCTAATGCTTTTAAAATTTTTCTAAATGTTATAGTATGAACTTCATTCAACTTTTTTATTTTAAATTGGGATTCATATTTTTCTCTTCATAACCTGAAAGGTTTTAGTTTTTTTAGTGCAAACATGTGAAATTTGTTTTTTTACCAAAAATTTTAGTTAAAAAAAATAATAAAGTTGGAACAAATATAAGAGTCTTGTCAGCATGTATAAGCACACACCTGGACGGAGCCTATAACTGCGCCCAAATGCCAGAGAAAGGGGACGCGGAGCAGTGGCGTATTTTTTTAACTTTTATTCATTTTTTCTTCAATTTTTTTTGTTTTAGTTAAATGTACCTCAAAAGATACTATGACATTGTAAAAGCATCGGCTTACACTAAGAGCCATTAGATTGATTTTCTTCGATTTTTTGAAATCGGACCATAAACAAAAATTCTACAGCACCATCAGTTTTTTAGTCACCCGGTATGAGATGTACGGTGGCAAGTAAAAACTTCCGGGCACCTTTAACATTTCGTTAACATAAACATGTGTACGTTTCTATCCTTTTTGACAATGAAATGTCAAATAAATAAAATAAAAATAATATTGACAGTTAAACACAGAAAACTTTATCTTTTCGTTCTTGCTTTATTAAAAAGAAAACAATGGTTTTATACGTTTTTTTTAATTATCATGAAAACACTTACTGTGAAACTTAAACACAAAAAAATAAACCACGGACAATCACTTCTTACGAAATAACGCAAGAATAATCAAATAAAGCTCTTTCAATAACTTTTCTAATTTATTTATTATTTTCTTCTATTTCTTGATTTTTTTGCTTAAATTTTAAAAAAAATTTTATACTTACCAGAAAGGTAAGGATGTGTATTATCCAAAACGGTAATAAAAATGTCGGTTTTCATTTAAAAAATTAAAAATGACGTCATATCTGTAAAACGAATGGCGTCATAAGTATCAATATGGTGTTAAAATGTAGTATTTAAAAAATAAAATCGACCTGTTCGAGGATTTTTTTTGAAAAATTACTAATAACAAAGATATGAATTTTTACTACAAGCTTAACAGTTTTTTTTCTTTTTTTTTGCAAAACAGACGTCTTTCAAGGACAAGTTTTTTCTTACAGTATTTTTTATTGATGATGAATTCTTTAATATAAATCTTAAATAATTTAACATTTTAAAAAGGTATGTAAAAATTACATTTTTTGTTGGTAACATTTTAAGCCTTCTTTTTAATATCTGAATCCTAGATTATAAACACTATTTTAAAACACGTTTTCCATAGCAACATGTTTTAAATTAAAATGTTCCAATAAAAATTTTGAATAACACTCACACAAAAACTCGCATACGCTCGTTGCATAACGACAGCCCTCGAACTCAAAGCTTGTGTTTTTGCATTTGTATTATTAGTAACAATTTAGACTTAGACTTGAGTTGTTGCATTAATTGTATTTTAATATTTGCCTTCGAAAATATCTGCATTTTTAATTTCATAAAAATCTGTTGACGAATATCTGAGATATCAGGCTCGAAAGTCTTAGGTGAGACACCCTGTATATTGCTCTTTATTAATGTTTAAAACTGGTAGGCATTTTTGTATTTTAATATGCAATACATTTTTGAAGTATAACTTGCAACAAACAAAATCTGATTCAAAACACATTTTGTTCGTATTTTATAACTTTACTAAATGACAGATGTTTCCATTTTCTTTACATATGTTGACCGAGAACTGCGATTTATTTGCAAACTGTAATATTCTTCGATGCAAATAGACTTGCATTTACGTTTATTTAGACGAATTTACAGGTTAGTGAACTTGCTAATGTGAAATTTCTTTGTATTTTGTGATTTTTTACACTTTTGTTTCCACCAGACAAAGCATTTTCAGTGAAGTGTCCGAACATTTGGAGCATTTGTGTTTTTCCAAGTTAACAATGTCGTCCAATGTAGTAACACCTGATACGAAGAAGTGGCTTTGTATAAATAGCTCAAAATTAAAAATAATCCAAGTGCAATAATTTTTGTTGTGATGTCTCAATCACTGTCACCGTAAACATTTAAAAATAACGTGCGAAGGAAATCCAAGTAATTTTCCTCACACGTGGTACATGCACGCATGTGTTATTTCGGTCCATTTGATCTCGCATTGACACTATAACGAATATCAAACACTTGGTCTGGTCAAACATCATCCACTAACGAGATGCATGCCTACAATATCATTATAAATTCAACACGTACAATCTGTCTGCTCATATTTTTTCATTTTCCAACACCTCAAAATAGCGCTTCAGCGAGCAGCTGGTCAACATCCACCACACAATCACACATGTGGTCAGTAATTTTGACGTCAATAACACTCCGAGATTTTTCTTCTATACTTGTCTGCATGTTTCAATTTACGTACAACGACTTTTTCACACACAACCCAGTTTTTGCACACGAGAAATCTGGAATGTCTTGCTTTCAACGACCGCAGGTAATGTGAACGTTTAAGACCAGATTTTTGCCCGCAATTTATTTACTGCCTGGGATTCAACAAGACGTGGCCAAAATCAAACACTTCCTGGTGTTGAGGAATCGTCCTTCGGAAATTTCTATCTCTAATATCACCTAATATCGTCCAATAACCTCAAGACAGTGAGTAAATATGGACTTGCAAATATCATAAACTAACTTAAATATTACAAAATATAGTATGAAAAAAAATGTTTAAGTTATAGTCACTATCTGAATTTACTTTCGGTATTTCGTGGAAAAATTACTCGGAACAATAAAAAATCACCTCTTTCAGAAAGATTAATGCATGTGTCAAACCCTTCACTAAAAGGATACTTCTTGTCAAACGAGTAAGTTTTGCATTTTATGCAAATGTGAAATCCCAATTACAAATATGGTCAGATTACCGATCCAGTTGCCATCGCTTATTGAAATATACAGGTGTCCCAACGAATGGGAAAAATCCACTATTGAGCTTGACATGTTAGAAAATTAAGCTTTTTTTTACAAAAGCCTTACTTTTACAAAAATATTGGTTCTTTATATTCTTTACAAAAATCGCCTGATTTACGGAAAATTATTTTCAAGTATACAGGGCGCTCAAAAACTGGCGCACCAACTCAGTGGTACGTTGTTAAGAAGCACATGTAGATGACGGGAAAAATCTTGAAAAAATTCCTAAAGTCATATTTTAAAAAATTTTGCAACTTCAAACTTATTTTGTTAACTTCTTCATTTTTTTAATATTTCATGTGCCACACTGAATAATTGTTCTCTAACACAATAGTGAATACTTATTTTTGAACTTTAGCAGTTCTTTCAGTTTAAAAAATAAAAATTCAACAAAAAATGAAAATTTGTAGATAGGTATGTCAATACTGGGTATTATTTCCTAGGAAATAATTTCAAAAATAATTAATTTTTTAGTGTTGATCAAATTATATTTATTTGTTGGTAACATTTTAAGCCCTCTTTTTATTATCTGAATCCTAGATATAAACACTCTTTTAAAACACTCTTCCCATAGAGACGTGTTTTAAATTAATGTTCGGACTATTTTAAAACATGCTTCCATAGCAAATGTTCTAAATCAAAATGTTCCAACAAAGAAATTTTGAATAACACTCATATGAAAACGCTTAAAGTTCTCGACTGTCTAGGTATACAACTCGCATACGCTCGTTGCATAACGGCAGTCCTTGAACATTAAGCTTGTGTTTTCGCACTCGTATTGTTAATAACTATAGGATCACGATTTTTAGACAATGCAACGTTGCCACATATCATTTATTGAAAATTCGTTAGTTATCACTATCTTTATACATGGATTTTTTACTATTTCTCTACCAGTTGATGCCTCGGTTTTTTACCAGCCAGTATTTTTTGTATTTTTGAATGTAGCGTTTAACACTAATGTTTATAAGTCTAAATTGTTTTGGGTGGTTTTGCTTAGTTTTTAAAATATGAAATTTGATTTTTTTACAATAAAAAGCTTTAAAAAATCATAAAACTAAGAATTCTCAATAAAAAAGTAGGGCTCTCATTATTTTAAAGAATTAAGGTCAACTTTTAAGGTTATGTTTTTTTTAGCTTATGACTGCAACATAAAAGTGAAAAGAATGAAGAGGTTTATTGCAAGTTGAAATAATTAAAAATTTTAAATGAAACCCACAATTTTAGAAATGCATTATTATTATATGCGAGTGAGAATTCTCACGAGCTTTATAATGGCATTTCAATACAACTTTGTTCCTTACACTTATTTTATATATTCAACTGTATACCCACTGTTTTGGTAAATATGCAACAGTGTGCAAAGAATTCTTAAATTATTAAAAAAATGTAGGGTATTTTCTTCCAAAAAATCTAATTATTTCTAAAACAAAGCAAAATCGACCAATAAAATTCCATCAGTAATAAAAAATATAATAAAATTTAACGTGATCTTTAAAAAAACAAAAATTTGTATTGTAGCTCACTTCTGAAACAACCTGTGCATTTGAACATAATTTTAGGTGATATAAAAGGTTTTTGGAAAAAAATGTACAGGCTGTTCCAAAAGTGGTGCACCAATTAATAACCTTGCAATTTGGAAGGTCATAAAGGATCCATAAAAATGAAGAAAAAATTATTTTACTTTATATTGTGAGTTATCTAAGTCCGAAGTTAGTACAATTTAGCATCATCGTTAAAATTTAGGCTCCAAAATCATTTTTACCTGCATCTCAAATACATGGCAACGTAATAAAATAGTAAGAGTAATAATAGTAACACTTGAAGTACTTTCGCAGTATTCTTCGAAAGTAAACATTTTTTAAGTTTTGAATGTCACCACTGAACTGACGTTTCAAATAATAAAATAAAATATTGTTTTGAGTATTATTTTGTGAAACGATGATACTAAGTTACAAAAAAGATTGCATTCTTACAATGCAATATTGCCGTCCAATTTTCAGAGATAATTCTAAAAATTTCAAATAGAAATAGTTTCTTTATTACTCAACAAAATTTTTTATTATTGTATACAAAAAGTAAACTGGTTAATTACTTAATGATTAACATATATTTCACAATGAAATGTATATTATGTTTAATGACTTATACTTCTAAAAGTAAGAGATTCAAAGACTCATAGTACAAGAAATGAGCTCGATACATTTTTCTGTGGCTAACAGTTGATTATTCTATCTTATGATGCGCCACTTTTGGTACATTCTGTATACGGGCTGTATCAGAAATAGGTGTGTTATTATACCACATAATAAAATTCATCAAATACAACAACTTTTCTATATCACGTTTTGCAAAATTATTTATAATTTTCACAGTTTTCTTCCTTTCTTTTGTGCAAACGGGCCGGTCAGTGCTTAATAATTATATTCATAGCAACAATTTTCATTGTTTTAAATTATTTAAGTACCTATGTACAGGGTGTTTCAGCTAAGACTTTCCAGCTTAATATCTCAGTGATTTGTCAACGGATTGTTATGAAATTTAGAATGCACATATTTTAGGAGGTGGTCTTTCAATTAGAGGCAAAAAATGACCTCAAGTTAAAAAATGAAACTTTAAAACACATTTCTTTTATTTAAAATTAAGCCAAATTACCGTTGGATCATTAAACCCCGAAAAATAAATGGCCACACAAAAAATTAACCAAATCGCTCGGCTGTTTCAAGAAAAAAATTAAATTTTGTCGTTAAAAACTTAATCCAAATTTTGATAGTAATTTGGGCAGTCACCTTTTGAAACAATTGATCAAGCATTTCTATGCGGCATTTTGTGTACCACTGAAAAAACTGTCAAAAGTGTGCGCGCTGTCAGAAAACTAAAATTGTTTTAATTTGGTAAAATTACTTTAAAAACCAACAACAGTGGCTGAAATTTTTGTGTTGTTGAGAAAGGAATCAATATTCGCCTATGGAAAGTGCGTTGGACTTTTTGTGAAATGTTATTTATGAAATTTAAAGTTCAAAGAATCGTCATAACTTGAAGACACAGGAAGCGTACCTGAACTAAATCGAGTGAAAACAAATCACGTCACTGGAAACGAAGTAATAGTTGGGGCTGTTATTTAAACTTTTGAAGAGAATCCAATCAGCAGTGTAGGAAACATTTCCAAAGTCTTGATTGTTCAAGTGTCTAGAATTTTTCAGTTGTTGTTCAGTCTTTTAATCCTTTTTGAAAGAATTAAACATTACCAAAAGTAAGTCAAAAATATTGTTTTTTAACTTTGTATGTGTGAGAGATAATTGTGAAATGTCTCTTGCGTGACAGTTACGTTTCTGCGAGTAGGGCTGACCAAAATTCAATGGTAGTGCTCATTTGTCTCATAAAGATCTACGCTTTTGCATCTGTACCCACGTTTAACAGTTTGTTTCTCATTTTTCTCGCAAAATAGACGTCTTCTACGAACGAGTTTTTTCTGGCAGCATTTTTCACTGACGATAAATTTTTTAATATAAGTTTTAAAAGACTTAACATTTTAAAAAGGCATATAAAAATTACGTTTTTAAGACTTCAGTTGTTGCATTATTTGGATTTTAATCTTTATCTACTAAAATATCTGCATTTTGGATTTCATAAAAATCCGTTGACAAATATCTAAGATATCAGGCTCGAAAGTCTTAGCTGAGATACCCTGTATAGGCGGGTACACGTTTCCGTATGTTATCTTTTTCCAAATTTTAAGTAAACTTGGGCATTTTTATTGAAAAATTACAAACAGGAAAGATGTTTTATTTGTTAAGCTCTGTTACCTGTTAAAGTTAAGACACCTATTTCTGATACAGCCTGTATTTTTAATTATTTAATAGTCATCAGTAATGGATTTTTTCAACACGCTGGGACAGCCTGTATTAAAAGCATTTTTCCAAAATACATATAAATTTGCTGTTTGTGATTTCCATAAAGTCGGAAAATTTATTCCCAAGCGAATAGCTCATTTTTTTGAATAAATGGCACCAATTATGCCATTATAGAATAATTCCATTAAGAAAATGGCAAAAAAGGTCCCGGAAACAAATCTCGTTGCAGCAACACGAGTATTACGGCAATCCATTAGCAAAACTGCTGTCTAAAAACTTGTCTCGTGACAAATAGTAGAAATAAATCTCCGCGATGACTGTATTAAAATAAACTTTCAAGACAAGTATTACAATATCGTATAAGGCAGCAAAGCTATTCGAGGATGCTAATTTCAAATCGTCTATTAATATTCAACATACTTTGTCTAGGAGCAATATTGAGTTAATTTGTGCATAATTAAGTGGTTCAATGTCCACTCCACCCATTTCTTCCGATGGTTCGCTTCATGGGAGGTTCACCATTTGGGCATGGGCGTTGAGGGCGGTGATGGTCCTTTATAATATTTGTTTTACCCACGCTGTCGCAACCTACTCCATGCATCTTATATAGAAATCGTAGAGACAAACAAATATTTTCACTGTGATAACATTTATCTGTGGACAAACCGTAAATGACTTTTCCATAAACATCACGTTTTTCCTTAAAACCGCAAATAGGTACACATGTTATAGTTTATTCAAATAAAAGCGCGCTAAAAATAGAAGGAATTATCACTATCGGGCGTTTTGTTTGCTGGATTCAATTATCTTGGATGGTTGTTCTTGAAAATGAAGATAAGGTGGGAGAGAGAAGAATAAACAGTCCGTGTTACGAAAATTAATAACATATTTAATGTTTGATAAAAAGTGATCAAACAATGTGTATTATGGCGAGATGTTTCCCAGGATCGAGCATTGTGCACCTCGCGTGATGCCAGGACAATGATTTCAGTGAGAATAATGAACAGTAATTTTTCAATAAAGATTGTGCAAAAAAATTCCTCCAAGTAGAAAATTAAATAAGGATACAGTGAAACCTATTTAATGAGCAAAATTCTTGATTCCTGTATGAGACTGTGACTTATTTAACATTGTTTAATGTACAGGCTGTTTCACAAAAAACACTGACTCAACTTGAAACTCAGTTGATTCGCTAAGTACAATGTGTTTTTAAATGATTCTCATCTAGTTAACTTTGAAATTGGTTTACATGTGAAAAAATTGTGCCGCTCTGCTCAATTGAATTCTCTGTCAATAAATGTCAAAACTGTCAGATGCGAAATTTACATATTGTCAATTCGTTAAAATGCAACTAAATTGTTACACTGTGCAAGAAAACACTTTTATTGTCTAAGCTTATTTCTGAATTGGAGACTTAATAAATGGAGAATGGTAAATATTCGGTGTATAAATGCCTATCAGTAACTCTGTAAAGCGGCATTTCTGATTTTACATGGGAAATTCACAGATAACTAGATGACAATCATTTAAAAACACAATGTACATTTCAAATAGTCAAAAAAGAATTGAAAACTTGCTAGAGTAATGTCCAAAGTCGTTGAGATTTTATAACACAATAACATATTTTTTTTCTTTGATTATCTCGACCGGAAAGGAATCAAAAAAAGGTTTAATAATTTTGACCAAATTTAACACCATTTAACGCCTTGAGCTCCTTAGAAACCACCTGCAGACTTTACAACCGAAATGTTTTTCGGTTTGTGGCTCCCACCCCTATTCTAACGACAAAGTCAGTGTATACTTTTTTAGTTTTCGCATTATAATTCCAAGAGATTGAATATGGAGTGAATTAAAGCAGGCCTTGAAAGGGAAATGTAACTTTAGCCACATTTCTTTTCCAAACATCGTGTTGCAAAAAACAGTAGAAGAGACTAAGCTATGCACTGAAAACGCTTATTACAGTAGTGTTTCTTCTCTGTATCTGCTCTCTAACTCAAGTTATTTCGATTTAAAGTTAAAATTATGACGTCATAACCGCCTATCGAGCATTTGGTCCAATATTAAGATCAAATGGTTTGTGACAGAGTTTATCAAAACTTCTGTGTTTTCGCAAAGTTCAACACAAAATTTGAAACAAAAAATTAGTCAAAAAAGTAGTTAATTTATGATTTTGTGGAAGATGTGTAAAAATGTTCAAATATCTGCAAGGTTTTGGGGATTCAAAGGGTTCAATAATCCTGCGATGCGAGGCGGTTGTTACGTCACGATTTCTTTCTTTCGAAGGGATTATTTCGCTTAATTCCAGTCGCCATTTTTTTTTTTTTAAAACCTGATATTTTCAATTTCCGTTATTAAAACAGGTAAAATAATTTGCTAATGCCTTTAATTTACATTATCATCTAGAGACAACTGATAAATCCAAAAGTAAGAAAAGTGTTTTTTGCAAAATTGTTTTTGGAGATTATATAGTTTGTTAAGAAATTGGAGAAAATTTAATGAAACAAGCATTTTTATTTATAACTAAATTCTTACTCAATCCAAACAGATATCTAAAACAGCTTTACCAAAAGTGTAACAGTAAAAATAAACGAAAAAAAACTTTTATAAAACACTAAAAACTGCATTAGAAGCGCCATCGATTTTATTTCTTTTGAAAAATGGAGAGTGTGTCCTTTTGGAACAAAGCTCTTATTTAAAAATTGCTTTTAATTTGTTTAATATATGTATTTTTATGTTTGCTACTTATTATAAAGTTATTGTTAAAAATAAAAGTAAATCCAGAACTTATAAACTTCAGAAAGAGTCAACATTTATAGAATTCTTGACAAGAAATGTTGGTTCCTGAACACTGTGCCTCATATTGATTAATTTTCCTTTCTGGGTCTTATTTTGGTTCTTGTTATTATTGTTATTAAAAAAAACAGTTTTGTCTGAAATGATAGTACTGAAAGCGCTTATTATAGTAGTGAAAACCGTTTCTCAGTATCTGCTCAGTATTTCGATTTAAAGTTGAAATTATGACGTCATAACCACCTATCGAGCACGTGTCCACTATTAAGAATCAAATGGTTTTTACCTTTTAAGTGAAAGTTACAGAGTTTAAATTAAATAATTAAATTATTATTATTATTGTTACTATTAATATTATTATTATTTTAAACAAGATTAAAATATACTTCTAACATGCTCACTCTGCTGTACCTACCTATATTTTGTTAGATATTTTGATAAAAATAATACGTTCATTTTAGTTAAAAAAATATTATTTCGATATTATTGCAAAAATTCGTTCGGATTATAAGTGTTTTTTACTTGTAGTTGTAATTTAAATTTGTTAAAATTTCTGTGGTAAGATGAGGAACTAAGAAATCCGCAAAAGTAGCTTTTATATTGTCAAATGTCTGATCAGATCGTTTCGTTTATTGTAGCAACGTTTTCTTTGTACACCATTAAATTTTCATTATGATTACCGCAAACCGCAAGGACCCTTCAAGCTGATCACTCAAGTCAGCTTAGTGTGTCTTTTACTCGTATTGGAGAAACACTGTAGTCTTTCAGACGAATCGAACGGTATCATAAATATTTTCAAGCCACTCTTGTCAAAACATCTTATTGTGCAGGTTGCTTATCTTGAACACCATTATTAGTTGTAAAACTTTATGGTGTACAAAGAAAACGTTGCTACAATAAGTCACCTGATTGATTGGTTGAAATTCAAAGCAGCTAATCGTCCAGTTGAAATAAAACGATCAGATTAGATACCTAAACAACAAATTGTGCTTATACAGGGTGTCTCATCTAAGATTTTCGAGCATAATATTTCAGTTATATGTCAACGGACTGTTATGAAATTTAGAATACACACATTTAATAACCTCAAGTCAAAAAATGAATTTTTACCACAAGTTTCTTTTATTTCAAATGAAGCCTAATTATCATTGAAACATTAAACCCTGAAAAATAAGTAGCCACACAAAAAATTAAGCAAATCGCTCCGCTGAACCAAGAAAAAAAATTGAATTTTGTTGTTAAAAATCTGATCTAAATTTTGGAAATATTTGAGCAGTCATCTTTTGGAACAACTGATGAAGCATTGCTAAGCAGCATTTTGTGCACCACTGAAAAAACTGTCAAAAGTGTGTGCGCTGTTAGAAAAGTTAAATTGTATTAATTTTGTGAAATTACTTTAAAAACAAAGAACTGTGGCAGAAATTTCTATGTTGTTGAAAAAAGAAATAACAATATTCGCCTACAGAAAGTGTCGTTCGACTTCTTGTGAAATGTTATTCAAATGAAGCCTAAAGTTCAAAGAATTGGCAAATAATTTGAAGACGCAGGAAGCGTACGTGAACTAAAATCGAGTGAAGACAAAACACGTCACTAGAAACGAAGAAATAATTGTGGTTGTAATTCAAGCTTTTGAAGAGAATCCAACCAGCAGTGTACGAAAAATATTCAAACTCCTGAAGGTTCAAAAGTCTAGAATTTTTTAGTTGTTGTTCAGTCTTGTAGTCCCTTTTGAAAGAATTAAAGCATCTAGTAAAACAAATGGGTCAAAAATATTATTGTTTAACTTTGTACGGGTGAGAAATGTCAAATGACATTTTCGTCACACTACGTTTGTGCGACTAGGAGTGTCCAAAATTCAGTGGTAGTGTGCTTTTGTTTCCAAGGGATCTACGCTTTTGTATCTGTACTCAAATTTAACAGTTTTTTTTTCTTTTTTTTTACTAAAATATGACATTTAGTAAAATCTTTTAGTAAAATCTTAAAAGCATTAGCTTATACAAAGAGCAATTAGATTGGTTTTCTTTAATTTTTTTAAATCGGGCCATAAACAAAAATTCTACAGCACCATCTGTTTTTTTAAGTCACCCTGTGTGAGATGTACGGTGGCAAGTAAAAACTTTCGGGCGCCTTTGACGTTTCGTTAACATAAACCTATGCAAGTTCCTATCATTTTTGACAATAGAAACACTTAATATGACACCTAAACACAAAAAAATAAACCACGGACAATCATTCCTTACAAAATAAAGCAAGAACAATAAGATAAGGCTTTTAGTATAAAACTTTCAATAACTTTTCTAATTTATTTATTGTTCCCTTCGTGTTTCCTTCTTTTTTCTTTTTTTTTTCTTTATTTTCTTACTCACCAGAAAGGTAAAAAATGTCGGTTGACATTTAAAAAAATAAAAATAACGTCATAACTCTAAAACGAATGCCGTCATAAATGTCAGTTTGGTGTTAAAATGAAGCATTTAAAAAAATAAAATCGACCAGTTCGAGGATTTTTTTGAAAAATAAAATGACTAATAACAAAGATATGAATTTTTACAACAAGTGAGTCAAAAATATGTTTTTAACTTTGTAAGAGTGAGAGATAAATGTCAAATGACACTTGCGTGACACTTACATTTGTGCGAGTAGGAGTGACCAAAATTCAGTGGTAGTGCCTATCTATTTTGTAGGGATTTACGATTTTGCATCTGTACCCATGTTTAACAGTTTTTTTTCTGTTTTTTTCTTGCAAAACAGACGTCTTTCAAGGATGAGTTTTTTCTTACAGCATTTTTTAATGCCAATGAATTTTTTTAATAAGTCTTAAATGATTTAACATTTTAAAAAGGCATATAAAAATTACGTTTTTAAGACTTCAGTTGTTGCATTAATTGAATTTAATTCTTTACCTTCTAAAATATCTGCATTTTAAATTTCATAAAAATCCGTTGACGAATAACTGAAATAACAGGCTCGAAAGTCTTAGGTGAGACACCCTGTATTTAAAACCGTTAGAGGTAAGAAAAATATGACAAATTTTTCAAACTTTGTGCATAAGTGAAAAATTAAAATAAAATATTGTTTGGAAAGCTTCGGTTTAGTGTCAAGAAGAAAGGAGTTAGAAGAACATGCACCTGTACCTTGTGTAAATAGCCCAAAAGGATAATTACGAATTAATTCCTCTAATTAATCATCTCGCCTACCGTTCGTATCGTTATTAATCTTATAATTACTCCTTCAGTATGCACATTTTTGCATTTTCTTGCATTCACTTAACTGCTTAACGATGAGTGATGAAAATTAGCTATTTCAAGTGACGTTGCCAAAGGTTAGTGCCAATAGTTGTAACATTTAATTTCCGCTCTTTGATCATTTCATTAAAACACTGATTTACGACCAAAAGCGAAAAAATAATGAGCTCGATTTAATTCATGCTTATCTCTGTTTGCGCGCTATGTTTGTAGTAATTTAATATTTTTTCAGGCACTCCAGGTATATAAAATTATCTGAAATGATCAAAGTGAATCTCAGGTGGTTGGACACCTGTGTATACAGGTGCGGGCGGGGCAGAGGTCACATTCAGTGCAAGGGAACTGGAAACTTGGAAAGTTTAAATCTCGTTGCTCGGTACATTCCACTTGTGAACGCTGTTTGTCATTTCCTTGTCTTATCTCCACAGGAAATCGTAACAACTTTTTGAGAGAAAACCAAATAAGTAAATAAAATCTAATCGAAAAAATCGTTATTTATTAGCATAATTGAGCATCATTACTTAATTGCAGAATAACGAGACTCGTTTAGCTGATTCTATTTACATAAGTTATGTTTCTTGTAGAAAGTAACGTTTTGGTCTTTTTTCGGCTGAAAACCTGACCATCTGTGGTGGCATTTCGCAGTAATTTGAATAGAATGGATGGGTTTTTTGGGCAAAACGAATGGGTTTAATTCCTTGAATGTCCAAGCTAATTAATTTTCATTCATTAATAAGAGTTTGAGCGATTACGGTGACATTCTAAATATTTCTGCATCTGAGCAATTAAAACTCAAACTAAGAGAGAAAATAAACTATGCAATGAATGGTTTCAGGCAGTAGTAGAATGCATTGCACGATCTCATAAGAAGTGAATGGACATTAGTTTTCTCAATTTTCCATTAATTAAATCAAGTTGTGACCACATGAACGTGAAATAATGGGTCTGACCTACGACATCAAGTTTGTGGGGAATTTATGATATTTAATAAAATTCCTCAAGAAGAAAATCTCTTGATGAATGGTGTTGACGTTGACGTAAGATGCAAACAACATTCAAATTAGTTTCTTTAATTTCTATTTCGCACGTGTTCAATTTCGCAATGTCTAGTGTCCGACACTGTCTGATTTGCATACTTTGATGATTCGTTTACTGAAAGAGGTCAAGCAATTAACTATCTCCACTCAGCTAATAATTGTAATTACATGCAAGTATTTTGAAACGCCAGGTTAACGCATGAACATTTTCTCTTTTTTATCAATTGCATATTTATTTATAAGCGCATTTTTTATTAAAATAAATTGTCAAAAAGTATAAGGTAAATTTAATTTGTGAAACATACAGGGTGCTCAAAAACTGGTGCACCTCAGTGGTACGTTGTTGAGAAGCATGTGCAGATCACGGGAAAAATCTTGAAAAAATTCTTAATGTTATATTTTTAAAAATCTGGAACAACAAACTTATTTTGCTAACTTCCTCAATTTTTATTATTCTTTAATGTTTCTATGTTTCGCACTAAGTAATCGTTGTCTAACAAAACGATGAATAATTACTTTAAAATTTACTATGAGATCTTGGCAGTTTTTTTAATTTAAAAAAAATTAATTTTATCAAAAAATCGCAGCTTGGAACTATTTCCTAGGAAACCGTTACAAAAATAATTTATTTTTATTGTTGATCAAATTCTATTGCGATCACGACTGTTAGGCAACGTTGCCACATATCATTTATTTAAAATTTGTTATTTATCAATAACTTTAATACAAAGAATTTTTTTACTATTTTTACCTTTATGTGTAAGTAATTCTCTACCACACTCCATTGAGTTGGTGCGCCGATTTTTGAGCACCCGGTATTATTCGCTATCTTGCTGATCAATACTGTTTTCTTTTTTAATAATAATAATAATAATAATAATAATAATAATCACAATTACAACAAATAAAATGATCCAATTTTGCCGATGTAATGCGGAAACAGAATTCAGTGTCACATCAAGGCTTCAATGACCTTGTGATTTATAAAGATTTATTAAAGTTCTTGCTTGAGTACAGACTTGGAACTATGTGACTATTGCATAACCTCTAATTATCTAAATACTTAAATAACTTAATTTACGGTGATCATATGAAGTGAAAAACTTTGAACCAGTTTCCATTTTTACAATGCACAAATCATTCCTTTTTGAAATTTCTTTTTTATTAAACGGAATAACTGTCAAATTTAGGATGTCAGTACAACCACCTGTAAGTGGAGCAATTGTTCATATCTTGTTATCTTTAACTTAGCAAAACTTTTATTCGAGTATAATGTTTTTGCTCCGCCTGTGAAGTATAATAATATCTAATATTTTTCCGTAACATGCTGCTTTGAACTGGGACGAGTCGAATTGGTTCCCAAATTCTGTAATCCTCTCTAATTATAGTCGAATTGGATCCCGGGGATGGTCGAATTGGTTCCCATCGGTCAGGTAGGTCAGATGAACAGATTAAAGTATTATGATAACAGAAATGGCATTTGTAAGTGTATGAACAAATTTACAAGTTCCAAAACGTTCGAAAACAAATCGTATTTTAACAATTTAAAGGCTGTGGATAAATATTTCTTCGAGTATTCAAGTACTTCCAAAACGATGGAGAAAGCGCATAGTACTTAATGGGTACTATGTCGAAAAATGTTAAAATTATATTTGTAATTTGTCTCCATTTTGATGCTTTAATAGTATTAATAGACATATTAACGAACGCAACGTCATCATGTGAGATGTCTTAATAGTCATTACTTGACGAAACTTTTTACGAAATTTACAGGAGAGCATTGGACTTAAAAAATTACATTCTCCTTTTTTTTAAATAACCAGTTAGCCATGAATAAATGAAATTTGTTGTTGGATTTTGTGCCAAGAAAATAATTATTTGAACATTTCTACCAGCTTTAAAACTAAAATATTAACATATATTTGGCTTAATCCTTTTTACCTACCTGCTCATGCGGGAGCCAATTCGACCATCACCCGGGAACCAATTCGACCATCACCTTTTACAGAATTATACTTATAGAGATTATTGGGAACCAATTCGACCACGACCTTTGAACTATCTGTTATTTTCTTTCTTTTTTTATTCAACAAAATTTGCTGTTAAAGTAACTTTATCTAACAATAACTTTTTCATGATCGCTGACAAAGTCCTTTGATTGTTACCTACTATACAGTGATGATTTTATTTCGCTGAAACAAATAACGCTATTAATCCTCTGTTCATTTTTAAAAGGTCCATGTAAGTGCATTACAAACAGTTCCAACGAAAGGCCAATCTTATACAAAATAAAATTATCACTGTATGAAAATACCCAAATGAGTTAATGTTAATAATAACTATAAAAAGATTCAGTCAGGTCAGGTCAGGTCAGGTCAGGTCAAATATTTTCTTGTTATTATCTTTTACAATTATGTTATGACTATATGAAACTTAAGTGGAAACTGAAGTTGCAGAGTTTAAACCGCAAAATAAAGTTAATTTAAAAAATAAGACAGGTAAATAAGCTATAATTTAAAATGTAGACGTTTTAAGTGAGAAACCTCTTAGACAGTAACTAAAAAAAATGTTAAACGACGCCGTGAGATAAGTCTTTCTAGTGAGTTTACAAATTTTTCATAAATGAAAATAAAATTAAGTAAAACATAGGGGAGAGACAATAATGGGACAAAGTATGTTTCATTTATTGTTAATCATAAATGAATGCAATATTATCGGACGGGCAAAACCGTGGAAAAAACGACCTCTAACTGCATCTTAAGAATTACGAAATTTCAGAAATACCTGCTTCAAATTTCTCAAGCAGCTCTAGGAAAACACTCTCTCCACTCTTTTTTTAATTATTCACCTTTTTAGACACAAAATTTTTCGATTATTTCATCACACAAACATTACCAGGCTTTATGTACTACATTATCCAAAAAAATCTCTAAAAACATTTTAAAAATACACATATGTGAATTGTGATTATGGAACTTCTAAAATAATTTTTCCAAAATTTGTAAAAAAAAATTATGGCAAATGTACGGTCACAGTGTAGTCAGAGGTCCTTCCCTCAAGAGATTTTATTCCTCTTACTCACATTTACTAAATTAAGTATTTCAGTTGCAGTTTTGGAAATAACTGCGATTTCTAGACTTTTTGTAAATGAACATACCTAAAAATGGCATTTAGTGCTACTTGGTAGTGAGTTCTTCATTTAATTATTTTACAAATAGTAAAATAGTACCTACTCGTCTTTAAGAAAAAAAAATGTTGATTTAAGGTAATTCAGGCTAAAATATTTCACTGTAATTTTACATTCTTAATTAGGTGCAATACGTACGTATATTTTCTGCGCTAAAACTAAAAAAACTTTCAAACTCCAGTTTCCAGAAATCACTCAAAATAGTCGTAAGCAAGAGAAAACTACCTAAAATAAGAAAATCCCAACAAACTCAAAAAAATACCCTATACCATATAATTCGTTTTAAATTCTTGGACAATCACAAACCGGTTGAAAAATCTGCTGAAAACTCCAATTTAAAATGCTTTAACATATACCTTAAAATTGCTTACAATTCGAAAAAATCCCGACATTTCTTAAAGTTTAATGAATACGTAAATTTATTAATTAATAATATTTAATAGATTGCAATTATTCCTATAATTATGATAAATAATTGGAAAAAATATTTAAAAAACTTCACTTACTAAAGAAAACACCATCTGTGTGTAGATTATTGTGAGATACCATAGAAATTAAGATGTATTTAGATAAAATAAAAATTTAGATAAATTACCTATTGTCTATCGTGCTTTTTTACCAAAATTGGTAGGTACTACTTCCCGACATTTTCAAAAATGTTTAATGAATACCTAAATGCATTAATTATACAGCTTGTTCCGTCTAAACCCCATATTAGTACTGAAGTATTTATTGAAAGTTCTAACAAAGATTTTCATCTGAAAGTTGGTACTCAGCCATAATCCGTTGAGTCCTGCTCAATATTTTTTTCAAGATGACGGCATTTCCGGGAGTTTTATCAGCTTTTCCTATACCTAACATTAACCGTTTTCAAGATATTTATTTTTTTTGAAAATTTGCACCTGTCATTTAATAAATCCGTAACTTTCTTATTTTTAGAGACTTTGAAATCATATTTGGGTATTTAAAAAACAAAATCTTCAAAATTGGATTTGTCCAAAAAAATTGGAAACAAAATAATTTCATTGAATGTTGTTTGATTTCTCAAATTTTTTCTCTTGTTTCTATGGCTACCTATGAGAAAAGGCCTATGGCTAATGAATTTCTCATTCCCAACAAAAAATTATTGTAACTTGAAAACTATTAAACTTAAGTATATGGAATGTTAATACAGATCGATGCAGAACAAAATTCTCTACTATTTAGTGAAATAAAAATTGTGGCATATTATTTGAAAAAATTGAGTTATAGATGCTTAAGTTTCTCCAAACTTAATTTAAAAAAATTGGAGTTAGTTGTTCATTTTTAGAAATTTTGAAACACCAGAGGGAAGACTTATACTTTCTCTTTCAAATGACCTGAAAAACAATTCCAAATTTTTTGAAACGGCAGAGTTATCGAGATCCAAAAAAATCCAAAAAACCGTAATTATTTCGAAAAATTTAGGCATAGAAAAAACTTATGAAAACTACCGTAAAATAAATCCAATAATCCAAAAACGCATTAAAAATATAGTTTTCCTAAAATAAGAAAGTCAATAGTGTCGCCATCTTGAAAATATTTTCATTGAACAGCATCTCGGAGATTATGGTCTTATAAAAATGTTCAGATGACTATCATTATTAGAACTCCCAATACTTCTAATAATATGGAGTTTAGACGGAATAAGCTGTATATCTAATAGCTTGAGACTAGCCCTATATTTAAATATTTAAACAAACTTCATTTACTGAATAAAACACATTCTGTGTATAGTTTATGAGATACCATAAGATGTATTCATTTATCTATTTATCTATTATCTATCATCTATCGAGCTTTTTACAATGAAAACAATAGTTAGGTACATAGGTACTATACTTGTATTTGAAAATATAATTAAAAAAATTAATAATAAAAAAATTACAGATTTATACAGGTCGTTAACTGAAGATTTGAATTAAGGAAATTTAATAAAAAATTGTGAAAAATAAAAATAATAAAACACTTGCTTTTCTGAGACAGGTGATTCTAATGAAACTGTAGTAGTACTTTTAATAAAAAAACATCAGTCGCCACTTTCTTATAAGCTATGTTAAATGCACGTCATGCAAACACTTGTATAATGAGGCGTATGTGGTAGCACATCCGAATCCTGCGAGTTTTTGTGTAAAGTAAACTATGAAAATAAATAATGAAATAAAGTGTAATTATCCCTTGTTAGCCAAGCCTCGTTACACATCCTTTTTCCGCCATGTTGATTCCAATCTTTGAAATGATTTGTCTGTCGTCGCCGCAAACATCCTGACGCAGGAAACTCGATATCGTTGCAGAAATAATACAACCGTCGTCGTACTCCTGCTGACATGCCTTATCAACGGCCGAATTTACGAACATCTTCAGACACTTGATATCGGCAGAGAAGCATGCAAATGCGCGTACTTTTATGGTAGAGGTCACAATCATACGAAACTTGGACAGCTGGTAAACACCTGCGCCGCTCAAATCACTGCCATTAACGCTCGCAGGTGTCGATACCAAACTATAAAATGTGGGCTAACTACCACGCCGGTCGAGATTTATTACACTACCTATAATTTACAAAAGTGGTATTTTCTCAAAAAATATTCCGCTTTCGACGAGGATTTGCGATGGTCGCGGGTGCTACAAGTATCTACTGTACCTCAGGTGTACGGAAAGTTGCGCACGGCCGTGACACTACATCATTGGGCGATACCCTAGACTATAAGAGAAATGTTAAAAAAAATCTAAGTCTTTTATTGTTGAAGATATGTCGAAGCAAAGAGTAAAAATTATTTGCCAAAAATGAGGATGTTTGCACTACTATTTTGGATCTAAATTCATTTGAGGTATAAATGATATTGAATAAAAGAACTTTATAACATAAAAACTGAAGAAACTTTTCCTAATTCTTTAATAAATGTTAACAAAATGTTTGAGTCAACAATGATGATAAATTTGGCAAGACTTAGCACAAACTAGAGTTCCTTTATTGGGAGAGTTGGAAACGTCAAACCGAGCCAATTTTGTATTATGTGGATAAGGTATATATTTCTATCCTTTTTTATTAAAATTTTTGTTAGTAACTTATGTCAGAGGTTTATGTCGAAAATAATTTCAAGGTTATAATTTTTGTCAAATGCATAAAATGACATATTTTACGTCAAATTTAACCAGGGACGTAGAAAACGTAAAAATTTTGGGATTGCTATTTAAAAAAAGAAAATAATTGAATACCTACCAATATTAATGTTCACATTTCTGAAATTTTTCGATATATATTTTAATATTAAATACATAACATAAAACATGCTTCAATGCTAAAAATGTCTTTCTTCCGGTCACAATTTTTAGTTAAACATCTCGTCCCAAAAATTGGTCATCAAGACTTTATATTTCCTGTCGTCTTTTTAAATTTTCTAAAAAATGATATTGAAGGTGTTCTCGTATGAAAAACGTAACAAAATCGTGAATTCCCAATAACTTTATAATTTGAAACAGAATCTAAAGTTCACGTAGATGCTAAAGGCGGCCAAGCAGCGACAGGTTCAACTTTCCTAAAAATTAGACCCAATTTTGGGTTCAAGTACCTAGGTATTTTGTAAACGCATAGACAAATTCCTAAAATCTCATAGATTTTGTACATAACATTATTTAGACAATTCACTTTTCCAAATGCTTCTTAATAATAAACGTAAAACTTGGCAGGAAAGGTTCAATTTCTCTCTCTTTCATGGATGATTACCATTTCTTAAAGTTAAGGAAAAAATGTTTATGATGAAGAGTTTAGACGTAAAATTCTTGTACTTACTTACTCTTTTAAAATTCGGAGTTCATATAAAAAAACAGTGAATTGACGACGATTGCCAGTCTAAACCCAATATTCGGAAGTAAAGTTACCGTTGGGGGCGCCACTGAGCTAGGTCGAAAACAGTAACAATAAATGGCGGGAAAATGTTTATTCGGATATTTTGAGCGTTGTACGAATTTTGGGTTCACAATTATTACATTGCCAATGCGGAATGACTATTGTATCTATGGTGCAAGAAACGAATGTTGACAAATTAGAGATGTCGAGGAAAAGACGAATAACGAATGACTTTTTTATTTAAAAAATATGGTTTACCGACCTGGAGTCCCTGAAACTCGTGAGGATTTGGTGAACCGAATTCGTGCCGCTAGTGCTACAATCACTCCGGAAATATTACAAACGGTGCATGCTAATATTGCTCGTCGAGCAAATGCTTGCCTCCAAGCAGATGGACAAAACTTTGAGCATTTGTTGTGTTTTTTTAGTGTATTGTTTTAGTTTTGACAAATGTTTTGATTCTATTAATTTTTTTAATTTTGTTTATTCGTGTTTAAAATATTACAATAAAGAAAACTGTCCACCGCTCTGTTGCATTCAATAACATAAATAAAAATTACGATAATGGGCCAACTAATCCGACTAACAACAATACTACAACGGCGTAACCATGGGTTTGAACACTATAAATTAAATGTGTTTAACGTCTTGTAATGGTATCCAAGATTTCAATTATAATTTTTAAGGTGCGCGACTTTCCGGACAGCCTGTACGTTCAAAAAGTCTTTAGATCAACTCTTGCTGTGGAATTTAGATTGACAGATTGTTATTGTCTTTGACAGATTATTGTTTTATTCTGCGCTACTTGCGATTATCTCCAACGCCAGTATTCGGAAGTAAAATTACCGTTGGGGGCGCCACTGAACTAGGTCGAAAACAGTAACCATAAATGGCGGGAAAATGTTTATTCGGATATTTTGAGCGTTGTTCGAATTTTGAAGCTTCACAATTATTACATTGCCAATGCGGAATGACAATTGTATCTTTGATGCAAGAAACGAATGTTGACAAATTAGAGATGACGAGAAAAACACGAATAACGAATGACTGTTTGGTTCACTTTCTTTATTGGAAAATTATTACAAATACATTGAAAAGCCCACCTTTTGGCATAATTTACATTTAAATGTATCAGCAGTTGTTAATCTTAATTGTAGTTTTGTAGATTTATCGAAGTTTTTCATGATTTTTTCAGTGGAAAAGTTCTAACCTAAAATTCACACACTTCACTAATTTATTGGTTTCTTGAGCCCAACTTTGTGTTCGCTGTGATCCATTACTTATAGTCTTTAACTAGACAACTGTTTAATAACACTTTGTAATCAAAATTTAAATCTTTTTCACTTTTTATCCACTTTCAAATTCCAACAATAAACACTTTATACCACGAAAAACCGCAGAACCAAAGTCTAAGCTGGTATTTACCACCACGTACTTTTAAAGTGATTCTCCCTAATATAAGTAATTAACACTATAGACGCAAAATTGTTAAACAATTCATTAAATGTTAATTAAATGTGGAATTACGAAAATTTAGCTACTGTTTTCGACATAGTTCAAAAGTCATCACCAGAGGGCGTCTAGTTAATTTTATTTCCGAATATTTCGTATGTAGTAATCGTAAAAAATCAACATACGTTCAAAATTTCACAGCAAGAGTTGATCTGAAAACTTTTTGAACGCACTGTATTAGCGAGATTTAGGTTACATTTTAAATGAAGGTGCGACTTCAGATGTTATTATTCGGATTTCCACTTTTTACCGAGCTTTTACTAAAAAATACGTAGGAATAACAAAAAAGCACTGATCTTAAGATTGATAAAATCGCTGAAAATCCGTTTGGTGAGTAAATATTCATGACCTATTTGTATGGCCTGCTGTTTGGAAATTTCGGCACCCCGTTGGGACCACTCCAAATGCCTACTGTCTGTTAAATACGATAAGACGTATCAATTCGATTGTTACTATCTTAATAGCTTGAAAATGCCGGAGTAGCCTTGTGACCACCTGTCTGTGGTGGCTCTGAAAATGACCTTTCTGAAATATTTCGGAAAGCTGCGCAAACAAAATGACAAAGAAAACACGACACGAGTTTACCTTTTAGTACTTGGGATGGGTTATTTATTTTTTTCCATCAGACGTAATAATATTTAGTGTTATTAGCAAATGTGGTAAATGCAATTTCCTTCATGGTTTTAATGACATTGCCATTACGAGATGGACCTTATTGCTCTCGGGTCTCTGCAGATATTAAACTGCAACTTTTGATTAGGTTTACACACCCACCACATAGTGTGTATTTAAAAGTGTCGGACGGACGTTCAGCTAAACATAAAGAAGAATTCAGTATTTTTTTCGAGCAACTTAATTTTTGTTTTTTTTCCTTAAACATTCTCGTTTGTTTCCAATGTTGTTGGATTTATTTATAGGCGCTATTATGACGTACTTATTCAGGTAGTTCAGTAATCTGAAGCTAAACCAACGCTTTCTTACAGAAATTTATGGAAAAATTAAAGTCCTCAGTAGTTTGTCCGATATCTCCAAAAATTCGATTCGTAGAACAAAACCGAAGATAGATTTTTACATCACATACCTGTGGTATAAATTTTCAGTTATACAGGGTGGTGAATCAAAGTTTTTTTTTAATGGAACGCTCTATATATTTGTGCATAATTGGATTCTACGCAAAAAAAAATAATGTAATAATAATGTAATAACTTTAAACAAACTTTTATGGGTCTATCTTTTTTTGTTTCGGAATTATTCAACTTTTCGTTTTAAAAAAGTCGAGTTTTTGAAAAATAACTGCGAAGTGGCCTATAAATATTTTTTGGTAAACTTGCAACAGGCAGTCTCAGAATATTTTGTATATATTTCTACATCTTTCCTTTGGTGTTTTCAAGTTTCTAAAAAAGAATAACAAACTCCAAGTTTTTAAAGTTAAGCAAGTAGAACTTTAAGCACCCATAACTATTTTTTTTTTCAAATAAAATACAAGTTTCATTTCATTAAATGGTAGAGAAATGAATTCTGCATCGATCTGTATTAACATTCCCTATATTTATGTTTAATAGTTTTAAAGTTACAATAACTTTTTGTTGGGATTGAAAAATTCATAGCCATAGTTCTCATACTTTGCCATGGAGACGAATGAAAAAACGTGAGAAATTAAAGTTTTTTAAACTAACATTCAATTAATTTATTTTGTTTTTAGAGGATAAATAACACAATCTTGAACAGAGTGCGTCGTTTGTTTAATCAGAATTGGCAAATTATGCAAAAATAGCTGTGGTTAGTAAGAAATTTCCTACAATAATAAAGAAACCAACGTAACTTGAAAATTATCGCAGGTATGTATAAGGAATACTAATACAGATCTATGCAGAAAAAAATTTTCGTCCACCTAACAAAATTTAAATTGGGACAACTCATTTGAAAAAATTAAGTTATGGGTAATTCAAATTGTCCAGTCTTAACCTTAAAATTTTTGAGTTTATTAACTTCATTTTAACTTCATTTTCAATTTTGAACACACTGAAGAAGAGATATAATATGTCTTCTTTTTTTAATTTCCAAATATGATTTTAAAATCTCTAAAACTAAGCGGGTTAGCGATTTTTTAAGTGACAGGTGCAAATCCAAAAATTTCAAAAATCCTAAATATTTAAAAACGGTTAAATTTAGGTGTAGGGGAAATTGATAAAAAGTTCCTTAAAATAACTCAACTAATCCAAAAACGCAATGAAACACATAGCTTTCCATTTAAAATAAGAAAGTTAATAGCGACTTCCGGTATAATCGGAAGTGTTGCCATCTTGAAAATATTTTCATTAAGCAGAAATCAACGGATTATGACTGAGTACCAACTTTCAGATAAATATCTTTATTAGTACTTTTAATACTACTAATGTGAGGTTTATACGGAACAGCCTGTATATGCTATGTGCTATAAGACAATCTGGTCTTTTGAGGGAATTTTGACACTGGCATATGTGTAAAAAAAGACTTTAGAACGATCAGTGAAAGGTTAAAGATTAATGGAATCGGTTTTGACTTTTCCTCTTGAATGTGACCTGACCTGACCTTTGAAGAAGCCAAAAAGATGAAAAACGAACTTTACTACGTGCAAAATACTGGTTGTTTGTGTTTATGGGTTTAAATTTTTTAGGACTCTAAAGACCCATTAAAGAAAAATTTAAGTATTTAAACGACAAAATCACAAAACATGAATTATTCATTCCTTAGTAAAAAAGTAACAAACGCTACAGGCTGCTCCAAAATTGGCGCACCAACTCGGTGGTATATTGTGGAGAAGCATGTGTAGAAATGTTGAAAAAAATCCTATATTTTAAAAAATCTGAAGCTCTAAACCTATTTTGCTAACTTTTTCAGATTTCATTATTTTTTAATGTTTTTCCCACTGAATAATACTTCCCTAACACAATGATAAATTATTAGTTTTAAATTTACCTACTTACTATCAGTCCTGCCTAGCAGTTTTTATAATTAAAAAAAATTAAAACTCATAAAAAAATCAAAATTTCTGCCAACACTGGGTACTAGGAAACTGTTTCAAAAACAATTTTACCTTTATATGACATCATTTCTCTACCACAGACCATTGAGTTGGTGCGCTGGCTTTTGAACACCCGGTATATTTGAATTATACAAGACCGTTCACGATTTTTTATCCTTCTTATATTCTTTTAAAATTATTAGTAAGACTATTACGTTATTTAAAAGGTGCTTGTACTTTTATGTACTTTGATTTTACTGTCCTCAAAAAGCTTGCCCTATTCAGCAAAGATAACTTTCCTTTAATTTTCATTCAAAAATACGTCATTTTTTCTCCTATTTATGCTGATAAACATTGCACCCAACGTAGCACAGAATTAGAACCCGATCTAATTATGTAGAGCGGCTTTTTTATCTCACACCTATAACTGTTATCCCATAATTAAACATGCAAAAATATACGGATAGAAAATGTTAAACAGACTATTTGTTGTATTATTAATTATTTTAATGTAGTTAACGATATCGTCAAATCAAATGTCAATAATCATAAATTAAGCGAATCGCCGGCGGCTCATCCTCGAGCAGGATGCTACTGTTGAATTCATCAGGTAGTTATTTATTGTCAAAGGTCTTCATCATACGTTTAGATATTCTATTCATGTAAAATAACTGTAATCGACTATTTGAAAAAAAGCAATTTTTAGGTAATTTTCTCGCATACGCAGGTAGAAATTATTAGCATGTCGGTCGTAGTGTGAAAAGTAATGTATGTGATGAAAAAAAAACAGTAGCGGCGGCGTGGTATTTAGATTACCTATTCCAAATAAGTGCCCACTCTAACGGTGATATTGATATGTTAATTTTATCGTTTGCATGATGTAATGGACAATAAATTAAATTAACATAACCATGCATGCAAACTGGACGAGACATGATTGTAGGCAAACGCAGTGGCGTTCCAAGATTAGGGGCATTACAGTTTTCCTTTTATTATTTTTCTCGTGTTTTTAACCGTATATGCAGCGCTTTGAAAATTATAAAACGGAGAGCAAAATTTAATAAAAAAAAAAAATTTTTTTTTGCGATTTTTGTAAAAATATTTGTCAGTTTTTTCAATTTATTTATGAAGAATTTGATGCACAACGTTCCTATCTTTTCTCAGGTAATGAGTTAATGAGTTAACGAGTTGGATTTCATTTAATTTAAAACAATTTGGAGCCGATTCGGTCTATAACGCTCCACTAAACTAAATTTTTTGGGTATAGAATAATGGAGCTATTTTGTATCTCTTAGTATCAAAAATCTACAAGTTGTTTTTGACAGTTAAACACAAATCAGTGTAGAACGGATTTAGGCACTGACGCATATTTCCTAAAAATCAACTAAAGATCTAAAAGTGGAAATATTAAAAAAAAATTTACTCCTGATAGTCCGAAAGTCTTCAAGTTTTTTGGGAATGTAAACTCAAAACCAAGAACAGACTCAGGCATATCTTCTCCACATTTATTTTGTCTGTTATTTCTGTAATGCCTTTTATCATTGTTTCTCATATTTTCACTTCTGTGGTTCTCACTGTCATCCACAATTCCTTTTTTATGTATTCTCTATGGGTATTCTCCCCATAGGTCCACAGATCCACTTTGTATATTCAGTTCTATCGTTTCCCATATTTATTGCTTCTTTTACTCTTAGTTTCTTGTTTTTTCTCAGTAATGAGCAACTTCCTTTTATATTTGTATATGTGCTGCTACCTGTCCTTTCTTTCCTCTTTTCTCTCGTTGTTGAGATATTTTCATACTTCTTTGTAGACATCCCCTTAATTACTTTCTCTCAGTATCTTTCGTATAGTCTTTAGGGCTTTAAAGTATTTATTTTTGTTTTCCAGAGGATTAAACCTCAGAGAAACTCGGTGTAATTTTGCAACGTTTTATGTGTACACCATAGGTGGTTATGACGTCATAATTTCAAATTCAAATCGAAATAACAGGAGTTAAAGATCAGATATAGAGAAACGGTTTTCACTAATGTAACAAGCCTTTCCATTGCTATCAGTTTTTAAAACAAAGTTGTTTTTTTAAGTTTCTAATATATGTTTATAAAGTCTGTTTTTAGAAAGACCATTTGATAATCTCTTAATAACTAAAACAAAAAGTGGGGTGCTCCATTTAACTTCTTTTTAAGTCATTCTCCTTGTAACAAACCTCTTTATTTTTTACATTCTTTAAGCTTTAAGTTTAAAGCGGTGAGACCTTATGTCTGTAGTTTTATTAATACATTTTTGTAATACATTTTTAAAAAAGCTCTGCTTCCGCCAAAAAAAATAATTATTTCAAAAACTAAGCAGAATCGAACAATAAAAGTTTAGATGAAAATCATTAGTACCAAAAGCTCTGTCTACAAGTGCAATACACTATAGATTGTTTCATTAAGAAGATATAAGTTTGTCACTCATTTCTGAACAGCCTATCTCTATATACTTGAAAATAATAATACCGGATGCTCAAAAACTGGTGCACTAGCTCAATGGTACGTTGTTGAGAAGCATTTGTAGATTACGGGAAAAAATTTGAAAAAATTCCTAAAGGTATATTTTAAAAAATCTAGAGCTACAAACTTACAAACATCGTTGTAATTAGAAAGAAAAACATTTTTCAAAAATACAAAAAGCAAATATGGCTTTCATAAAAAAAGTTGATTGCTGTAACTTTGACGTCAAGAATGCCTTGGAAAATACGATGATAGATTTAGATTCCTTGTCAGGAAAATATCTTAATTAAAAACGTTTAGTTCTTTTGGTTTTCGCTTGAAAGAATAAAAACGAAAATTACAAATTTCCATTTTTTTTAATAATTCAAAAACTAAAAATGACACATAAATTTTCTTTTAGATAATTGTTCGGCATAAAAATACGCAACTTTGTCCTAATTTAACCGACGTCGTATCTCTTACAATAACTGAGATCCCCATGGTTGAGATCAAAAAACGGACACCCTGTATTACGTAATGAATTCGTGTTCTAATTTCAAGTTGAGTTACAACCGGCGTAAGTCGGTATTGTTATAGCAACGGCGCAAATATAGTAATGACATTCGTTGCTGCTATGCAACTGCGACCCGCGCAACTTTGCGACCATACTTGAAATTAGGCCATACTTGAAGGAGCTGATTTTAAGTTAACTTACAACCGACGCAAATTGTTATAGCAACGTCGCAAATCTAGCAATGTCATTCGTTGCTGCTATGCAATAGCGACCCACGCAACTTTGCGACCAAACTAGAAATCAGGCCCTAATAAGGGGCAGTTGCATAGCAACAACGAATGACATTGCTAGATTTGCGCCGTTGCTATAACAATACTGATTTGCGCCGGTTGTATCTCAGCTTGAAATCAGCCCTGTAGACTGTAAAAATAGCTTTTTTAACTAACATTACAAAGTCAAAAAAAAACATGTCCACATATTTTATTTGGTCCACTACTTGTTTTTATACTCCTTGATAGTGTTTCTTAAAAACCGACTTAGTTACGCCACTGGTCAACTGTCTTGGCTTTTCTGCAAATATGTATCAGAAATGGCGTTGGCAATCTGTCAATCGTTTTTATTAACGTCATAATATTTGAAGTATGTGTGTTGTTGTCGGTTCGAATGCCGAATGGAATGGCCAAGTAGCACTTACCACCTGAATCAACTCGCTGTCGTTATGTTTACATCTCTGGGCATGATCTACATTCTCCATTCCAACGAACGAACGAACGGTTGTGCGAATGTTTCCTTCCTAGTTTGGCAGTTCGTTTATTGGATTGGAAACATTCGTCTAGCGTTCGCGCGCTGATTTAGAATGAGAATGCGATAACAACAGCAACAACAAAACCAGCGAAAAGTCCACTTATAATTAGCAAAGGTCGCGGAGAGCGCCGCGAGGTGTGCAGGTGTGCCTCAGACGAACGGGCGCCCATCTGCATTCCACTTCTCTCTTCTCTGAGCTGTTCTCTTCAGCTCCACTATCCACCTGCACTTTTCCAATCCCCGATTTTTGATGCAAGGGAAGATACGTCACGTCGTGAACACTCCCACACATACTACACTTAACTGCTTATTCTGCTACATTCCACGTCAATTTACTTAACGTTATTTTATTTACACACAAACTGGACAAGACTAGAGCATTTTTGCTTGCGCAAACTGATGATGAGATGACAATCAGAGCGCATCACAGACAATAGATTTAATTTGGCCCGGAACCCGGATGATTCTCAACAGACCAAAGAAATTTCAAATGGTAATTTGTTGAAATTCTTGCGTGCCCTGTGCTTGGAAAATTAACACAGCGGGAAGTCATTACAAATATGAATATTGCGTGTGACCTACTGGATATATTATTTTTATTTATTTAATATCCATTTCAAGTGCTCTTATTAATTTACCCACATCACCTAGTTATCACCAGTTGCACCCGGAATTAATGAATAATGTATAATTATCTATAAATATGATGGAAATTAGAAAGTCAAAATTCTTCGTAAAACGAAAAAAAATTCAAAAACGCAAACTAAAACACAACAAATGTTTTTGTAGAATTTATTTATAATTTAATTATTATTTATCATTATCAACCATCTGTTAGTGTTAGAGTTCCTATACAGGGTGTTAAAAAACTGGCGCACCAACTCAGTGGTATATTGTTGAGAAGCATGTGTAGATCACGGGAAAAAAATCTGGAGCTACAAACTTATTTTGTTAACTTCTTCAGTTTTCATTATTTTTTAATGTTTTTATTTTTCTCACTAAGTACCTAATCGTTCCCTAACACAACGACGAATAACTTTTTTAAATTTCCTATCAGACTTTAGCAGTTTTTTTAATTTAAAAAAATTAAAATTCATCCAAAAAATCGCAATGTGTAGATGTGCCAACACTGGGAATTATTTCCTTGGAAACCGTTTCAAAAATAATTTATTTTTATTGTTGCTCAAATTCTATTGCGATCACGACTGTTAGACAACGTTGCTACATATCATTTATTTAAAATTCGTTATTTATCAATAACTTTAATGCAAAGAATTTTTTTACTATTTTTACCTTTATATGTAAGGAATTCTTTACCACACTCCATTGAGTTGGTGCGCCGGTTTTTGTGCACCCGGTATAATAATAGAAATTCTCGTTAGTGATTCGTGTAAGATGACCATCCTTACAATCCTTACAAACATAAAATGCAACACAAAACATGTATAGGATATACGATGTATTTTTATTGCACTTAATGTTTGGAAATTGTAATGTAAGGATTGTTATCTTACACGAAACAAATTGTATAGGTACTATGTAGTTATATTTATAGTTTAGCTGGTTTAGTTTTCAATAAAACAAAAAACAAACATCTTAATGAGAAATACATCATTGAAAAATTACTTATAATAATAATAATAATAAATAATAATACAATTTATTGCCCAACAGGAAAAGCAACAGCAGGACAAATTTTAATACAATAATAATAAATAATACATAATAAATAGAAAAATAAATAAAAAACAAACAGACAAATGATACGATCACGCACGGCGTAAAGAAAGTTCCAAATAAGTTTTTTGAATGCTAGAGAGGTGAGAGGCGTTTTAATATCACACTCTGCAGTAACAGAATTAAAATATTGACACATAAGATGGTGATTTTAGAAGAGTTGGGAGATAAAAGGTAGATTGACAACGAGTAGAGTAGGAAGGAATAAGAAAGTTCAGACAACTTCAGAATAATGGTAAGTTTAGCTAACCTCTGAATTAAGTTTACAAAATAACGTCAAATAGTTTGCAAAACTTAAAAATTTCCACAAAAAATAAATTGTGTTCTCTTATAGGTATTATTTGGTATCTCAATAATGTTGTTGTGTGGTACATTATTTGATTTAGTATTTTTTTAAATTTTTTATCTTACCTCATAGAATAAAGTGGTATTTGGTGATTTTTCTATCAGCGGGTGAAAAAATTTAAGAAGAATTTCTCAGTTTACCTATACTTAAAAGAAAACGATGTATTATACACGTGAAAAAAAGTTGGCATTATCTGCACGTGATGAAACAACGTTTATTTACTTGTATAAGTTATTTTACTAGTTAGTTATTTTATTATACAAGTAAAAAAAAGTTCTTCAGTTTCTGTGAGTGATGGGTTCATGGTTGATGGGAATCATAAGCAGTAATGTAAACTTTTCTTTACGTGTGTAATACGTTTTCTCTTATAGGTACATCGAGAAATTTTTAATAAATTTGTCTACTGCTAATCCTTATTACATTACATATACGGATAAAAACGGTACCAATATTTCAGATTTCTATTTCAAAATTTATTACCACTATGTTAATATTTTGCTGCGGACATTTTTTTACTTTAAAAAATACGAAGAAAATAAAAGCATTTTTTGGCCACCTAGGCATTTTTACTTTTACCAGTTTAAAAAATTTTACCAATATATTGACTCTAAAATGAATAAGAACTGGTCATTCTCTATTACAAGTAAAGCAGAATTTTACGAAATACAGAATTATCTATATTTAACCTGAGGGTTTTGAAGATTTTTTTGTGGTTATGGTTAAAGTTATTTATAAGAAAATGCTACTGCAATGTAGAAAGAAATCTCTTTCAATCTGTATCAATTTACCTTAATAAATACGTTTGAGGATAAAATTGTATAAGATGTTCGGAGTAAAGGTTAGTCTACATTGGGCAAAACAAATGTTCAGCTTCACCATGTAAGGTATCACTTTTACTCTTAATAACATAATCTACTATTTTTTCTTTTCTCTCTTTGTCCTTCATTGGTTCATTAGTTTTGTTTTTAAAGTTTAAAATTTTTCAAATACAATCTAAAACGAGTAAAACGCAACATTTTACGGTTTTTACGTCGTTTGCACGATTTCTTTCTTAAATGCAAGATGACTAAAATTAATCATCGTTTCTGGTTTATAAAAAGGCGATGTGGCTTATTCTCAAGTGATTTGACTCGTTCTTAAAATCATAATCAGTTTTTTTTTATTTATGGTTTCTATATTAACCCTTAGGTTTTTATGTCACCCTTGCAGTATATTATTATTAGACGCAGATTTTCTTAACAATAATAGTTTTGTGGTTTTCTGAGAAATAATCCAATAAATCTCACGATGTAAATTAACCTCTATAAAACACCAAGACCCTTCAGGTCGAGTGCACATCGAGGTCACATTGAATGAAATTTGCATAATTTTTAAGAAAACAAACACGTGCTGTTTATTACAATAAATAGCGATTCTGGCTGAAAATAATAGGCTTTATTTTTGACAAGAAAAAAATAATTAAAAACAATTTTAATTTTAAATTAAAATTAATTAAAACAATAGGTAAATAAAATAAAATAAACAGATTATCGACAACAATTTCCACAAAAGGTGTTATTATTTTGTTCTTGTCGGTTCTTGATTTATTTTATAATAAGCTATTGTTTTTTATATACCAGGTGCATCAGAAATACGGTATCAATTTTACCACGTAAATAAAATACATCAAGTATTAGCTGTTTCAAAACTATAAAAATGACAACGTCACATTTTCACTCAAAATTAGCTGTTATAAATTATTTATGCATTTCAAAAAAATAACAGCTAATGTAATTTATACTCTTAATGAGAGATCTAATCACTAATAACTATTTTACAATTTTATCAATCTTATTTAAAAAATAATTCGGTAAAATGCGATGTTGGCGTTTTTATAGTTTTGAAACAGCTAATATACAACTCTCCTACATACCGGGTGCTCAAAAACCGGCGCACCAACTCAATGGAATGTGGTAAAGAATTGCTTACATATAAAGGTAAATATAGTACAAAAATTCTTTGCATTAAAGTTATTGATAAATAACGAATTTTAAATAAATGATATGTGGCAACGTTGTCTAACAGTCGTGATCGCAATACAATTTGATCAACAATAAAAATAAATTATTTTTGAAACGGTTTCCTAGGAAATAATTCCCAGCACATCTACAAACTGTGATTTTTTTGATAAATTTTAATTTTTTTAAATTAAAAAAAACTGCTAAAGTCTGATGGGAAATTTAAAAATAGTTATTCATCGTTGTGTTAGGGAACGATTATTTAGTGTGAAACATAAAAACATTAAAAAATAATGAAAACTGAAAAAGTTAACAAGATAAGTTTGTAGCTCCAGATTTTTTTAAATATGACTAGGAATTTTTTCAAGATTTTTTCCGTGATCACAACAACGTACCACTGAGTTGGTGCGCCAGTTTTTGAGCACCCTGTATAACATTTAGCAAAATACTTATTTATTATTTTTACTGTTTTCCTCCGTTTTTTGTGTAAATGAGCCGGTCAATGTGTAACAATTAATTTGTATTATTACCAACAATTTCCATTTATGTTTTAAATTGTTCAAATTATCCGTTTCTAACAAAAAAATAGTTCGGTATTTTTATTTTTGTACACGTTTCAATATGTTACCTTTTCCAAATTTTAAGTAAATTGTGGAAACTACATACAAAAAATAAACAAAAAAAACAATACCTTTTATGGAATAAAACAAGAACTGAAAGATAAAGCGCTTTGTGTAAAACTTTCAATTACTTTTTGATTTTATTATCTTCTTTTTATTTATTTATTTTTTTTTGCTTTATGACTTTTACCAAAGATATGAATTTTCAGCGTTATTTTGGTTCAGGCGTTTAAAAGTTGATTTGTCTTCAATTTCCTTATCTTAATCATTTTAAAATTCATAAGTTTTTTTAGTGCAAAATTAGTAGACACCCGTAGTCTGAAAACGAAATCTACAAAAACAAACATTTTCTTGTAAGATTTTAAAAATTCCTTGGCTGGACATTAATCTGTCAACTACGACCAAACGTGGCTCTAAAAAGGCCGACTTTGGCGAGTTTGTGGAAAAAACCACCACATACATAATTCATATTTGTCATCGGACTGAATTTATAGAGCGACATAAACTGCGGTTTTGTCACAGGACGACAAAGTTACTATTTCATTTCTGTGTACCTGGATGCATGTATTTACATGTCGCGCGAATAAATTTAAACACGAGCTTATTATTTATTTCTATATTTGTACAGCTTCCACCACACACTATTTAATTCAAGCCTCAATAAACCGTGTCTAATATCACGACAAAGAGGTTTTAATTTTTTCTCATAATCAAACTCCAATTTAACTACCGCTAAAAGTTTACGGCGCATTTAGCTGTTAAAGATCTATTAATAAATAATACCGCATCAGTGGGGTGTTTTTCTTAAAAGATAAGCCGCCAGCCAATAGATCAAACATTTTAGAGGGAATAGAAAGGGCGTGGAAATATAAAACGCAGGGTGGTTTAGGGCGTCAACAACACATAACCCTCTATAATAACAAAGTTAAACCGACCAGTTATACCTATTTACAAGTGTTTTCATCAAATAGAAAGGGATGAATAGTAAAAACCTGTTAATCTTCAAGTCATTAACATATCTATTGGGTAATTTTCTCGTTAAGCTTTATCACAAACGCATTTGTAGCTATCGCCTAGAAAGTGCTGGATGAAATATTTGGAAATATTTTCAGTAGTACTTCCCAAGTAACACAGAAACGTGTCATGACTGTAATGAAGCTGATGTTTTTTAAAGTGAAGAAACTGTATTAATCTGAATAAAATTCGAAGTTAATGGCGAGGTGATACTTGGATGTTCTCTCAACACGACAAGTTAACACTCTTCACATGCATTATTCATCACGATGAGCTTTCCCGATCTGATTCATGCAATTGCATTATTTGTTATGGAAATAGCATTAAAGAAACAATTTACTTTTAAATTATAAGACTTACGAGTAAATTTATTTAGTTAGACAAATGTGGTAATTTTTTCTAATCCTAACAACTTGACAAAACAAAGCAAAAAGTGCCAACAAAGGCAAAAATGGTAAAAAACATTAGTGAAAAGACTGATTCTAATTGGATCTAATTAAAATACCTAAAAATACCCAAAAAAGCTTTTTTGCCTCTCGTTTCTATCACTCTATCTACCTACAATATTTTTGGATATGAATAAAAGATTCACACATTGTTTTGTAGAACACTTTATATTTATATATATTTTTACGATAGTTAATTTTCGGGTACTTTTTATTTAAATGACAAAATACATTTTTACTGTTGTTTACTGTTTTTGAATTTCAATTTTGCTGACTGTCATAGACCTCAGCAATTTTTTCGAGGAGTATAAAGAATGTTCTGGTCCTTTTTTCAGAAAAGTCTACTAGGCTCGAAAAAACAACAATTTTCGATCCATTTTTTAATAGATAATTGTGTAATAATCATTTTTTAAGAAATTTATTAAAATAACTGAGACTCGAAGAAACGACAAAATAACACTATTCAGACCACATTTGATGACTTTTTAGTTTCTTTTTGATCAAAAAAAAAAAAATCATAGTGAACCTAACAGCGCCCAAATACTCGTAAATTCATTTTTGATCCAATTAGGGATTTTTCAGTTCTGCTTAGCAAAACTTTGCGACTCAATTTTTGTATCCAAATACTCAAAAAATGCAAAAATTCCTATATTTTTTGACTAATAAATGTACTAAACAGCTTACAAAGTATTGCAAAATAATGTTATCGTCGATCCAATCTAGTTATGTTAGCAACAAATTAAGAAAAAATTCATGTGTGAAAAAATTGTGTGTATCGGTTCCTTATTTCTCCCCCAATATTTTTCCCTGATTAATAGTGAACAATTATATGTAAAAAAAAACGAAAGAGAAAATACAGGCTGAAGTTGAACCAAAAGTAACGCCCAAAATTCACATCTTTGTTATTACTAATTTTTTTAAAAGTCTCGAACAAGTCGATTTAATTTTTTTAATCCTCTAATTTGGCATTATAGTGACATTTGTGATGTTATTCGTTTTTGAACTGTGACGTCATTCTTAATTTTGTTTTAATGACAAGCGACATTTTTTTAGATAGTAGACATCTTCAACCCTCCGATAAAGACGATAAAGACGATAAAGAATCCTTTTTTTCTTTAGATTTCATATAAAACGTTTTTATGCGATTTGTTTAGCATATAGTACCAGAAAGATAAACGAGTGTACTATCTATCAAAAACTAAAAACACAAATTTTGGTTGTTATTTAAAAAAATTAAAAATAATCATTATTCAAAAACAGTGACATCATAAATATCATTGGCCGACTGCGTAGTGATTTTTCAAAAATTGGTCTTTTTATAACGAACAATTGAATAATTGCCAAACGAAAAGATATAGACCTATAATAATTTATACAAAGTTACATTATTTTTTGTGTAGAATCAAATTATGCAAAAATATATAAGATGTCCCACTTTAAAAAATATAACATTGGTTCACCATCCCTGTGTATAATAAAAATATTTTTAGTTTGTATACTTTAAGTCGATCTATTGTATAATAAAAACGGCATGGCAATATTTTAAGTAACAAAAAAGTTATAGACCGATTACACACCCCTGGGTCACCCTGTATGAGGAATCATTAATTTTATAAGGAAGAATTTCTGTGTGAATATTCATTTTTAAAATACAGTTAAAAAATTAAAAGATTTTTTTAGCATTTCAGTTAGAGAAAAATAAATTTTCAAAAAAAAACGCCTACTAATGGTTATTTACGAACTATCAGTTATACCGGAAACATATTTAAATCTGCTAAATCGCTATAAATTAGTATCAAGTGGGAAAATATTTGAAATTACTTAGCAAATCGATTTCATTTAATGCTTCCGACTAGAAATGATTAAGCAAATCGAAAATTTTAATTAGGTCTAAAATATATTGCAAGAAATGTAAAATATTATTTTATAAATAATGACGTCAGAAAAATGTTATTACGGTGTCAAAATGTAGCATTTAAAAAATAAAGGCGATTAGTTCAAAAATTATTAATTAATCATTTGTAAAATTTTCAATTTTAATTCTAGAATCAATAAAAGTATACTTATCTACATTAATTTATTCTGTCATTTATCTCTACTGGGGAAAATACTTAACACACCCATGGTGGACTACTAAAAAATATTTGCGTTTTTTATTTAGTTTAAAAGTACCTTCACGGAGAATTTAAAGTAGATAACGCATAAATTTTATGTTTGTTAGGATTTGTTTTTTAAAAAATAAAAACTAAATTTCGGCATTATTTCAAAATTTATGACGTCATTGGTGCTTAAGAAATGACGGTTTTAAATTTTTTAAATACCAACTGACGATTTTGTTTATTGCATTTGATAGCGTACTCTTCTGGCAAGTGTAAAAAAAATTAAGAGATAATGTAAATTATACATAAAAAATAACATACCTATCTAAAATAAAGTTGTTTATCTGTGGTTGTTTCAAAACTTTTAATAATTTAATTTTTAATTTCTTTTAATTTTAATTTAATTTTAATTTTCCATAAAGGGCTTTATTTTTCTGTTCTGTCTTTACTTAAACATTCACTTAATCTTAAAGAATCCTTTTTTTGTGCAGATTTCATATTAAACGTTTTTATGCGGTTTGTTTAGCATATAGTACCAGAAAGAGAAACGAGTGTACTATCTATAAAAACTATAAACAAAAATTTTCGTTGTTATTTAAAAAAATTAAAAATAATCATTATTCAAAAACAGTGACATCATAAATATCATTGGCCGACTGCGTAGTGATTTTTCAAAAATTGTTTTTTTTATAACGAACAATAGAATAATTCCCAAACGAAAAGATATAGACCTATAATAATTTATACAAAGTTACATTATTTTTTGTGTAGAATCAAATTATGCAAAAATATATAGGATGTCCCATTTTAAAAAATATAACATTGGTTCACCATCCTGTATACAACACCCTGTGTATAATAAAAATATTTTTAGTTTGTGTACTTTAAGTCGATCTATTGTATAATAAAAACGGCATGGCAATATTTTAAATAGCAAAAAAGTTATAAACCGATTACACACCCCTGGATCACCCTGTATGTTTTAGGAATCATTAGTTTTATAAGGAAGAGTTTCTATGTGAATATTATAAATACTGTTAAAAAATTAAAAGAATTTTTTTGCAGGCCCACCCGTACTTCAGTTATCGAAAAATAAATTTTCAAAAAAACTCCTACTAATGGTTATTTACGATCTATCAGTTATACCGGAAACATATTTAAATCTGCTAAATCGCTATAAATTAGTATTAAGTGGGAAAATATTTGAAATTACTTAGCAAATTGATTTCATTTAATGCTTCCGACTAGAAATGATTAAGCAAATCGAAAATTTTAATTAGGTCTAAAATATATTGCAAGAAATGTAAAATATTACCAGAAACAGTGGCTTTACTCTAATTGGTGAACAAATTACGAATTTTTGAGACAAAAAGCCCACATTTTATGCATTCGAGGAATACTTGTCGATCTCGTATCCAATAACTGTAAAATGTAAAATTTAATGCATTCAAGAGATTAGCTGAGTGATATCTCTCGATGACTATAATACGGTGCAAAATTCCAGTCATTAGTTCAAAATTTTTAATTTCGGTGACAAAGTAACAGTTTGAGCTTGTTGTGCAACTGATAATTGCAGTGTTTGTGTATTTTATGAAGGTTCTCCTGCGACCTTGTCTGGTATTCACATTATTATTTTATTTTCATTGAATACTGACTGGTTCGATAGTGAACCGGTTGCTTATAGTCATAGATAATGAACACGAATCTATCGAATTGAACAAACACATTTTTCGGCCCAGCGCAAGTTTGGCGAAATGCTCACTCAGATTGTGACCGTTTTCAATCACGTTGTTAAACATCCGTACATTCTAAGTACATCAACAGGTAGAATAGGATTTGCCGCATTCTCCGACTGGATGTCGCCACATATCCATCTTCCTTCCTCTTTTGGAGACCGAATAATTTCATCGCAGTCTGCGGCACAGGTGTATCTGCTATACTTTGCCTTCTTCGGCACACTAATAACATGCTATATAAAGCTATTGCTTTTTTACGCCTTTAGAATTTAAACAGCTTTAGCCTACCATCTCACATTATGTTTACAGCGAAGCGCATGTGATTTGCGCTAGATCCTGCACAGTTTTGGCACAAAAAATTTAATTGTTTCGCTCTCAATGTAATTTATTTTTAATTAAAACAGTCTCAAATTCGTAAAAAATTCCACTACCAAAGTTGGTTCATAAAACCAGTTGTAAATCTTTCACACATAAATTTTTACTGGTTTATGATAGAAGCTACCGAATAATTAGCTTAATTAAGATCACTGCCACAAAAACGAATCTGTCGCCGCTTTATTTAAATAAAGCAGGTACATGGTTTAAAACAAGTCGGTTTATTACGTTTAAGAGCTTTATTAGTAGTTAATTAAACCTAATTGGGTATTATTATGTTAAAACAACAATTTTCCATTTAATAATTGTAATGAAGGTTATTTTGCGTCGACTATTTATAAAAATGGCAATAACTTTACATTGACTTTTGTAATTTTTTTCTGGGCATATATTATAGGGATTCCCAGCGAGTTGAAAGAGTGCATTATTGACCTTTAAATACATAATTGAAAATTTAAATATTTTTTTACAAAAGCCGTAGATACAAACCTCTTGCATTATCTAAAGTTGTTTTCAAACATATAGGGTGTTTCATTAGCTACAATACTACAAACTTATGTTTTTTTAAATATTGCATTTTTCGACTTTTCTTAAATTTATTACGCAAAAACTGGAAATCCTAAAAAAGTGGAATTTTCACCACTTTAAAGGAGAAAATTTAAGCTGAAATTTGTATCTGTAATTGTTTATTGTATTTCAATTAAGAACGTAAAAAAACAAGAAGTTTGTTAAAAGTTATATTTTGTTATAGCTTCTCAAGTATTTAGAATTTCCTATCTAAGAACATCATTTCAAATGCCTAAGGTTAATAACTAAAAAGTTATTTTACCTTGAAAGTTAATTTTGACAACAAATTGTTAATCATACTAAACCATACTATAATGAAAATTTTAGTTATTTCACTGCAATAAATAACGAACATTAAAGTTATTATTAGCTGAAAATTTTACTTTTTGACTACTAACTACAATAGGTATTATTTTTTTAATGTTTAAACTTAAATATTTTTTAGGAGTGTTTGTAGGAGAGCCAGTTTACTGTTACTGTTTTTGGAGCGATATTTAAATGCAAAAATAAAAAAAATAATTTTTTATCTTCTTGATTGCAGCGATCTAAAAATTATATATCCTGAAACTTTGAACTTTCTTCCGTGAAATCGAAAAAATTAAATCAGTATTTCAAAAATTAACATGACTGTTGAAAGCTACTTCCAAAAATTCAAAAAATATATGGTGATCTATTTGAAAAAAACAACGAAGAAAAAACATATGTTTGTAATGTTGCTAATGTCGGTAACATCCTGTATATTTAAAAATTATTGCCAATAAGCCAACAACCCAGATTTTGTAAAAAAAATATATTTTCTAATACAGGATGACCAAGGGGTGTCTATCGGTCTATCGGTCTATAACTTTTTTGCTTTAAGACATATTGCCATACAGTTTTAATTATCCGTTAGATATACTTAATGTCTGCAAACTAAATATGTTTTTATTATATACGCAGTATTGATACAGGGTGGTAAACCAAAATTATTTTTTCAAATAAAGCACCCTATATATCGTTGCATAATTAGATTCTACGTGAAAAAATAATAGAACTTTGTATAAACTATTACTTTTTCTCTTTCAGAATTATTCAATTTTTCGTTATAACAAAGACCAACTTTTGAAAAATCACTGTGAAGTTGCGTATGCATACTTTTCGACAAATTTGTACTAGAAAAACTTAAAAATAATTTGTAGATTTAGCAAATAGTCAATTTTTAATTAAAATACGCACATAATTTAGAGGGTCTGTCAAAACGCAAAAAGTTGAATAACTCATTTTTTTAAATGGAACACCATGTATTTCTTGAAATGTATCGATAGCATTTTTAGTGACATGGGGATTGTAAAGAAAATTTGAAGTATGTTTCAATGTTTTCAAAAAAATGTTTGTTTATTATTTATTTATTTTACAGTGTGTTTAAAAATGGTTGTTCATCAAGTCGACGATGGAATTCAAATTCAATGTGCCGCTCGCTTTGTCCAAATGACTATTGCAGTCTCTGAGTAGTCATCTCTGTCAAATCAGTGAATTAGCTTTTTGTTAGCTCTTTGTTTCATTTTTCGTAAAAGTTGTTGCAACTGTATAGGGTTTAGCTTGATAGAGTTTTATATTTCCGTTATTTTCTGTTGTATATTTTTTCGTTTTTAGTGTCAAAGCCTTTTTGCATCATTTTGGCTGTCAGTTTGACAGCATTCACTACTATTTAAATTGAGTAGCACAGTACATTTAAATTTTATAGTTGATGGTTGATGCACAACCATTTCTGAACACTATGTATTATTACCTCATGATTATTGAAATTCATTTATGTATCAAGTAATAATTAGATTACTAATGTAATTAGTCACATTAGTACAAAAAATAAATTACCATTTGACGTATTATCAGATTTTAGGTTAACAATTTTTCTTGTAATAAAATATATTTTTTGAAAAATCACCAAAAATATTTGAAATTTGATATAGAAGCCGAACACCATTAGAAAGCTATCGATACGTAAAAACAAATAATGTTATAGTGTTCTATTTTAAAAAAAAAGAGTTCTTAATACCTATTGTCTTTTGGTACACCCTGTACAATGAGTGCCTGCTTTAACAAAAAAACGATTATTTGCTAAAACTACAAAGTATTCCATGATTTATGTTGAAAATTTGACGGAAAATACACTTAAGCAATTTTGCTGTGATTTTTCAAAAGTTTGTCTTTTTTATAACAAAATTTGATTAATTCCGAAACGAAAAAAGATAGCTCTTAAATCGGTTAAACGAAGTTCTATTGTTTATTTACGTAGAATCCAATTATCCAAAAATATACAAGATGTTCCATTAAAAAATATACAGGGTGACCCAGCGGGGTGTAATCGGTCTATAACTTTTTTGCTATTGAAAATATTGCGATGCCTTTTTTATTATCCGATAGATCAACTTAAAGTCCATAAACTAAAAATATTTATATTTTACACAGGATGTTGTTATACAGGGTAATCAACCAAAGTTATGTTTTTTTAATGGAACACCCTATATATTTTTGCATAATTAGATTCTACGTAAAAAAATAATAGTACTTTGTATAAACAATACTATCTTTTTTTGTTTATTTTTTCTGTTTATTATTTTTTTTGTCTATATATTATTCAACTTTTTGTGCTAAAAACAACCCACATTGGCTGTGAAGCCGCCAATGAGTATTTTCCGACAAATTTTCGACAGAAAAACTTAGAATATCTTGTAGCAAATAGTCGACTTTTCCTTATAACGCACAGATAATGTACAGGGTGTGCCAAAACGCAAAAAGTTGAATAACTCATTTTTTTCAAATGGAACATCCTGTATTTTATTAAATGTATCGAAAGCATTTTTGATAAGCTTTCTAACGGTATGAAGTTTCCATAGCAAATTTAAAATATTTTTTGAGATTTTTCAAAAAAATCAAAAAAATTTATTTTATTACAAGACAATATGTTAGCCTAGAATCTGATAGTCAACTGGTAATTCATTTTTTGATATGTACCAATGTGACTAATTACACAAGTAATCTAATTATTACCTGACACATAAATGAATTTCACTCATCAAGAATTATTAATAAAATAAATAAAAAATATATTTTTTATTTTTTTGAACACTTTAAGAAATATTGTAAATTTGCTATACAAACCGCACATCATTAGAAATCTTATGAAAAATGCTATCGATACGTGTAAAGAAATACATGGTGTCCCATTTGAAAAGAAATAGACCCATAACAGTTTATATAAACTTACATGATTTTCTTGCGTAGAATCAAATTATGCATAAATATATGGAGTGTTCCATTTATAAAAAATGTAACTTTGGTTCACCACCCTGTATATAACTTTGGTTCCCCACCCTGTATACAACACCCTGTATATAACAAAAATATGTTTAGTTGTAAACTTTAAGTAGATCTATCGGATAATGACAAGGGCATATCAATATTTCAAATAGCACATCTCCCGGGTCACCCTGTATTGAAACTTCAATAATGAATCTTTTCAAGTCCAAGGAAATACCGTTTTAAAAACTGATTTGAGTATCTGGTTTGAACAGGATTTAAACTTTTAAGCTTTTTTTTGAAAAATTCAATAAACACGCTAATATCTGTCATTTCCAAAATATACATTTATGTCCAATTGCGACTTTTAGTGGCAGCAGGTTGTTACCTGTCCTGCCGGGTGTAATCAAAAAGTGATTTGTGAAATTCTTGAAAACTGTAAATACTTGGCTTTGAAACCCACTATTACGTTTTCTCTTTGTGATTCAATTTTTCGGACGTGAGAATATGTGGAAGCGGCCCGTTTATGAAATTCCAATTTCAGGAGCTAAATTTCAGCTTGTATTTACCTCTTTTGTGCGAAATAAATTATTATTAGACGGGCCACCTGGTAACAAGGTTACGCTCAATGTCGATTCCTTCGAAAAAGTACAGAAAAAACTTGTCGACCGAGAGAAATTTTTACTACCTTGACTGACAAAATGGGAACGAATGAGGATGCAAAATTATAATTATGAAATTGTAAATAAATAAAAACTACAAGTCCCGTTATAGGTTACAATCGAGGCAAAAATTAAATGTCATAATAGACAATGATCTATTATGTATTGCTTTTGCAGTTTCATTTATTATTGTCACCTTGTGTTTATACATTTGATACGGTATATAGAAATGTCACGAAGCGAGAATTAGCATTGGTTAATTGTTTCACAGCTAATTTAATGAAAATATTTAATTACACATTATTAGAGTATAAAACGAATACATGAAACTATTATCTTTATAAACCACAGGTTGCTGCCTTGAATAAAAAATGTAAACAACTTTTGCCTTCAAGATACAAATATTTCAATTTTCTTTCCAATTATTATAATCTAGACTCTAAAACTAAATTCCAATAGTGACTGAATTAACGTTATCCTGATTAACATTTGAAAAGTTTTTTTTTGCTAGGAGATGTTGTCAAAATTACTCAGAATTTATTTACTTTGGCTAAATTAAAATAAAGAGTGGATTACATTTTTCTTCATTTGATTAAAGTGTCTTTTGAAGTTTCTTTGGAGATAAAATAAGGGGCTAGTTTCGAAATGTACCTATATTTTTCATTGTTTAGGACAACTTATCTTCTGGTGCAACTTAATGTGCAGAATTTAAATACGTAGTTTTTCTTTTATTTTATTTTGTTTTGTTTTGTTTTGTTTTTTTTTGTTTTGTTTTGTTTTGTTTATTTTATTTTATTTTATTTTTTTTATTTTATTTTATTTTATTTTATTTTATTTTATTTTATTTTATTTTATTTTATTTTATTTTATTTTATTTTATTTTATTTTATTTTATTTTATTTTATTTTATTTTATTTTATTTTATTTTATTTTATTTTATTTTATTTTATTTTATTTTATTTTATTTTATTTTATTGTATTTTATTGTATTTTATTCTATTTTGTTTCTTTTTTTTTGAAAAAAAAACGTCCAATGTCCAATTTATTTTCTGAGAAAAATATACACTTAGATAGTTTGATAGTTTCAAAGTGTACATTTTTTCGTAATAATTCTTCTCCATACCTACAAAGTCCTACATTACTACTAATAAAAACAAAATGTTCAATCTCCAAGGCATATGAAATTCAGAGTAAAACACCGAAGTAAGAAAATCCGTTTGATGCATAACCCGATCAGACCTGATATTAATTATTATTACTTAATAAGCATAGGTACTAATTATTTGCTAAAACTTTGTTTTTTGTTTTTAGAAGAGCTCTTTCTTTGATGTACTTTTTTTGAAAAACAATTTTTGTGATGTCTGAATTGAGTTATAATTATTTTAATTAGAAATATTTTTCCACTTCATTTTTCAATAATTCTGAAGAAACTATAGTAGTTAAGAGAAAGAAGCCTATATTTCAAAACAGATTATTTATTTTTATTTTTAATCAATTTCCTAATTGATTGTACCGCTCAGACTTTAATTAAAACTTTATTAAAAACAATTTACAGCCACAGAGGGTGATGTAAATATAAAACGAAATAATGAACTACTACTAAAAAAACAAAATACAATTATTAAAATGTGTGTAATTTAGTAATAATTTTCGAATAAAAAATTTCTTTAGCGTTTTTTATTTGAAAATTAATTTCAAAATAGACGATAAGACGGCAGAAATTAATTTGATAATGTTATCATTAGTTTTACTAATTTCTACAAGCGTTGAAACCTAAAAGCTGTAAAGACAGGCTATTTATTTATTACTGTAGTAATAAATAGATTAGCTTTAGATTAACATAGATGTTTGTAAAGATAAAATTGCAGTTATACATCAGAACAACGATTAAAATCTCTTTGAAGTTCTTGTGTAAATGCCTACAACTACTATTATCCTTGCTTAACAGTAAATCAAACATTTATTTACAAAAAATAAGATAATCCACATAAGGGTTGAAAAAAATTTGTGCATTAGGGATCAGTTTTTGTTCAATTAAAGTGTTTTCAATATTAGAAAATTTAATTAAATGAGTGGATTATGACTTTAAACACATCTATGATTACTATTTAAAAATATGGCCATAGGCGTGGTATAAAATGTTTTTCATTACCAGTGTTGTAGAAAAATATAATAAGATACAAAAAATGAAAAATATTGAACAAATTATTAACTTATTATCGTATAAAAATAATTTTTAACAATAATATTTTTATTAATCTTTGTCCTAAAATCACTACAACAAAAAGAAACAAACATAGGATATTCGACTTTCTTTATTATCCATTCCACACTTCTACAGGGTGTGCCGTCTAAACCCCACTTTAGAAGTATTGTGAGTTCTAATAATGATAGTTATCTGAAAATTTGTTTACCACCATAATCTCTTAGGTTCTGTGCAATGAAAATATTTTCAAGATAGTGGTTCCACCGGAAGTTGCAATCAAGTTCCTTATTTTAAATGGAAAGCTGTATTTTTTAATGCACTTTTGGATTACCAGAGTTATTTTAAGATAGTTTTCTTAAACTTTCCCTATACCTAAATTTGACTTTTAACGAAATATTTAGGAATTTTTTTTTTAATTTGCATCCTCCAGTCCAAAAATCGATAGCTTTGCTATTTTTAAAAGTTTGAAAGCTCATTTGAAAGAAGAAGACAAGATATTTTTCTTAGTAGTTTCTAGTTTCTAAAAAAATTTAATAAACTCAAATTTTTAAAGTTAAGTTTGTAGAACTTCAAGCACCCATAACTCATTTTTTTAAATGAAAAACCACAAGTTTAATTTCACTAAATGGTAGAGAATTTAATTCTGCATCGGCTTTTATTTACATTTCCTATATGTATTTTTGTTTGATAATATTCAAGTTACAATAACTTTTTGTTGGAATTGAGAAATTCATTAGCCATAGGTCTATCTCATACGTTGCCAGGGAACGACAGAAAAAATGTGAGAAATTAAAGTTTTTTAAACAAACATTCAATGAATTTGTTTTGTTTTCACAGGATGGACAACACAATTTTGAACAGAGTTTGTCGTTTGTTTAATCAGAAATTTTTTATGGCAAACTATGCAAAAATAGCTGTGGTTAGTATGAAATTTCCTACAGTAACAAAAAAACCAACATAACTTGAAAATTATCACAAATAGGTAGGTATTGGGAATGCTAATCCAGACAGACGCAGAAAAAATTCTCCTCCATCAAGTAAAATAAAAATTGGGACATCCCATTTAAAAAAAAATAAGTTAAAAGTACTTAAAGTTGTACAAATTTAACTTTTAAATTTTTAGGTTTTTTAACTTTTTTTTCCAATTTTGATCACACTATAGAACATACAGCGTGTTCGGTAATTGGACTGGCATCACTTAAGGAGTGGTAAAAGTAACCACCAGGATTCAAAAGGTAGTGTTAAATTTTTCCCATCTTGCTTCTTATTCGAACAATAGTCTTTCAAATTTACCCAATCAGACTTGAGGCAAGGATTGTGGCTGAAATCAGGAATCCGAGTGCTCTGAGAAAAAAAGTGATAGCTACTGTCAATGTGACAAGTTTGATTAATTGAAATCAGTGGTGTTCGTTTGTTGGGTTTATTGTAAACTTTATAGTTATGAAAATAGAAAGAATTTACATTTTCAACAAGCTAGAGCTGCAGTTCGTTTCTACGAAGCAAGATTTCTAGATTGCCTCACTCCTTGTCGTTGTGTATTCGCTAATCTTGTTCGTCGCATCCGAAAATTTGAAAATACTTGAATTTAGACCAACGACTGTGGATAGAGGTAGATTTACAGCAGTTAATGCTTTCGTCAGAGACAAGCACATTGGAATTGATGGTCCAACTCCTGCCGGATACAATACGAAATAATTGTGATCTGTTCGAAAATGTTAGACCATCATTGCTAAGACGAGTATTAGAAGTATTAGTATTAGAACCTTCAATACTTTCAAATGTGGGGTTTAGACGGAACTCCTGTACATGCAAATAACATTTTTTCTTTAATTTGCTCCAGATTTTATTCCTTAAATAACAACTACCTAAATTTTAGAGAAAAAATGCACGCTTATGTATTTGCATTATCTAAATGCATTTCAAAAATTTTCTATGTCATACTCAGTTCGCTCCCAGTTATGGAACAACCTTTAATACTTAAACTTTGTTAAGACAATTCAGAGAATAATTAATTCTAATACGATTAGAAATTATATTCGTATCGGTTAAAGCATTTTCAAGGGAATGGCAGTTTTTTCTACTTTGGTTTCACAAATAGAACTTTGATGCAACTCCTTTTAGTAAATTTTTAGGAGTTGTATTGGCAGTGCTGGGCTGGGTGGTATCAGACATCACTGTAATTTAGTGTGTGATTTATCAGCAGCGTCAAATCGTTTATTGATGAAGCCCGAATAATTAACAAAATTAAGAGGAAATAGTTTGAACAGATTTTGATAAACTAAATAAAAACAGGAAGTAAAAAAATACTATTTTTTAAGTGTAATATACTACACTCGTTTTATAAAATTTAATTGTAGCACTCATTCTATTGGAGCACTCCTTCGATGTGCTCTAAAACTATTCGTGCCACAATAGAACGTCTTATAAAACTCGTATAATAATATACTATTATTGTACACAATTAAATTACGTTTTCTAAAAAAAGGCACTTTTTTTGAATATTTCAACGAAGAGACATTTCAAAAAATATTTAGGTCGCTTGTAGGGTAAACAATTAGTTTGAACCCTAGGACAGCTAACATGTTAGATAGTTAGCTACGTATCTACATAATTGGACTATGTATTGCAAATTTTCAAACAAAATCCCTTCACAAATTCCTAAAACAAGGTTAAGTTTTTTTCTAAAACTGCGTCTCATTTAAATGAATTTAACATTAATAACAATAATTTGGGGTATGCAAAAGTAACCACCAACCGTTCCGGTTTTCCTACAATATGGAACACATTCTGGGTTTTTGTTTCTCTTTTTATTAAAAAAATACCATCTTGGTTTGCCCCGATTTTTCACGTCTCCTTATTGAACGTGGGATCATGGTATCGTAAATATTATGCGGCCATTATTCATCACGGGTCATTGATTAGGCAAAGCTCATTAAATCAGACCGAGGTGTAAATGAAGCACTAATCTCAAGTCATAATTTGTTGGTCTCGTAAGTTCAGTTCAGGTGTGCCCGCCTCTTCATCTCCTCCACGTTGAGCTTCAGATGCTTGCTCCTCGCGGGCTCACAAACAAGGTTTCTTTCCATTTTTGATCGGCGGCCTGGCAGGAAAATGAAGCGATCGATCTGCTGTTCCGATAAGGTTTTTTGGTGAGCGAGCGATCGGAGAGCCGGCCGGCTTTTTCGTGAATGTGAAAGAGGACATGAAGGCCGTGTGAGTGGTTGTTTGCTATGGCGCCGGTTTGTCGGCTTCTTGCATACTCAGGTGCAGTGGCTGGCCGATCGACGTGGTTCCCACGTGTGTGCCACCCACGGACACCGACAGATAGCTCCGGCTCTCCGACTCGGACATCGCTCACCCACCTTAGTGTCGGTATCATTGACGAGACTTGGACGAATTGCCTGGGAAATGACCAGCAGAACCGGTCGCTTTTAGGACTGCAATGATCATAGAGATGCGGTTTATTTTAGTGAAGGATTGGCCTGATTTTACACGTTCACTTTCTTTCACACGGCAGGCTGACGGAAACAGTGTGATACGTAAATTTTGTCTCCGAAAATTCATAATGTGGATGAAAGATTCTGTAGTTTAAGACAATTCCAAAATTAAGAAAAACGCAAAATTTCCACTGGTTTTTTATTTTATTTTTTAAATTTCACTTCAATTTTACATAATCGTTTCAATTTTTCTTAAGACTTCAAAAGTATTTCACAAATTCAAACATGCGTTTTTTCTAAAAGAAAACCAATAATACCTACATCTAAACGTTTTCGCGATATAGTGAAGTTGATCGACCATTTTTTTATGATTTTTCAAGAAATTTTTTTTTGAAAAAACGGTCCCGGGAGATCTAAGAATGTCAAAAAGCAAATACATCATTGGTGGTCCTATTCCCTAACTTCTGTTACTATATTATTGCTCTATTACTGTAAAAATTACAGCTGTTATTTAAATTCGTATTCCGTAAACTCTGTTACCCTCTGTTAGTAACATTTCTACAGTAATATTCTCTGTTAAATAATAGAGTTCCTTTATTGGGAGAGTTGGGACACTGAACGTCACACCGAGCCAATTTTGTATTATGTGGATAAGGTATATATTTCCTGTATCTTTTTAGATTTTCTAAAAAATGATATTGAAGGTGTTCTCGTATGAAAAATGTAACAAAATCGTGAATTCTCAATAACTTTATAATTTGAAACAGAATCTAAAGTTCACGTAGATGCTAAAGGCGGCCAAGCAGCGACAGGTTCAACTTTCCTAAAAATGAGAACCAATTTTGGGTTCAAGTACCTACGTATTTTGTAAATGCATAGACAAATTCCCAAAATCTCATAGATTTTGTACATAACATTATTTAGACAATCCACTTTTCTAAATGCTTGTTAATAATAAACGTAAAACTTGGCAGGAAAGATTCAATTTCTCTCTCTTTCATCGATGATTACCATTTCTTATAGTTAAGGAAAAAAATGTCTATGGTGAAGAGTTTAGACGTTTACGTACAAATTTATTTCTTGTACTTACAAATAAATCTCTTTTAAAATTTGGAGTTTATATAAAAAAAACAGTGAATTGACGACGACTCCCAGTCTAAACCATTTTTAAACGCAGTTAGTCGACGAAAAATGGAAAAATTTTTTACAAATTTATTTGACTTTTCGCCAATTTCAAGTGTGATACCACTGATTTCTATCCCAATTTGTTTTTTACACATTCCAACCGACGTATATAAAACAAAATTTCGAAAATTGACATTAAGTGTCCCAACTCTCCCAATATAGAAACTCTATTCGGAAATAAAATTAACTAGACGCCCCCTGGTGATGACTTTTGAACTATGTCGAAAACAGTAACTAAATTTTCGTAATTCCACATTTAATTGTCAGTTTATGAATTGTTTAATTATTTTGCGTGTATAGTGTTAATTGCTTATATTAGAGAGAATTACTTTAAAAGTAAGTGGTGGTAAATACTAGCTTTGACTTTGATTCTGCGGTTTTTCGTGGTATAAAGTGTTTATTGTTGGAATTTGAAAGTGGATAAAAAGTGAAAAAGATTTAAATTTTTATTACGAAATGTTATTAAACAGTTGTCTAATTAAAGACTATAAGTAATGGATCACAGCGAACACAAAGTTGGGCTCAAGAAACCAATAAATTAGTGAAGTGTGTGAATTTTAGGCTAGAATTTTCCACTGAAAAATCATGAAATGCTGCGGTAAATCTACAAAACTACAATTAAGATTAATAACTGCTGATACATTTAAACGTAAATTATGCCAAAAGGTAGGCTTTTCAATGTATTTGTAATAATTTTCCAATAAAGAAAGTGAACCAAACAGTCACGATAACAATTCGTTATTCGTGTTTTTCTCGTCATCTCTAATTTGTCAACATTCGTTTCTTGCGCCAAAAATACAATTGTCATTCTGCATAAGCAATGTAATAACTGTGAAGCCTCAAAATTCGTACAACGCTCAAAATATCCGAATAAACGTTTTCCCTTCATTTATGGTTACTGTTTTCGACCTAGTTCAGTGGCGCCCCCAACGGTAATTTTACTTCCGAATTAAATAACAGCGGCAAAAATCTCGTTATAAACTAACAGTGACAGTGACAGATCGTGAATTTTTGCGATGTTTTACCAAAGTAACAAGAAATTGTATTAAAAATGTGATAAGTGGATAACACTAGAGGAACTCTAGTGTTAACTCTAGATAACACTAAAAGCTTAGAATCATGCAAACAATTCGGCCTTTGGCTTTTGAAGTAATAGAAAACGAAGAAAGGGGATAAGATCGATCTTAGAAAAAAATCAACTGATATAATTATCCATAATGTTGCAAAAGTAATCTTTGGCAACCCTAAGGGGCGATGAACACAACTTAAAATTTGTCAGGAACCAAAATTTTTATAAATAAAAAATTAACACTGTGTACTCTTCATTTTGGAAATAGTATTCCGTGAAAATAAAACATAGATTTTTAAATTTGTGTTATTTATTTAAAAAGCATTTTTTGTCTTTCAATAGTTATTTTGTTTCTTGAAAATTCTGTTTCTTCCTTTTATTTTGCGTATAAGTTTTGTACAGCACAGAGATCCCGCAGAAATTGTCTCAAAACAAATAATGTGTTTTGTTTGTCAATAACCAAGGATATTCTTTGCCTTGATCTGCACTCGCCTTCTGCATTCACTCTTCTGTAACACTCTTGTGGAACTTTTTGCGATACCAAGATCGAAATGATAATTTTAAGAAAATTTCTTGACATTTTCGAATACAATATTTAGATCAAGTAGTAAGCTATACTTCAAAATCGACTTCCATTATCTCTAAAATTACATTTTCGACCAAATGGGAACTCTGTTACTCTTATTTTAACAGAGAGTTAGAGAATCGCACATTACACAGCTCTGTTAGGCGGTGTCATAACAGACCACTGGTGTTAACATTCTAGAAACGTAACAGTGTAACAGAGATAGTTACTACTTGTGTTTGGATTATCCTTTGCTTTTATATTGTTATTTTAAACTATTCTGTTTGTGTTAAAATTAATATAATTTTGTAATTTTGTACATGTAATTATCCACCATAATCATAGACATTTGGAAAATTTGGAAATTTACTATTATTATTATTATAGTTAGTCTTATTAGTCTTATTAGTCTACATTAGTCTTATTTTGAAATTTTTGTTTACTATTGTCGGAAATTTAGTCAATTTTTGTAAATGATCTTGAGGAATGGTTAAGCAAAAATTTAAAGGTAGATAGAGTACGGCATGATAAATCGATTAAGTATAGTTTTCCCAAAAAATCGTTCTGAAATTAACGTCCCAAATTTTGAGAACCGCTGAACTGGAATTATAAAAATTTGCGTAGATTTTATGATTATTGACAAAACAGCAGAGGTAAATTAACTTCTTTGTCTACTACGTAATCCTTCTACTTCAATTTGTGTTTTGTTATTAAATTTTACGAAAACAATTTTTTGCCGGGATTTGACCGGGATTCGAACTTCCCACACACATGAACATGTTACCCACAATTTTTAAAAATTCCCAAAACGCCCACGCGCCACCATCTCCAAAAAAAAAGATTTTTCAAAATAATGCGAACAGGCTTCGAATCTAAAAACGAAAGTATACCATCAGAAATGAAGGAAATATAAAACACCAATCCTGACAAACCCTGCACTTGAAAAAACTTTGCCAAAGAATGCAAAAAGTGAGTAAAAAGCTAATCCAAAGATTTTACGGAGATAGCTGTACACAGAAGCTATTTTGATTTTTTAATTCCATAGTCGACTTGATAAACAACCATTTTTGAACGCATGGTACCATGAGATCGAAAATGTACTGAATTAGAGTAAGCCTTGAAATGGAAGTGGAAAAGAAAAAAAGGAAAGGAAAAAAGGCAACCTATACAAATTTCTCCTGGAATTCTGCTAGTCATCATTCTACAATTGAATATTTCCACACTCCATTTACTTGTTCTACAATGTAGGCTTTTTGTTAAAGGGTAAACACCATTACGGAATAATTTAGATTAAGCAAAGAAATTAGTTTTTGAAAAATCCTGATCTGGCTATTTTTGACCTGTGGTTAAAATTCTCCAAGCACGGCCTGCTCTATTGCAGTTCAGTTTCGTTTCATGTTAATTGCACATAATGTTATCATAATAATTTTTTTGCGATAAATTAATATACAGGGTGTTTCATGTAATTTTACGAAGCCTGCACCTGAAAAATAAAATCAACAATATAAATTCCAGTACGAACTCGATTACAAATTTTGAAAAATTGATCAGTCTCTTCTAGTTTGTTCACCTCTGCTAAAAATTCTAACGTTTTTAGTTAGTTAGCGTTTAAAAGTTAGATAAGCTAGATTCATATTCATTCCCTCTCTTGATAGAACACATAAAAATTGTTTCTGAGAACAACAATTTATGACGAATAATGAAACAGTGATTAGTTTGACAACTACTGTCGTGGGTTTCCAAAAATTAAATAATTAATTTGTATCTAGTGTTTTCTATTTTTGTATATTGGGGTGCGTATATAAGACGCAGGACTCGTAAAGTTGTGTGAAACACTCGGTAGATTTGTCGTAATCGAGTTTTTAAGAATGCAAGAAATTAACATTTCATACGTTGACCTTTTTACAGAACGAGTAAGACTTAAGGAAAAATTCGGTTATTTCAATTAACTATCGATGTTGAAAAAAATAGTTAAAATGGTGGACGCGCCGGGTTATGGTTTCCTGATTCCGGTTTAAACATTTAAACAAATTTCTCGAAAATTTTTGTATTGTTTAGTTTTGATAAGAATTTCGAATTTTTTAATCCCAAATTAAAATTACAAAATTTGTAAAAATTTATTTTGTCAATTTTTTCTACATAGAACGTTTAATTTGACAGGTACCTAAATAAATGTTAGGTAAAATAAATAATCTTAAGGCTATGTGATAATTCATTTATACAACTCTTTCTTTTCATGTATTTCACTTATCGTTATAATGTGTTCAAAAATGGTTGTACATCAAGTCGACCATGGAATTCAAATTCAATGTGCCGCTTCGTCCAAATTTATACACTACAGTAGTACTATTGTAGTTTCTCTGTAAGATCTTTGAATTAGCTTTTTACTCACTTTCTTGCATTTTTCGACAAAGTTCTTTCAAGTGCAAGGTTTGTCCTGATTTATGTTTCATATTTCCGTGTCTTATTAGTGTTGTGTATTTTTTGTTTTTGGATTCGAAGACTTTTTTTGCATTATTTTAACGGATTTGTCACTTTGACAGCATTAACAATTTAAATTTAGCGCACATTACGTCCAAATTTCATAAGTTACAACCATATTTGAACACATTGTACATGGTGTAGTCCAGCCCAGCTCCCGTCTTCTGTTACTTTTGTCACTTATTATTAAATTTAAACTTTTGATTTTTTGTAGATGTTATTTATGCTCTAGAACGCATTTCAGGAAAATATTTATAATTATTCCAAATGTCTCTAAAAAAAACGTATGACATAATAATAATAGCAAAATCCGAAGATGACCATTTTGGATTTCAATTTTTTTTTTAAGTCTGCTTCCTCTTCTGCTTTGTCCTGAACCTTCCCTAATTAATACCTGATAACATCGCGTAATGATACTTTGATTACTATGCAAACAAATAACAATTTCTCTAAATGAAAAAACCCCTATTCGTAGCCCAAAAATTGTGCTTCTTTAAAATTTGTTTAATTATTTTTGTCGAACTCTAGGCATTTTTTCGTTTTCATAACCCCTAAAACTAGAATTAAAAAAAAACACTTCAAAAATTGTCAGGAATGCAAAAAATTGGATAAATAACATTTGCTGGCAAAAGAACATGTTAAAAACTCCCTTATCACTTGATTAAAATCGTTCAAATTTTAATCATTTATTATAACAGCCGACCATTTCTTGGTGTTGCAATTTTTATGACATTGAATATATTTTTGTAAAGAACCGATTTGAGAAAACTTTAGGGACATGTAAGAAGCTAAAAAGGCATCCTAATCAGCACAAAAAATAATAGTATGCAATTCAAAAAAATGATTATGTTGACGTCATACTATTTTGGAACAGCCCTGTATAATCAAAAATATTTTCCCGAAATACGTCCTAGAGTATAAACAACGTCTAGAAAAGAGCAAAAGTTCAACTGTACTAATAACTGAGCTACAGAAGACTGGAGCTGAGCTGGGCCACCCTGTATGTTGATTTTTAAGAATTACTCAATAAAATCCACTACTGTCATTTGAATATAAGTTCCTGGCTCATAACAGTTTTTAACAATTTTTCATGTCGGGTAAGTTTAGAAATCTTTTAATTTATTACAGCAATCTTTAATTAATTTTCTGTGCTCGAACCTGTAGCAATTCCCATATTTATAAGTTTGAGATATTTAATTTTATGTTTTTAATACCCACCTATTAAATGTTCCCGTGACATTTTTTTCCTTTTCAATTAGTAACTTTACTCATATTCAATTATCACACAGAAATTAAAAATTAATTCTCTCTAAACGTGTCACTTGTCTTTTCAGAATAAACGAACCCACTTCGGAGTGAGTGACCATCTCTAATTAGGTGGGTAGTCCCTTCAAGCGCCAACAACTCACCCTACAAATCACTGGCTTGTAGGGAATCATCAAGGTGAAAACATTCATGACGTGAAGTCAACACATCATATTTCCACCCTGTTGGTATTGGTTTTGAAACGTAGACAGGCTCGTGTTACAGATGAATGCATCCGGACGTCTTCATTTAGTACAGCTACGATTCCATGCGTGTGTTCCTCAAACCGCAACCTCCATGTTAAGTGACAGATCTGATCTCCCATTTACATCGGAATAACGACATACACGTCGTCATTACAATCTAATGTGATTTATTAAAATCTTTCAACGATTAAATTTTAAATTAAATTACACTTTGTCTCGTTTTTTGCATTTTAATGAGCTGGTAAAAATTTCAAGATTTCTTGTCAAGATGTTTCTTTTCTCTTTTCACAGACTGGCCTTTTTAAATAATCGTAACAAGTAACGTTAAAATTTGCGTTTTTTCCAAATTTTTTATCGCGTGACAGAGCCGGGTTCAATGCACACTAATTACTTTGCAAAAAAAATCACACTTTTTAATCTTTCATACACTTTATAATCAGACAAGAATGAAAAAAATGCTACGTTTTATACAGGGTGTATGAGAAATACGTGTGTAATTTTAACAGGTAGCAGAGCTCAACAAAGAAAATATTTTTTGTATTTGTAATTTTTCAATAAAAGTTTCGGTAATTTACTTATTTGGAGAATATAACATATTGAAACGAGTAGCCGCTTACAGACTATTTGAGAAATTTAAAACAACAATGAAAATTGTTGCTATATGAACACAAACTAATTATTAAACACTGACCAGCTTATTTACACAAAAAAAATGAGGAAAGCACTGAAGATACTGAGTCAGAATTTTACAAAATGTTATATAGAAAAGTTTTTCTTGATGAGTTTTATCACGCGGTAAAATTAAGATACGTATTTTTGATACACCCGGTATATAACGGACGTAGAAAGTCCATTATTTATTATTAACTAATCAAAAAATAAATATTTTTTTTCAAAAGCCGTAGATACTTAACCTAACCTAACCTGTTCCATTACCTAAAAATATTTTCAAATATACAGAGTGTTTCAGAAATGAGCTACAACACAAACTTATGTTTTTCATTAGGTACACAAAAACTAAGATCCTAAAAAGTAGTACTTTCACTGCTTTAAAGGGACTTTAAATTTAAATCTGTGCCAACTGATAAGAGTAATACAGTTAGAGACGTAAAAAAATAAGAATTTTGTTGAATAACTTAAAAAAGTTTAATGGAACAACCTTATTTTTTGTTTTTACTTCTCAAAAATTATTAAACTCTCTATCTAAAACATAAAGTTTCGAATGACTAAAGGAAGTCACTAAAAATTTATTGATAAAGTAAAATATTTTTTGAGTAATCAGAAGAGACACAATGATATAAACTACATATTGAGAAGTCTTTTTCTTTTCAAACACTTTTTAAGTGGAAAAATACTCCAAAGAAAGTAATTTTTTACTTAGTAGAAAGATAAATGTGTAATGACTAAAACATTAATAAAGTGTCAGTTGTCATTTATAAAAATAAAAATGACGTTATCACTCAAAAACGAATGACGCTAGCTGTTTGTTACAAATTTTTCTGTACAATTAGCATAAAAACACTAAATATGACACCGGAAAACAAAAACCAAAAAAAAAACAACCACCCTTTATAAAATTAAGCAAAAATAATACTTTCATAACTTTTTTATTTTAATCTTTTTTTAATTCTTATTTGCTTTGTTTTTTTAATTTTTTATACTTACTAGAAAGATAAAAAAATACAAAAGATAAAAAGATAGTGTCTAGAACATTAATTAAAAGTGTCAGTTGTCATTTAAAAAAGATAAAAATAGCGTAAGAAATGGTGTTAAAATGTAATTTTAATTCTAGAGTAAATAAAAAATACCTACATTTGCTCTGTCATTTATTTCTACTAGAGAAAATACACCCTTGGTGGACTAATACAAAAATTATCTACCTTTTTTCTATCAGTTTAAAATACAGAGTGAGTGTGAAAAGTACCTACAGGGGAAGTTTAAAGTAGATAACCCATTAAATTCATGTTTGTTAGAATATGTTTTTCAAAAAAATCCTATAATTTTTTTTAAATAACGTTTTTGTTCATTGCATTTGATAGCATACTCAAAAAAATCTAAAAGGTAAAAAAAATAAAAAATAGAAGTGTAAAAATGTTTCAAAAAGTAGTCTGATCTCCCATTTACATAGAAATAACGACATACACGTCGTCATTACAATCTAATATGATTTATTAAAATCTTTTAACAATTAAATTTTAAATTATACTTTGTCTTTTTAATGAGCTGGTAAAAATTTCAAGTGGTCGCATTTTGGCACCACCCCCGGATTTCCTGTCAAGATGTTTCTTTTCTCGGAAGGCTTGCACAGACTGGCCCAAGTCATCATTCATTCTGCTTTTAGCTTGATAAAGGAGTAAAATCTTGTCACAAGGGTTTATATGAGGACCGGCAGACCAGACCGATGGATAAAGTCGCGGAATGTTGAAATCTCAGGTGTCCAGGTTCATTGTAAAAATGCAGGTGTGCACCTTTCCCGTAGTTCATGTTGATGCTTCGTCCGATTGCACGTGTTCAAGTTTCTCTACAACTAGAACCACAGAGACCCATTCTTCGATCTCTTCCTTTTTTAACACTTAATTGATACATCAAAGAACCAGATGTAACAGCAATTTACTTCTCATCAGATGATTATTTTTTGAAATTACGTTTTTATACCGGCGAGTCGGATCAGATTGAGTGCATACACAGCGAGTTGAAATAGTAATTTATGCAACAAGTGATTAAAGTAACTCTTTTTTTAACCCGAGTTGCATACAATATTTTTCCTACGTCCGTCAATAAAATAAAAATAAAATTTCAATAAAACCCTCGTCACATTCACACTCCATCACTAATGTAACAACTAATAACACTTTTCTTTAGTACAACAGTACCTTTTTTAAACGATCGTAACAAGTAATGTTAGAATTTGCGTTTTTTCCAAAATTTTTATCGCGTGACAGCGCCGCGTTCAAAGCACACTACTTATTTGTAAAAATATTAATATAAAAAATTTCACACTTGTTAATCATTCAAACACTTTATAATCAGACAAGAATGAAAAAAATGATACGTTTTATACAGAGTGTATCAGAAATCCGTGTATTAATTTTAACAGGTAACAGAGCTCAACAAAGAAAATATTTTTTTATTTGTAATTTTTCAATAAAAGTTTCGATAATTTACTTATTTAGAAAAGATAACATATTGAAACGGGTAGCCGCTTACGGACTATTTGGGAGATTTAAAACAACAATGAAAATTGTTGCTATATGAACACAAACTAATTATTAAACCCTGACTGGCTCATTTACACAAAAGACATGAGGAAAGCATTGAAGATAATGAGTAAGAATTTTGCAAAATTTTATACAGAAAAGTTGTACTTGATGAGTTTTATCACGTGGGAAAATTAAGATACGTATTTCTGATACACCCGGTATATAACGGACGTAGAAAGTCCATTATTTATTGTTAACTGATCGAAAAATAAATATTTTTTTTACAAAAGCCGTAGATACCTAACCTAGCCTGTTCCATTACCTAAAAATATTTTCAAATATACCGAGTGTTTCAGAAATGAGCTACAATACAAACTTTTGTTTTTCATTAGGTACACAAAAACTAAGATCCTAAAAAGTAGTATTTTCACTGCTTTAAAGAGACTTTAAACTTAAATCTTTACTAACTGATAAGAGTAATGCAGTTAGAGACGTGAAAAAATAAGAATTTTGTTGAATAACTTGAAAAAGTTCAATGGAACAACCTTATTATTTGTTTTTACTTCTCAAAAATTATTAAATTGTCTATCTAAAACATAAAGTTTCGAATGACTAAAGGAAGTCACTAAAAATTTTTTGATAAAGTAAAATATTTTTTGATTAATCAGAAGAGACACAATGATATAAACTACATATTGAGAAGTCTTTTTCTTTTCAAACACTTTTTAAGTGGAAAAATACTCCAAAGAAAGTAATTTTTTACTTAGTAGAAAGATAAATGTGTAATGTTTAAAATATTATTAGTTGTCATTTATAAAAATAAAGATGACGTTATCACTCAAAAACGAATGACGCCAGCTGTTTTTATTACAAACTTTTCTGTACAATTAGCATAAAAACACTAAATATGACACCTGAAAACAAAAATAAAAAAAACAAAAAACAATCACCCTTTTAAAATTAAGCAAAAATAATACATTTATAACTTTTTTAATTTATTTCCATCTTTTCTAAATTCTTATATGCTTTGTTTTTTTTAATTTTTTATACTTAATAGGAAGATAAAAAAATATAAAACATAAAAAGATAGTGTCTAGAACATTAATAAAAAGTGTCAGTTGTCATTCAAAAAAGATAAAGATATAGTAAAAAGTACCTACATTTGTTCTGTCATTTATTTCTACTAGAGAAAATACACCCTTGGTGGACTAATACAAAAATTATCTACCTTTTTTTCTATCAGTTTAAAATACAGAGTGAGTTTGAAAGGTACTGTAGTGAGACCGTGATTGATGATGGTTGATCGATGTTTAAATGATTTACAACTTATTTTAATTGATTTATTTAATTAATCTTGAATTTTACTTTTGTTTTCTTTTTTCGAAATGGTTTGGCTCGTCTAGTTAATTGATACGCTACATGATCATTTCACTTACCTACGTTGTGTTGTTTTGATGTACGAAGTCACTCTTATAATGATATCGTAATTTGATCTTAATTCTTATCAGAAAGGGTTCCGGATTTATCCGTAACGCAAGTCCGGATTCAAAGTAGTGTCAAAACGCATGGGAGAAGAAATTTAAACCACAAGTTTCCTCCAAAGTTATTTATTACAAGAATAATGAATATTCCGTTGGATGGATTACAATAATCAATGGTTATGAAAGTTTGATCAAATTTGGCCAATTGTTATTTGTTTTTGTATAGTAATGTCGTCAAAACATATCTCAGAGTCGTAACCACAATTCGTTTGAAATTCCAAGTAAATAGTTTCGAAGTTGCTGAGTGATACGAAAAAGTTTTATTGATATGATATGACGTTAATATTTAACATGAATTAATTTAATTCGATAATGTCCAAATAAATTAACCTACGTTTCAGATGATATTGTTCGAACTCATAGGATCTAGGCAATTGACAACGCGTTTCTAAATTACTTGTACCAAAGGCGGATTATAACATGCTCGCGGAATCTTTGATACGTGCATCGCATTGAATTTTGCGCCCTAGTGCCGAAATTCCGTCTCCGGTAAAAGTCAGGTGATCAACACCTAGAATGAATTTCGAATAAAACCCGGACATACAAGCTTTTACAAATCAATCTGAATAAATGTAGAAGTAATTTCTCTCTAAAGTTTTCCGTCCACGAGCTTTGACAAAGACTTGTGCAGAACTTTGCCATGTCGCGATATCAGTTTATTACAGATAATCACGGATGATTATGTCTGCTCGATCGTCCGTAGTAGCCTGCAAGTACGTGGAAGTACTTGCCGTTGGGACGGGAATTACAACGTCCATTCTAAGTACAACGGGCGGAAACTACGACCTGCCACCGCGTCTTAGACCTTGTTAAAGTTGGGGAAGAGCGTCCCCGGGGACTACGACTCTTCCCATGAAGATGGCCAACTCACGAGCCTGTAATTTCTGATCTGGACGCAAAAGAGAAACACTCTTTTGCTTTATCGCCTAACGCGTTGCGGAAGAGAAATCGTTCTACTCTAAACCTATCCTTAACTAGCAACAAATCCTTCTATTTCGTAATATTTTGGTGTATGCAACCTTAAATTATCTGTGTACAACAGTTTGAATAGCACCGTGGGTTTTGGATTTAGACTTTTGTTGTAGTTGAATATTTGTTTGATGCCGTTTCACTCAAATTTGTCGTAACAGATTTAGAAGTTAGAAGCAAAGAATATAAAGAACTTTTAATATTGTAATTTAAAGGTGGGATGGTTGAATTGAAAAATATGAAATTGTTTGTTGCGAGTTATTTTAAGTTGAAAATGATTTATTTAAAATTTATATAGCTGACGTAAGACGAAGCACAAGAATTTAAATAATTACTGGTCTTTTCGGCATTTCCGATGCTTAATAACTTGGTGGTTACGAGAGAATTTATGAAATGAATGATAATGATCACTATTTCGAAATGACTTAAATGATTTAATATTATAATATTAAATGAATAAAAAATTAATTAATCCTTTTGAGGGCCTACCTAGAAATTTTAATCCTCCTAACGCAGGGGGTTAGCTGCTTCCCAGGTGTTGTAGTTCGCAGCACTACCTAATCGAACGAACACTAAACTTGTCTCGTTTTTAACTTACTCACTAATCACTAACGCTATCACTTAATTCAAGAATTTAAATTAATTTAATTTAAAATTACGCTTAAATGCACTTAGTACAATTTAGACGCACTAAAAGGTAAACGAAGATGTTTTTTAAATTTATAAAAATTTAAAAGGGCAACACGACAATCGACTACCTCGAAAGACCGTCAAAAATCGAATCCCTCCTAAAGTCAAGGGCTCATCTTGCGTAAGCTACACTAACTCGCTTACCCCACTACCCTTGTTAAGTAGTTTCCACATATGCGAAATTTTGCAAATTTGACTCTTATGATGTCTTGGCATTTGATCAAACCTTGTTTAACTTTCTAAATATTATTATTAATTAACAGCTGGGGTGTTTTCCGATTAACAATTTCATTATAATTAAACATTAAATTTGGTAATCGTCGATCTGAACTGAATACAATACAAGAACGCTATGGAATTTCCCCAAATATCCTGAAAGAGAAATTAAACTCCAAAATTGGTTGTTGTCAGGTCTGAAGTTGTTTTTGGGAACACAATGAAATGAATTTTGTGTAACAACAAATTTTGTTTGTTTAAATAACACAGAAAATATAAGGAAGAACCCCGTGAGGAAACTGTAATTTTGGTCGTACTACCCCTTGTTAGATGTCGCCCCCAGTACTACACCGGTACTATTTTAACATTTCCGCGTTTTTCTCCAATTTCCTTAGGGATTTTCCTGTCTACTTTCCTCTTAGGATTATGTTAGTAACGGGCAGCAATCGTGTCATGCAATTTTTTTGCTTACAATAATTTAATTAAATAGAATGATTTATACATCCGAATTTCGACGGCTGCGCCTTAAATATTAGGGTTAAATTTTACATCAAAATGTTCAGAAAAATTTCGCGTGTTTTTCTAAACTACTGGTTTCGTGATCTGATGTTGATTTAACAAAGAAAACGTTAATTTCGCTGCAATTTCTTATAAGGAATGCACATGTGTGCTTGTAATTTGATATTCTTTTAAAAAGCTCTGTTCTGTAACGAATTTGTCAACACCCCCTATTCAAGCGGCACTTGCCCAACGTCGTTTTGGCTATACTAATCTAGTTAACAGACATGAATTTCAATCGACCAATTCGTTCTTGAAGTTTTGCAACAATTTGTTAACAATTACGCCGAATAAAATAAATTATTCAATTTTATTTGATGACTGGAGTACACTGCATAAAGACTCAACTTTTTGGTACGAAACGTTACGGGAATTTTTGAATAAGATGAAATTTTGATTCTTTCTCGAGTTGTTTACTGATCATCAACGTGCCTTAAATTGGCTCATAAATTCCTTTCTTTTTGAAACGTGACTAGTTAATTTCTAAACAAAATTTTGGATTTAATTTTAGGTTTATCAATAAATTTTGGCTATTTTAAACGAAAGTAAATTAATTATGCTTTTGTGAGAAAATCATTGGATTAGCTGGGCGACTGTGGTGCAGAGCCAGGCCGTCGCCAACCCCCATATCTTTGCATATCCACTTGTTAAAACACATGGCCTTTCGACCACCCAATTTGGCGATTTATAACGTTTTTAACAGTTCTTGGAAAGTTTCGTGGGAACGATAATTTTCTAAACATTTTAATGCTAACAAAGGAATAAATAAGTTAAATTAAAATTTGTTGCAACTTTTGAATTGAAGTTGAATTAATATTGTCAAAGAACTAAACGTTTAAACTGACTCCGAATATTTTGCGCTGGTTAATAAAAAAAATTTTAAATACCGCGATCATCACATTCGCCCCCTGTCTTGCGTTGCTTCGTAGATGCAGCGTAAGACACCGCGTGTAGGTTTGCTGTCCTCTGGTTGGTGGTCGGAATGGTGGAATCACCAGATGGTGGATGCGCCCATAATGTCAGAAACGCTCGAATTGGTAGATACGCCTCGAGATTGGCCCTCATGAACTTCTTGCGGTTTTATTTTAGTCGTCTCGTCGGTGGTAGAATTTCAAATTTGTCATGTTGTATACACCTTTAATTTCGTTCGTCACTGGGTCGGCGATTTGGTATGTGTTTGGATGAGGCTTGGCGATTATTTTGTACGGACCACTGTACAAAGGCATGAACTTGGCGAATTGGTGGGTTCTGGTATCGGAAGTCACTTTGTTCTTCAGTAGGACCCAATCTTCAATTTCCAGTACGGTAACTTCACCCTTTTGGTTTTTCTGCCGTAAGTTCGCATGATGTCTCAAGTATTCGCGAGCCTTTTCATGAATTTCTTCTCTCGTGAGTGGCGGACGTACAGGCAGTAAACCCGATGTGACTGCATCTAGTGGGTTTGGTGGTGTTCTGCCGTACAGGATTTCATATGGAGAAAATCCGGTACTGATGTGTGGCACGTAGTTCAAACAATCTTCGATGTTGCTCAAATGGTTGACCCAACTGGTGTGGTTTTCTTTACAATACGCTCGGAAAATTCTCCCCAGCTCCCGCATTACGCGCTCGCTAGGGTTCGATTCTGGGTGACGAATCGACGAGAGCGTTGGTTGAATGTCGGCAGCTCTCAAACTATTCTGCCAAGTGTTCGAAATAAATTGTGTCCCGTGGTCGCTTAACACACATTTGGGTTTGATGTACCCAGAGAAATCCTCTATGAGACGTTTGGCAGCGATTTTGGCGGTGGCTTTTCTCAGTGGGTAAAGTTTGAGAAACTTGCTGAAGACGTCAATGACCACAAATACATAGGACGCCCCCAATCGTCCTGTTGGTAAAGGCCCATAGAAATCGACGCAAACTAGGTCTCCAATGTGGTCGTAAAGGATTGGCGTTAATGGACCCTGATGTGGACGGTTGGAACTTTTTGTCTTCTGACAAAGGTCACAACTTCGTAGACGTTTCTTAATTGTACGATACATGTTCGGCCAGTAGTACTCGCGCTTCATGGAATTGTACACTTTGGTTGCCCCGAAATGGCCCAGGAGTTGGTGATGGTAATCCACGAGCTTAATTACCAAACTCTCAGGTATGGCCAGGCAAACGTCGTTTGAATTTTGAGATCTGTGAACTAACACATTATTTGTGAAATTATATTGGGACCAAACCCGTTGAGTTCTCGCATCTGGAGCAGCTGCACCGGATTGTTTGTTGGCAATTATTTGACTCAAAACAGGATCATCTGATTGGTGTTGTTTGAGATCGGACATCAGTTGGAGAATTTCAGGTGTGTTGTTGACTTCAAACATTGCAACTATTGGTTGTTCACGTGGATATTCATAACTGGCTTCACCGTCGGACGGGTATCGTGACAGGATGTCGGCAATTACATTATCCTTTCCTTTTACCAACTCGATTTCGTAGTCGTACTGTCCTAGTATCAAAGTCCATCGAGTTAGGCGTTCACTGAGCAAACGACAACGGCTCAGAAATTTCAAAGCTTGGTGGTCGGTTCGGATGATGATTTTTGTGACTTGGATGTAGATTCGAAATTTGTGTAAGGCAAAAATGACGCCGAGTAATTCCTTTTCTGTAGTCGTGTAGTTGAGTTCGGGTCCTTTCAAAGAGCGACTTGCAAAAGCGATCACACCTCGCGAACCGTCTTCCTGAATTTGATACAATTCCGCCCCCAATCCGTAACCAGAACTGTCAGTTTGGACGTAGAATATTTTATTCAGGTCGGGGTAACGTAACAACACAGCTTCGAGGAACAGATCTTTCACACGATCGAAAGCTTCTTGTTCATTTCGTCCCCATCTCCATTTTTCACCCTTTCGAAGTAGTTTGTTTAAGTCTTGTGTGGCTGCACTGTATCGAGCACAAAATTTTCGATAAAAATTACAAAGTCCCAGGAAGGCTCGAACGTGTTTAGTTTTCTGGGGAACCGGAAAATTTCGGATGGCGCTGATTTTTTCCGGGTCGGCTTTGATACCGTTGATTGTGAGAATGTGCCCCAGAAATTTCACTTCCTTTTGTATGAAATTGGATTTTTCGAGATTTATCGTCATTCTAGCTTGCTTCAATTTTTCGAAAACTTGTCGGAGATGTTCTAAATGTTCGTTTAGCGTTTCGGAAGCCACTAACAAATCGTCGATATAATTCACGACGAATTCGCGAACTTCTGTTCCTAACACTACGTCCATTGCACGACTGAATGAACCCACAGCAGTTTTTAACCCGAAAGGTAGGACTTGGTATGTGTAACTGCGACCGTTGTACAGAAAGGCGGTGTACTGTCTGCTTTCTGGCGAAAGTGGGATTTGCCAGTACGACGATCTCAAATCAATGGTGGACATGTAGCGAATTCCGTGAAATCGACGTAATAATTCGTCAGCAGCGGGTGGTGACTCACAATCGGCGATCATTTTGGAATTGATCATTCGGGCGTCGAGGCAAATTCTCACCGTTCCATCTTTCTTTTTCACTACCGTCATGGGACTTGCGTAAGGTGACGCCTCACGTTTTATTACCCCCAAGTCTAACATTTCCTGAATTGTGGCGTCGACGGCAGGACGTAGAGCAAAAGGTACTGGGTACGGTCGTTTCAAGAAGGGAGTCTTGTCGTGTAGTTTTATTTCGTGAGTGTATTTGTGTGTTAGCCCTGGACGCGAACTAAAGATACATCTGTACTCTTGCAGCAGGTGTATTAATTTCCGTTTCTCGGCCTCAGGAATTTTTAATGGGTCCACCTTGGCTTGTAGGGCACTGGGTGACTCTAAGTGTTGCTTTTTGTTACAAGTCGTGATCGGCGCCGAATGATTGACTTCGATGTGACCAACAAGATCTTCCACATAATCCTCCGGTTCCGGTGGTATCTCCGTGGTTTTTCTAAACGGAAAACTGTGGTGCTTCTCCCCGTTTCTCAAAAGGATTTCGTTGTTATCGAAATCGATGACCGCGCGTTGTTCATTTAGCCAGTCTGCTCCCAAAATGGTTGGCTTGATTAAATTTTTAACGACAAGCGCCACGACGGGGTAGAGATGTTCGTCGATTTTGATTTCCAGGTAACACTGAATAACAACCTGGCAACTTCGCTGGCCGATGGCTCCACGAAGATGGATTGAGGTAACCGGTAATGTGGGCGGTTTGTTTCCGGTCTCGATCAACTTGGACCAAACTTCTTCGGAAATACAGCTGACTTCACTTCCGGTGTCTAAAAGCGCGGTGACTGATTGTTGTTGAGAGATTTGGATCTTAATCTCCGGCACGACCCTTTGTATGTTGTTGTTACCTGCGGCAGCGGATTTAATTATAGAAAAAACATTTAACTTAACCTGGGATGCTCGCGGTCGAGCATCGTTTTCCCCTTCTGTTGACTGTGACGAAGTTGAACGTTTACGTTTCTCTCCCGTCCTCAATTGTTGGTTCCTGCTGTCGCTTTGTGGGCCGTGCTGCTGGCCGGAGTACTTTAGGCCCCGTCCTGTACTCCGCCCCCGTTTCCCGAATTCTTGGAGTTTCGTGATGTTTCACCCTGCGCTCTCGAACTTGTGTTGTTGCGGTTGTCGTTGGGGTTGTTTTTGCGCCAGTGATTGTTGCTGTTGTTTCCGTTGTTATTGTGCCAACGGTTGTTGCTGGTGCTGGGTTGGTTGTTGCGCCATTGTTGTTCGTCACTTGAGCGTTTTGGGAAACCATTTCCACGATTTGCAGGAGCCGCAGGACGAGTTACTTCGTGGTGGTCAATGTTTGGCCGCGGGCGCTTTGGCTCGTTACGCCGCTGGTGGTCTGTTGCGCGGGGTCGTTCCCTGGGAGCGATGTTGGTTTTCTCTCCCGGATTTTGTCCCGGAATTTCTTGAGCTGCCAGGAATTCGGCGGCATCCGTGGTGGTACAGATTTTCTCTAATACCCACCACGACTGTATTCTTTCGGGGAAGTGACGCAGTAATTCATCCAGCAACACTTCCTCCGATAAAGGTGTTGTTAACATGTTCGCCATGTCGACGTAATAAGCAAAATGCGACAGCATCGTGCCCCTGGTTTCGTCATAGCGGCCTGTAGCGATTTGAAATCTGATGTCCCGTTGACGCTTGGCCGACCAGTAGGTCCGGAGAAAGTCCCGTCGAAAGTCCTCGTAACCACGCCACTTCTTCTGGAATATTCCCGTCCAATGTTTGGCATTGCCTTTCAAGCAATCCATGGCGACTCCCAAAAGACGCTGCGAGTCGAGCCCGAAAAAACGTCCATATTCTTCAATGGCTCGTAAGAATTTCACCGGATTTTGCCTTTTCAGGCCTTCGAAAGATGGTCGTTCAGGAGCTGGAAGTGGGCGATCCAGCAAGCTCCGGAGTACTCCGGAAATTGCGGCCACATTGTCTGTTGTGATTGGCATAGGTGGTGAGGCCATCACTGCTCCCGAAGTCGCTGATGTGGTCGAACTTCCCGGCTCTTGCACAAGAGGGCTCGCAAGAGGGGCTGGTTCCGGAGCTACCGGAATTTCCGGGTCGGGTTCTGGCGAAGTCGTCCCGTCGCTAGGTAGTGGAGTGACTTGCCAACCATCGACATCAGCGGCGGCGCTGGTACTTGGACGTACCTGAAGGATGGCTTGCGGTCTTTGAACCGCTGTCGACGTCGATGGCGCCGCGAAGTTTGGCACATTCCTTGGTTGTTGGGAGTTTAACCAACGAACGAACCACGTCGGCATTTCTTGCGGTGGGGCTCCGGCGTTTCCGGTGTTCCTGTTGTTTTCCATGTCGACAACCTTCAATCTCGGGTATCGAACGATCAAATAAATTGGAGTCCTAGAAATTTTAATAACACAGCAGTATCTTATTTACGGCAATTTTCCCCTCGGAAATGACACTTTATGACTTTGAATCCTGGTCACGGCACCAATAAAAATATATATGTAGTGAGACTGTGATTGATGATGGTTGATCGATGTTTAAATGATTTACAACTTATTTTAATTGATTTATTTAATTAATCTTGAATTTTACTTTTGTTTTCTTTTTTCGAAATGGTTTGGCTCGTCTAGTTAATTGATACGCTACATGATCATTTCACTTACCTACGTTGTGTTGTTTTGATGTACGAAGTCACTCTTATAATGATATCGTAATTTGATCTTAATTCTTATCAGAAAGGGTTCCGGATTTATCCGTAACGCAAGTCCGGATTCAAAGTAGTGTCAAAACGCATGGGAGAAGAAATTTAAACCACAAGTTTCCTCCAAAGTTATTTATTACAAGAATAATGAATATTCCGTTGGATGGATTACAATAATCAATGGTTATGAAAGTTTGATCAAATTTGGCCAATTGTTATTTGTTTTTGTATAGTAATGTCGTCAAAACATATCTCAGAGTCGTAACCACAATTCGTTTGAAATTCCAAGTAAATAGTTTCGAAGTTGCTGAGTGATACGAAAAAGTTTTATTGATATGATATGACGTTAATATTTAACATGAATTAATTTAATTCGATAATGTCCAAATAAATTAACCTACGTTTCAGATGATATTGTTCGAACTCATAGGATCTAGGCAATTGACAACGCGTTTCTAAATTACTTGTACCAAAGGCGGATTATAACATGCTCGCGGAATCTTTGATACGTGCATCGCATTGAATTTTGCGCCCTAGTGCCGAAATTCCGTCTCCGGTAAAAGTCAGGTGATCAACACCTAGAATGAATTTCGAATAAAACCCGGACATACAAGCTTTTACAAATCAATCTGAATAAATGTAGAAGTAATTTCTCTCTAAAGTTTTCCGTCCACGAGCTTTGACAAAGACTTGTGCAGAACTTTGCCATGTCGCGATATCAGTTTATTACAGATAATCACGGATGATTATGTCTGCTCGATCGTCCGTAGTAGCCTGCAAGTACGTGGAAGTACTTGCCGTTGGGACGGGAATTACAACGTCCATTCTAAGTACAACGGGCGGAAACTACGACCTGCCACCGCGTCTTAGACCTTGTTAAAGTTGGGGAAGAGCGTCCCCGGGGACTACGACTCTTCCCATGAAGATGGCCAACTCACGAGCCTGTAATTTCTGATCTGGACGCAAAAGAGAAACACTCTTTTGCTTTATCGCCTAACGCGTTGCGGAAGAGAAATCGTTCTACTCTAAACCTATCCTTAACTAGCAACAAATCCTTCTATTTCGTAATATTTTGGTGTATGCAACCTTAAATTATCTGTGTACAACAGTTTGAATAGCACCGTGGGTTTTGGATTTAGACTTTTGTTGTAGTTGAATATTTGTTTGATGCCGTTTCACTCAAATTTGTCGTAACAGATTTAGAAGTTAGAAGCAAAGAATATAAAGAACTTTTAATATTGTAATTTAAAGGTGGGATGGTTGAATTGAAAAATATGAAATTGTTTGTTGCGAGTTATTTTAAGTTGAAAATGATTTATTTAAAATTTATATAGCTGACGTAAGACGAAGCACAAGAATTTAAATAATTACTGGTCTTTTCGGCATTTCCGATGCTTAATAACTTGGTGGTTACGAGAGAATTTATGAAATGAATGATAATGATCACTATTTCGAAATGACTTAAATGATTTAATATTATAATATTAAATGAATAAAAAATTAATTAATCCTTTTGAGGGCCTACCTAGAAATTTTAATCCTCCTAACGCAGGGGGTTAGCTGCTTCCCAGGTGTTGTAGTTCGCAGCACTACCTAATCGAACGAACACTAAACTTGTCTCGTTTTTAACTTACTCACTAATCACTAACGCTATCACTTAATTCAAGAATTTAAATTAATTTAATTTAAAATTACGCTTAAATGCACTTAGTACAATTTAGACGCACTAAAAGGTAAACGAAGATGTTTTTTAAATTTATAAAAATTTAAAAGGGCAACACGACAATCGACTACCTCGAAAGACCGTCAAAAATCGAATCCCTCCTAAAGTCAAGGGCTCATCTTGCGTAAGCTACACTAACTCGCTTACCCCACTACCCTTGTTAAGTAGTTTCCACATATGCGAAATTTTGCAAATTTGACTCTTATGATGTCTTGGCATTTGATCAAACCTTGTTTAACTTTCTAAATATTATTATTAATTAACAGCTGGGGTGTTTTCCGATTAACAATTTCATTATAATTAAACATTAAATTTGGTAATCGTCGATCTGAACTGAATACAATACAAGAACGCTATGGAATTTCCCCAAATATCCTGAAAGAGAAATTAAACTCCAAAATTGGTTGTTGTCAGGTCTGAAGTTGTTTTTGGGAACACAATGAAATGAATTTTGTGTAACAACAAATTTTGTTTGTTTAAATAACACAGAAAATATAAGGAAGAACCCCGTGAGGAAACTGTAATTTTGGTCGTACTACCCCTTGTTAGATGTCGCCCCCAGTACTACACCGGTACTATTTTAACATTTCCGCGTTTTTCTCCAATTTCCTTAGGGATTTTCCTGTCTACTTTCCTCTTAGGATTATGTTAGTAACGGGCAGCAATCGTGTCATGCAATTTTTTTGCTTACAATAATTTAATTAAATAGAATGATTTATACATCCGAATTTCGACGGCTGCGCCTTAAATATTAGGGTTAAATTTTACATCAAAATGTTCAGAAAAATTTCGCGTGTTTTTCTAAACTACTGGTTTCGTGATCTGATGTTGATTTAACAAAGAAAACGTTAATTTCGCTGCAATTTCTTATAAGGAATGCACATGTGTGCTTGTAATTTGATATTCTTTTAAAAAGCTCTGTTCTGTAACGAATTTGTCAACACCCCCTATTCAAGCGGCACTTGCCCAACGTCGTTTTGGCTATACTAATCTAGTTAACAGACATGAATTTCAATCGACCAATTCGTTCTTGAAGTTTTGCAACAATTTGTTAACAATTACGCCGAATAAAATAAATTATTCAATTTTATTTGATGACTGGAGTACACTGCATAAAGACTCAACTTTTTGGTACGAAACGTTACGGGAATTTTTGAATAAGATGAAATTTTGATTCTTTCTCGAGTTGTTTACTGATCATCAACGTGCCTTAAATTGGCTCATAAATTCCTTTCTTTTTGAAACGTGACTAGTTAATTTCTAAACAAAATTTTGGATTTAATTTTAGGTTTATCAATAAATTTTGGCTATTTTAAACGAAAGTAAATTAATTATGCTTTTGTGAGAAAATCATTGGATTAGCTGGGCGACTGTGGTGCAGAGCCAGGCCGTCGCCAACCCCCATATCTTTGCATATCCACTTGTTAAAACACATGGCCTTTCGACCACCCAATTTGGCGATTTATAACGTTTTTAACAGTTCTTGGAAAGTTTCGTGGGAACGATAATTTTCTAAACATTTTAATGCTAACAAAGGAATAAATAAGTTAAATTAAAATTTGTTGCAACTTTTGAATTGAAGTTGAATTAATATTGTCAAAGAACTAAACGTTTAAACTGACTCCGAATATTTTGCGCTGGTTAATAAAAAAAATTTTAAATACCGCGATCATCACAGTACCTTCAGGGGGAATTTAAAATTCATGTTTGTTAGAATCTGTTTTTCAAAAAAATCCTATAATTTTTTTAAATAACAACTCACGTTTTTGTTCATTGCATTTGATAGCATACTCCTACATCTTTCTGATGTGTGTAAAAAAATCTAAAAGAAAAAAAAAATAGAAGAATAAAAATATTTCAAAAAGTAGTGAAGAATTTTACATGAAGGGCTTTATTTTTCTGATCTAGTTCTACTTCATTAAAAAATAAGGGAATAACAAAAAGACTATCAAAATTTATAAACAAAAATGTCGGTTGTCATATAAAAAAATTAAAAATTAGGTATCATTATTCAAAAACAGTAATATCATAAAATAAATACTAATATGGTGTCAAACCATTTTACTGCAAAATAACCCATAACGAAGAAAAAATTCCACAAAATGCGTTTTTTATAATAATACCTTTTTTCACATAACTTCTTTCCTGTAATAACCTCATGTGTCTCTTGTTTACAAGTATTCTTCTATGGTTAGCAGATAGAGATGTCCATTTTCCAATATAAATAACGACATATCCCCAACAATCTGTGAAGCCAAAATTTCCAAAAATTGAAAATTTGCGTTTAATTTTGATTTCTGCATTCTTACGCCATCTACTGGTGCAAACAAGTATTAATTGTTTATATATCAACCGTTTAGTTCAAATTATGAAAAGTGAGGGCCAGAGTCTCCCCCTTAAGCTTGATCTTTCTTCTTTAAGGTGGTGAAAGACCCACTTTACTAGGATTCTTAGTTTTTATGTAATATTATTCAAATTAAGTTTCAAAAACTAAGCAAAATCGACCAATAACAATTTATGGCAAAACTGCTATAAATTAAAAAACATAAGTTTGATTTGTAGCTAATTTTGGAATCTATATACCTACTTGAGAACAATTTTGGGTGAGTCAGGAAATTAGTATGTACGGCTTTTGAAAAAAAAGTTTAATTTTCAAACATTATTAAAGATCAGTAATATACGTTTCCAAATCGTTGGGGTGTCTAGTTAGTGCTTGTAATTGTTTGTAGTTATTTTAGAATCTAGAATTCTATCAAAGTAAATGCGAGCTCTCGTGGTTGAGTTCCTATTACACAATTTTTTGTTGCTGTAGGATGCAGCAAATGTGACAGCCATGACAGGATGCATAAAAGCAAATAGTCATTGCAGACAGGTAGGATGAAAAGTATTATTCTATATGTCACGTCTCGACTTGTATTGTTTCCTTGCGACTATAAGGCGCCAGAGGTACCTGACTGTCGCGTACTTGGCATAGCAATTAGCTCCTTACTTACGAGTCAAACTGTAAATTTTCCCCGTCCTATAATAAGAAATTCTCCGCCAACACTGATTTATAGGGTAGTTTTCACATAAGAGCTTTATATGTGCCATAAAAGAGAGAATTGCGAAGAATGATAGTTGCAATTGAATTCGTAAAAATTTGCGAATTTGCTTTAACAGCTGAGTAATGTTTATTTACACTTGACGGCGCTTTCTGCTCGCTTTAACAGTGCTGTAAATTGCCAATTACATAAGCACGATCGAGTACTTATTTGAAGTTACTGTGGAAAACTGTACATATTTCTAAGAAAAGTAAATTCTCAATATAAACAAATTTATGTATTTGTATTTAACAACAATTTGAGAAATTTGAAATAGAAATATACGTGATATAAATAAACAAAATGTTTTATTTAGAAAATATTATTTCATGGTTTATATTTGCTAAAATATTTAAAGACTTATATTCTCAGTAAATTAAAGTAAATTTAATTTGATCAATTTTATATATATTATAATCTTTAATATACCACCCATTTTCAAGTTTAAAAATTGTATGTAAGGTAAGTGTAGTGCTATCTATCCTATATGGGTAACACTTTGACAAACGTATTCTTGCTACTCATCAAGAGATGGCGCTTCAAACATTACCTTTCCACTGTAAACTCTCCCATAGCGATTAAACACTAGCGGCTAGCCCCTGCCGGTCTACAAATGTTCGTTCAGTCGAAATGTTGCGAGCGAGGTCGGAACAGTACGAACGGAGACCATAACGGACTTCTCATTTCAGCTGGGCATATTGGAATAGTGGTTTTTATGGAAATATGTTGCGCGTGGCTGGGGCTTCGCCCCAGTTAACTAAAAGGAAACAAACCCCACGACCAATTAAACTCGAAAACGTGGAACTCGAAACGTGGAATAGTGTTTATGTTTATGAACTGTACGCCACCCTAGCTCCATAAAAAAACACTATTCCACGTTTCGAGTTCCACGTTTTCGAGTTTAATTGGTCGTGGGGTTTGTTTCCTTTTAGTTAACTGGGGCGAAGCCCCAGCCACGCGCAACATATTTCCATAAAAACCACTATTCCAATATGCCCAGCTGAAATGAGAAGTCCGTTATGGTCTCCGTTCGTACTGTTCCGACCTCGCTCGCAACATTTCGACTGAGCGAACATTTGTAGACCGGCAGGGGCTAGCCGCTAGTGATTAAACTACAGAGAATTATTTCAATACTAAAAGACGAAACGAAATACACAATCGGTTTTCTATACCCAAAAAAATAAGAAATGAAAGAAAAATGAGGGCGCTTTAGCGTTTCCTCTCCGCCAAATGATTTAAAATATTGAAACTAGTTTATTGATCTCTATCTATCTATATATAGTTTCAATATTTGAATATATATCCAGCGTGCTCAAAAACTGACGCACCAACTCAATGGTGTGTGGTAGAGAACTGGTTACATATAAATGTAAAAATAGTAAAAAAATTCTTTGTATTAAACTTATTGATAAATAACGGATTTTAGATTAATGATATGTGGCTACGTTGTCTAACAGTCATGATCACAATAGAATTTGATCAACAATGAAAATAAATTATTTTTGAAACGTTTTCCTAGGAAATAATTCCCAGTGTTGGCACATCTACGTATTGTGATTTTTTTGATGAATTTTAATTTTTTAAATTAAAGAAACTGCTAAAGTCTGATAGAAAATTTAAAAATAATTATTCATCGTTTTGGTAGGGAACGATTACCTAGTGTGAGGCACAGAAACATAAAAAAATAATGAAAACTAAAGATGTTAACACAATAAGTTTGTAGCTCCAGGTTTTTTAAAATATGACTTTAGGAATTTTTTCAACATTTTTCCCGTAATCTGCACTTGCTTCTCAATAACGTACCACTGAGTTGGTGCGCCAGTTTTTGAGCATCCTGTATATATATAAAATTGCTTTTCCTGAATGACCTATCAACGCACAGTCTAGACGGCTCAGGATAGAAACCTGAAATTTTCACAGTAGATAGCTATTGTAACGTAGGAGTGTACTAAGAAAGGATTTTTGGATAATCACCCCCTAAGAGGGTTAAATAGGGTATTAAAGTTTTGAATAAAAATCCGTCAGTTTTTAAGTTATATCTGTGAAAATTAGTATTTGGGCTTTGGGTTAAAAATAAAGAAAGAGGTGTTTCAGGATTTTTGAAAAATCAACCCCTAAAGGGGTTAAATGGGGAGTTGAATTAAGAATTAGAGTTTAGAAAATCCGTCATTTTTAAACGTCCATTGAACTTATGTCCTTGAAAATTAGTATTTGGGCTTTTTGTTAAAAACTAAAAAACGTGTTTCAGAATTTTCGAAAAATCAACCCTTAAGAGGGTTAAATAACGTATTAAAATTTGTATAAAAATTCGTAACATTTGAATTTACATTGATTAAAGTCGGTATTTGGGTTTTCAGTGAAAAGTGAAAAAACACGTGTTTTAGTTGAAAATACCGACCCCAAGAGGGTTGAGCAGAGGTTGGAATTTGTATAAAAATCCGTAAATTTTACTTTGTATCCATGCAGTTAATATTTGAGTTTCCAGTTAAAGATGAAAAACGTTGTTTAAGAACATTTGGAATTTCCACCCCTAAAGGGTTCAATATCAAAATCCGTCATTTTTTTACCTGATATCTATGAAAATTTGTATTTGGGCTTTCGGTTAATAATAAAGGAAGACATGTTTTAAAATTTTCGAAAAATTAACCCTTAAAGAGGGTAAACAAAGTGTTAACATTTGAATAAAAATCCGTCATTTTTAATGTTATATTAAAGTTTTATATTTGAAAATTATTATTTGGGCTTTTAGTTAAAAATAAAGAAACACATATTTTTGGATTTTGCAGAAATCAACCCCGAAGGGTTTTAAAAGGAGTAATAAGATTTGGATAAAATTCTGTAACTTTTAAATTTACATTCACAAAAGTTGGTATTTAGGCTTTCGTTGAAGAATGTAGTCTTTTAGTTGTTTTGGTAATTCTACTCACAGGGGGGTTAAACAGGGGATGGAATTTGTATACAAATCCGTTTTTTTTTAATTTTTATCTATGCAAAATGGTACTTGCGGTTTCGTTTAAAGATGAAAAATGAGTGTTTTAAAAATTTTGGAAATTCCACCCCTAAAAGGGTTATATATAAAAATGCGTCATTTTTAAGGCATATTAATAAAAATTGGTATTTCTGTCTTCGGTTAAAAAAATAAAGAAAAGCGTTTTTCAGGATTTTTGGAAATTTTACCTCATATGGAGATTAAACATAAAAATTCATAATAATATTTTTTATGAAAATTTGTATTTGAGTTTTCGGAATAAAATAAAAAACACTTGTTTAAAAAAAATTTTTGAAATTCCACCCCTAAAAAAGTTAAACATAAGAATCCATAATTTTTAAAGTTTTTAAATTCCCGTTTTTTTTATCAAAATAGACTTAATTTTTCAGGTACTGTGATGACCCAAAGGATCCCCACCTTCTTTTCGTCCGCCTTGACTAGAGAGAGGTAAAATTCAAATAGAAAAATACAAAATACAAAATGGCCGATGTTCATGATCGTCATCAAAATGGAGGAACCTACGTTGTGTTTTACAAAAAAAAGGCGGACCGGATCGTTGTAATACGCTTATGTGGGGATTTGACTTGGAAAAGTACAATAAAACACCTGTGGGGAGGAAAACATTGTTTAATTCCTGCAGTTGATAATAATTTTCAAAAATCAAAATGAAATATGAATGATTCTAACAATTACATCAAACAAACCAACAAGAAACAATCGGACAATTGAACACAAACAAATTAAACAACAAAAACAAAACGTGCAAGTAGCTGGCATAATTGGCGTAACTACAAGCCGACGAGAAATAAAAAACCATAAGCAAGTAACAGGCGCCATGGCATTACTATCGCTGATAAAAAAATAAATAAAACGATAAAAATGTTAAATAAAATGATATGTGACTCAACTGCAGAAAGGACCGGTTAAAATTTCCCTAAACGTATCCACAAACAATGATAAATCTTTTCATAAAATCAATTACAATATAAATTGACAAAACATAACATAAATACAAGATCGCTACGGCTAACCGTTCGGAAGATATCGTCAAAAAAATGGTCTCGTTACAAGAATGTCTCAACTAAACTTACGTCATTATCTGTCAATCTTTTGAAGTTATTTCTTAAAAGTTGAGTGTTTCTAAAGTAAAATGACCGATGGAAACTAAATCTGCAAGAATCAGATCGCTACGGCTAACCGTTCGGAAGATATCGTCAAAAATATGGTCTCGTTACAAAAATGTCTCAACTAAACTTACGTCATTATCTGTCAATCTTTTGAAGTTATTTCTTAAAAGTTGAGTGTTTCTAAAGTAAAATAACCGATGGAAACTAAATCTGCAAGAATCAGATAGCAACGGCTAACCGTTCGGAAGATATCGTCAAAAATATGGTCTCGTTACAAAAATGTCTTAACTAAACTTACGTCATTATCTGTCAATATTTTGAAGTTATTTCTTAAAAGTTGAGTGTTTCCAAAGTAAAATGACCGGCGGAATCTAAATCTGCAAAAATCAGATCGCTACGACTAACCGTTCGGAAGATATCGTCAAAAAAATGGTTTCGTTACAAAAATGTCTCAACTAAACTTACGTCATTATCTGTCAATCTTTTAAAGTTATTTCTTAAAAGTTGAGTGTTTCTAAAGTAAAATGACCGATGGAAACTAAATCTGCAAGAATCAGATCGCTACGGCTAACCGTTCGGAAGATATCGTAAAAAATATGGTCTCGTTACAAAAATGTCTTAACTAAACTTACGTCATTATCTGTCAATCTTTTAAAGTTAATTCTAAAAAGTTGAGTGTTTCTAAAGTTAAATGTCCGATGGAAACTAAATCTGCAAGAATCAGATCGCTACGGCTAACCGTTCGGAAGATATCGTCAAAAATATGGTCTCGTTACAAAAATGTCTTAACTAAACTTACGTCATTATCTGTCAATCTTTTGAAGTTATTTCTTAAAAGTTGAGTGTTTCTAAAGTAAAATAACCGATGGAAACTAAATCTGCAAGAATCAGATAGCAACGGCTAACCGTTCGGAAGATATCGTCAAAAATATGGTCTCGTTACAAAAATGTCTCAACTAAACTTACGTCATTATCTGTCAATATTTTGAAGTTATTTCTTAAAAGTTAAGTGTTTCTAAAGTAAAATGACCGGCGGAATCTAAATCTGCAAAAATCAGACCGCTACGACTAACCGTTCGGAAGATATCGTCAAAAAAATGGTTTCGTTACAAAAATGTCTCAACTAAACTTACGTCATTATCTGTCAATCTTTTAAAGTTATTTCTTAAAAGTTGAGTGTTTCTAAAGTTAAATGTCCGATGGAAACTAAATCTGCAAGAATCAGATCGCTACGGCTAACCGTTCGGAAGATATCGTCAAAAATATGGTCTCGTTACAAAAATGTCTTAACTAAACTTACGTCATTATCTGTCAATCTTTTGAAGTTATTTCTTAAAAGTTGAGTGTTTCTAAAGTAAAATGACCGATGGAAACTAAATCTGCAAGAATCAGATCGCTACGGCTAACCGTTCGGAAGATATCGTCAAAAATATGGTCTCGTTACAAAAATGTCTTAACTAAACTTACGTCATTATCTGTCAATCTTTTGAAGTTATTTCTTAAAAGTTGAGTGTTTCTAAAGTAAAATAACCGATGGAAACTAAATCTGCAAGAATCAGATAGCAACGGCTAACCGTTCGGAAGATATCGTCAAAAATATGGTCTCGTTACAAAAATGTCTCAACTAAACTTACGTCATTATCTGTCAATATTTTGAAGTTATTTCTTAAAAGTTAAGTGTTTCTAAAGTAAAATGACCGGCGGAATCTAAATCTGCAAAAATCAGACCGCTACGACTAACCGTTCGGAAGATATCGTCAAAAAAATGGTTTCGTTACAAAAATGTCTCAACTAAACTTACGTCATTATCTGTCAATCTTTTAAAGTTATTTCTTAAAAGTTGAGTGTTTCTAAAGTTAAATGTCCGATGGAAACTAAATCTGCAAGAATCAGATCGCTACGGCTAACCGTTCGGAAGATATCGTCAAAAATATGGTCTCGTTACAAAAATGTCTTAACTAAACTTACGTCATTATCTGTCAATCTTTTAAAGTTATTTCTTAAAAGTTGAGTGTTTCTAAAGTAAAATGACCGATGGAAACTAAATCTGCAAGAATCAGATCGCTACGGCTAACCGTTCGGAAGATATCGTAAAAAATATGGTCTCGTTACAAAAATGTCTTAACTAAACTTACGTCATTATCTGTCAATCTTTTAAAGTTAATTCTAAAAAGTTGAGTGTTTCTAAAGTTAAATGTCCGATGGAAACTAAATCTGCAAGAATCAGATCGCTACGGCTAACCGTTCGGAAGATATCGTCAAAAATATGGTCTCGTTACAAAAATGTCTTAACTAAACTTACGTCATTATCTGTCAATCTTTTGAAGTTATTTCTTAAAAGTTGAGTGTTTCTAAAGTAAAATGACCGATGGAAACTAAATCTGCAAGAATCAGATCGCTACGGCTAACCGTTCGGAAGATATCGTAAAAAATATGGTCTCGTTACAAAAATGTCTTAACTAAACTTACGTCATTATCTGTCAATCTTTTAAAGTTATTTCTAAAAAGTTGAGTGTTTCTAAAGTTAAATGACCGATGGAAACTAAATCTGCAAGAATCAGATCGCTACGGCTAACCGTTCGGAAGATATCGTCAAAAATATGGTCTTGTTACAAAAATGTCTTAACTAAACTTACGTCATTATCTGTCAATCTTTTAAAGTTATTTCTTAAAAGTTGAGTGTTTCTAAGGTAAAATGACCGGCGGAATCTAAATCTGCAAGAATCAGATAGCAACGGCTAACCGTTCGGAAGATATCGTCAAAAAAATGGTCTCGTTACAAAAATGTCTTAACTAAACTTACGTCATTATCTGTCAATCTTTTGAAGTTATTTCTTAAAAGTTGAGTGTTTCTAAAGTAAAATGACCGATGGAAACTAAATCTGCAAGAATCAGATCGCTACGGCTAACCGTTCGGAAGATATCGTAAAAAATATGGTCTCGTTACAAAAATGTCTCAACTAAACTTACGTCATTATCTGTCAATATTTTGAAGTTATTTCTTAAAAGTTGAGTGTTTCTAAAGTAAAATGACCGGCGGAATCTAAATCTGCAAAAATCAGATCGCTACGACTAACCGTTCGGAAGATATCGTCAAAAAAATGGTTTCGTTACAAAAATGTCTCAACTAAACTTACGTCATTATCTGTCAATCTTTTAAAGTTATTTCTTAAAAGTTGAGTGTTTCTAAAGTAAAATGACCGATGGAAACTAAATCTGCAAGAATCAGATCGCTACGGCTAACCGTTCGGAAGATATCGTAAAAAATATGGTCTCGTTACAAAAATGTCTTAACTAAACTTACGTCATTATCTGCCAATCTTTTAAAGTTATTTCTAAAAAGTTGAGTGTTTCTAAAGTTAAATGACCGATGGAAACTAAATCTGCAAGAATCAGATCGCTACGGCTAACCGTTCGGAAGATATCGTCAAAAATATGGTCTTGTTACAAAAATGTCTTAACTAAACTTACGTCATTATCTGTCAATCTTTTAAAGTTACTTCTTAAAAGTTGAGTGTTTCTAAGGTAAAATGACCGGCGGAATCTAAATCTGCAAGAATCAGATAGCAACGGCTAACCGTTCGGAAGATATCGTCAAAAAAATGGTCTCGTTACAAAAATGTCTTAACTAAACTTACGTCATTATCTGTCAATCTTTTGAAGTTATTTCTTAAAAGTTGAGTGTTTCTAAAGTAAAATGACCGGCGGAATCTAAATCTGCAAAAATCAGATAGCAACGGCTAACCGTTCGGAAGATATCGTCAAAAAAATGGTCTCGTTACAAAAATGTCTCAACTAAACTTACGTCATTATCTGTCAATATTTTGAAGTTATTTCTTAAAAGTTGAGTGTTTCTAAAGTAAAATGACCGGCGGAATCTAAATCTGCAAAAATCAGATCGCTACGACTAACCGTTCGGAAGATATCGTCAAAAAAATGGTTTCGTTACAAAAATGTCTCAACTAAACTTACGTCATTATCTGTCAATCTTTTAAAGTTATTTCTTAAAAGTTGAGTGTTTCTAAAGTAAAATGACCGATGGAAACTAAATCTGCAAGAATCAGATCGCTACGGCTAACCGTTCGGAAGATATCGTAAAAAATATGGTCTCGTTACAAAAATGTCTTAACTAAACTTACGTCATTATCTGTCAATCTTTTAAAGTTAATTCTAAAAAGTTGAGTGTTTCTAAAGTTAAATGTCCGATGGAAACTAAATCTGCAAGAGTCAGATCGCTACGGCTAACCGTTCGGAAGATATCGTCAAAAATATGGTCTCGTTACAAAAATGTCTTAACTAAACTTACGTCATTATCTGTCAATCTTTTAAAGTTATTTCTTAAAAGTTGAGTGTTTCTAACGTAGAATGACCGGCGGAATCCAAATTTGCAAGAATCAAGTCGCTACGACTAACCGTTCGGAAGATATCGTCAAAAATATGGTCTCGTTACAAAAATGTCTCAACTAAACTTACGTCATTATCTGTCAATATTTTGAAGTTATTTCTTAAAAGTTGAGTGTTTCTAAAGTAAAATGACCGGCGGAATCTAAATCTGCAAGAATCAGATAGCAACGGCTAACCGTTCGGAAGATATCGTCAAAAATATGGTCTCGTTACAAAAATGTCTCAACTAAACTTACGTCCTTGTCTGTCAATTTTTTTTAAGTTAATTTCTAACGACTGAGTGTTTCTAACGTAAAATGACCGGCGAAATCTACTTATTAGATTTGACTTTCTAGTTTCTTTGATCTCCTGGTAGTTGACTTACTAACATTTGTCTGCAGCACATTTCTCTAACTATTTATTCCCTTCTCTAGTAATTCTCTTTTCTAGCTCTTCTTTCGTTTGTAATTTTTGATTTGTTTTAGCATATTTCTTCTCTTTTGCTCTTCTCTTCCCTGGGGCAGTACTCAGCAATGCACATATGCCATTACTAAAGAAAAATACCAAACTCTACGATTTTGGTAGGGCATTTAAATAAAACACGCATGTAAAGAATCAAAATATTTAATACTAACATAATTAAGGCATGTTACAGTAATATAAATTTTGCCTTCAAGCATGACAGCCTCTTGAAAGAGGAAAGGCACTGTCCACTTGGTCTCCATCATTTCGTATGAATATACACTTTGCTTTACATAATCATAAGTAGTTCTTATGCAAAAGAAATTATTTAAAAAATATTGAGATAAATTTGAAACAAATATACAAACAAATCTTCTATAAATAAGTAATGAAAATACTACAAATTAGTGATTTGTAATAATAATAATAATAAGAACGGTACCTGAGTGCAAAATTATAAATAATCAATTGGATCAACTTACATTGTAACCCATAACTAACAATATTGACTAAAACATAGACCAGGTAATTGAATGCTAGAAACACATTATTTTCACTATGATCCATTCAGCTTGAAGTGTTGCATATTATACATAACAATAACAATAAACTTTAAACAAGTGTTTCATAGTTAGGTAACAGGAAGAATAAATAGAATGAAAATAAATAATGATAAAAGATATCAACACCAGACACAACAAACATTCGTTTTTTACTCGCAGGTAAAATTCAGAGGCTCTAAAAATACATAATCAACATTATTTTAAGCGATTCCGTTCCAAACATCAATATTAATTGCAACCGTTTCTCTAATAAAATTCTTTAGATGAGACTTGTATAAAACACAAAGTAACTTACAAAAAAACTATATAATTTTATTTACAACTTTTTGGTATTTTAATGAATTAAGATTCAGCCTAAGAAGTGCACTTAATGATAATGATTTACCTAAATGGAACTTAACACTAAATGTGATCATCAATCGAATTCATCAGCATTTTAAGGTTAACATTTTATCACAATCGCAATAGCGGTGAGCCAAAGCCCCGCCTGCCCCAATTATTGCATAAACCACCGCACTATGTACACAAATACTTCCCACGAGAGGGCCGAGCTTTGGTTCCACCGTTAATGTCTTTTGAAAGATCACACCTAACGAATTGAATAATTACCTATCGACCGATTTTGCTTTTTTTTGATTTCCTAAGCGGCGCCATCGTCTTTTTCCTCTTCGAACTCGACGATGTCGACTCTATACTCTCTCTTTCGTCAACCTTCCGCTTCCTGTTGTGTTTCACAGGAACCGGATCGAGGTCAATCTCCTGGCGCTGTCTCCTGCGAATGCGTTCGCTCCACCTCGTCTGCACGTAAACCTTCTTCTGCCTCTTCCTCCCCACCACCTTCGTATCCACCGAATTCTTATCCGACATCACGATGCCACTGGAACTCGTCGACTCCCGGCACGGAGACACCGTTTCCGGGTCCAGGGGATTCGAACTCATCGTCTCCAGAAACTCCGTCACTCGGTTTTCCCCAAAGTTGAAAACGTTGCCTCCGAGTGCGACTTTATCAGTCTTTTTGACGTCAACAGATAGTTTTGGTCCGCTTTTTAGAGAGCCTTCACTCGTGAAACTGGACGAGGAGGTGCTGTTGTCACCGGAGGAGCTCTTCTTCATCCTTCGCCTCTGCGCCAGCTTGGCACTGAACACGTCCTGGAGCCGGAAGCCCTCACGCTGCGCCTTGTGGAAGGCGTTGAACGTGGTCTGGAGACTCTTCTCGGGGGCGGTTTCCAGCAGCACATCGGGCGTCATCAAGGGGGTTGAGACGAAATGTTGGCTCCCTTGCACCCAGGGGTTGGTCTCCAGGTGGCTCATGCGCAGCCTTTGGCCCGGGTTCACGGTCAGGAGCCCCCTCACCACCGACTTGGCCTCGTTGCTAACACCGGTCCAAGCCGACGAATTGAAATTAAAATCGCCCTCTTTGATGCGCTCCATGATGGAAGAGACGTTTTCGTCCCTTGAACGTGCATGGAAAGGTGCCTTCCCGCACAGCATCGTGTAGAGAATCACCCCCAAACTCCACAAATCACAGTTTTCGTCGTACCCTTCCGGGTCACCCTTTAGCACCTCAGGGGCGGCGTAATGAAGGGTGAAACACGGCGTATGCAACGACTCCTTCTCCTGCTTGAGCCTCGCAAAGCCAAAATCAATCACCTTAATCTCAGCACTGTCGTCATCATCGGTAAAAACCAAATTCTCCGGTTTAAGGTCCCGATGGACGACACCACACGAATGCATGAAGCTCACAGCCGATACCAACTTGCGTAAAATCCCCGATGCTTCCGATTCGGTGAATTTCGATTTTTTCCGAATGCGTTCGAACAGTTCGCCACCTTTGAGGTACTCCAAGACCAGGTAGGTGTGCGCTTCGTCTTGGATAACATCGTGGAGAGTGACGATGTTTGGGTGGCCTTGACAGGCGCGCAATAGATTAATCTCTTGTGAGCAATCTTTTTTCCTGCTGACGATTTTCACAGCGTATTCTTTACCCGTTTGTAAGTTGACACATTTACGACATACTGAAAAGGTGCCATCGCCTAAAATTGGCTCGTTTAGGTCGATGTCGTACGTTTGGAAGAATTGCGAATTGTTGATTTTGCAACTGATCAGTTTTGTACTATCGTGCTGTTTGGCCGGTTTGAGGATCTCGTCCGAGATGGCGTTTTTGGTGAAGAGGACAGAGGGCGCAACGTATGAATAGCCCTTGAAGATTTTATCGTAGTTTGGAGGAACGACGGCTGGTGAGTCGGTTGGAGGCATTTGGGTGAATTCTTCGCTGAAGTTTGACACGTCCAGTTCGCTCCTAAAATAGTATACATTATGATACAAGTTTTATAAGGAAGATTTTAGTGCACGCACGGGTTTAGAACACGACGAGCTTGCCAAGAGTGTCATAAAAAAGTATGTGCGACACAATGCTTCATAAACGAGATATACAATATTTTTTCTACTTTTTACCTTTTTTAACAAAAAGAAATCTAAAGAATGTTGTAGCATTTAACAGCATTAATTTGCGTGGGCCATAAAATAAAATTAAGTCCATTGCCATCCCTGTCTAAAACATTTCGTAAAAACAAATTTACTGATTAATTTTGAAAATAAGAAAAAATTCCAAATTCTGAAAACGGACAATTTTTAGTGACAGCGAGACATACGACATTTTTGTCATACTTTGAAAATATGTAGTGTTTAACCCCTATGTTACCCATCATATCAACTTTAAAATTTTAAATAGCTCCACTCCTCTTGTGGCACCTCAAATGAACTGCCAAACTGCATAAACTGCTCAAAAAATGTTAGAGACTTTGGTCTTTTAATATACACTTATACTTATACAGGGCGCTCAAAAACTGGCGCACCAACTCAGCGGTACGTTGTTGAGAAGCAAGTGTAGATTACCGGAAAAATCTTGAAAAAATTCCTAGAGTCGTATTTTAAAAAATCTGTAGCTATAAACTTATTTTGTTAACTTCTCCAGTTTTTATTATTCTTTAATGATTTTATGTTTCACATCAAGTAATCGTTCCCTAATAAAACGATGAATAATTATTTTTAAATTTACTATCAGACTTTAGCAGTTTTTTAAATTAAAAAAAAAATAAAATTCATCAAAAAAATCACAATTAGTAGATGTGCCAACACTGGAAATTATTTCCTAGGAAACCAGGCCAAAATAATTTACTTCTATTGTTGATCAAATTCTGTTAAGATCACGACTGTTGCCACATTTCATTTATTAAAAATTCGTTATTTATCAATAATTTTAATACAAAGAATTTTTTACTATTTTTACCTTTATATGTAAGCAATTCTCTACCACACACCATTGAGTTGGTGCGCCGATTTTTGAGCACCCGGTAGACTGTTTTAAAACAGCATTGGAATATGATATAACAAATCAGTAAAAAATATGGATCAGCTTTTAGCTTCATAAATTTTATCACTTGATATTCATTAAATTCATTAATATCTTTAGTTTTTCTTTAAAATCATTTTCAATTAATTTAAATTATATAGCAACCTAGTTTTTGCACAAGTTCTCTACAAATGCAAGATAGTTCTAAAAATTAAATTAGTAAACCCGAAAAAGTTCTTACTAATGTCACCAAACATGCACAAGATTTTTAAATGCCTCCTTTATTTTCTAAAATATCTATTAAAAAATAATCCTTGATTTATCTTAGAAGTTTTTCTTTTTAAAAAACCTAACCATTTTAACGTTTTTTTTCTATGTCTTTGAAAAAAGTCAGTGACACCGTAAAATCTTACTGTATTGTATACTACTCACGCTTTCTATTATTCTACTATTTCTCTTCGTAAGTTTTCTATAAAATGAATTGAAACTATTAAAAACTTCTTCAAACTCATTAGCCAAACAATTAAGAAATTACAAAAAAATTAGGACAAAAATCGAATCAATTAATTAAAAAAAATGCAAACCGTCTATTTACCAGGTATTCTCTTAATCAAAATAAAGATATTTTTGCCGCCCCTAAAATTCTGCCGCCCTGGGCTATAGCCCATTCAGCCCATACGTAAATATGACACTGATTAAAGAGGATACATTCTTCTACTCCAAAATAGAGGAGAAAATGTTTTAAAATACTACTAGTTCTTTATTTAATTCAGAAAAAATGGTGAAAACTGAACTCATTTGAACATTATTTCCCTTTAACAATAAGTGTTAAAGAAAAAACGAAATACATTTGGCCCTGTAGTGGACTCTTAGGAATAAAGTGGTTTTTGTTTTACCTTGAAATTGTCAATAGTTAACTCGTAAAACTCTTAAAACGAACTTGAGGTACTAACCTATGAAATTATAGTTATAGTTGGGGCGCAGATATCTCAAAAAAGGACTCGTTTACTGAACATTTATTCTTACGCAAAATTTTCTGCTAAATTTAAATACCAAGTTAGTTTTTTGTGAAGATTTTTAAAAAACTTAAAATTCGTTTACATCGTTATATATTCCTTTTGGATAAAGTTAGATACTTCTTTTTTTGCAAAAGACTGCTAAATGAATGTTGTTTTGAACGTAAATACACAACTTTTAGTTTTGAGAAAAGAAAACTGAGAAAATTGAGCAACACTACGAGTACAAAGGGAAATACGCAGCATAGCCACTTCAAGTGCATATCATAGTAAATTTAAATTGCAATAACTTACTGAGTGATAAAGATATCATAATTATTCTTGCACAAAAAACTTATGTAAGTATTAGCTTCATTTCACCTCGATTTTGTATAGGTCTCTCTTTTAAAATAAAAAAATTCTCGCATCTCGAAAATTTCACTGCACAAATATGAAACGTCACAATAATAATAATAATAATAATAATAATTTATTTTTCATATCAGTGACATATGTGCATTAATGAGTGATACAAGTTAAAGAGTAAAAAAATTTGAATTACAAAAATATATTGATACCAAAGTCGTTTAAGCAATATAGTTCCGCAGTGACTAATTTTTGTTTAACTATATTTTTAAAACAGTGCAAATTTAGTTGTTTAATATGACTGAGAATGCTATTATAAAATTTCAAACATTGGTAAGTACAGCTTCGCTCCAAAAACACAGTTTTGTGATAAGGATAATTAAAAATTTTATTTCGTCTAATATCATGTGGATGGTCTATTAAATGAGTATTAAAGTATGACTGGTATTTACGGATCAAACAAAGACATTCATATACAGGGTGCTCAAAAACTGGCGCACCAACTCAGTGGTACGTTGTTGAAAAGCATGTGTAGATCACGTGAAAAACTTATTTTGCTAACTTCCTCAATTTTTATTAGTTTTTAATGTTTATATGTTTCGCACTAAGTCATCGTTTCCTAACAAAACGATGAATAATTATTTTTAAATTTACTATCAGATGTTAGCAGTTTTTTTAATTTAAAAAATTAAAATTCATCAAAAAAAATCACAGTTTGTAGATATGCCAACACTGGAAACTATTTCCTAGAAAACCGTTTCAAAAATAATTTATTTTTATTGTTGATCAAATTCTATTGCAATCACAACTGTTAGACAACGTTGCCACATATCATTTATCTAAAATTCGTTATTTATCAATAACTTTAATACAAAGAATTTTCCTACTATTTTTTCCCTTTATGTGTAAGCGATTCTCTGCCACATTCCATTGAGTTGGCGCGCCGATTTTTGAGCACCCGGTATATATAAAGACTTGGTACAGTAAGAATACCCAGTTGTTTAAAAACATTCCGGCACGTTTCTCTTGATCTTTTACCTGTTATCGCCCTAACAGCCCTTTTTTGTAAAATGAAAATATCTTCTGTTTTTGCTTTACCCCAAAAAATGATACCATATTTAATAATTGAATAAAAGTAGCAATTGTTAACATCTAGCAATGTGTCTTGATTTAAAAATTTTTTTAGGTCTTTTTATAGGTAACAAGAACCTAATTTCGCACTAATTTTATATATGTTTTCCAATTTAGGTTTCTGTCAATTAATAATCCTAGGAAGGCGGTAAAATGGACTCAGGATAATTATTTTTATTGAGAGGATGTTGAATTAATATACAGTTAGTTTTTTCCAAATTTAATTTTAGTGAGTTGATTTGAGTCCATGATTGAATGTCTGTAAAATTGCTCTCAGCTTCTGTAAGAATATCAGTAAGATTATTGCATGTAATCAGTAAACTCGTATCATCGACATAATTAATAATGTTGACAAAGCGATTATCAAACATGTGCAACAAGTCGTTAATGTAAATAAGGAATAAGAGTGGTCCAAGTATGCTGCCCTGTGGAACACCTGATTTAATTTGTAGACCAGGTGAAACATATTTTATATGGTCCTTTATAATAATGATTTTCTGAATTCTGTCAATAAGATAAGAATGTATCCAATTATATGCAACCCCCCTAATACCGCAGTTTTCGAGTTTATTTAGCAAATTATCATCATTTACACAATCAAAAGCTTTTGATAAGTCTAAGAACATACCCAAAAAAATGTTTCCTTTGTCAATGTTATCATATATTTCTGAAACATACTTAAAAACAGCAGTAGATGTAGAGTGCCTTGCTCTAAAAGTGCAATTTTCCCAGTTTTCAGTTCCAACTAAATTACCCTAGTTTTTAGTACTTTTTAGTATAATTTTTATAGCACTCTCTTAAGCTACGATACGACGCAAAACGCGTACGAAACCAAAATAGAAAAAAAAATGCAAAAAAAATCACCAACGTTTACCTAATAACTGGTTTGAAAGGCGCCGGGATCTCCTTCCTGGCCAACTTCTCCCAGTCCAGACTCTTGAAGAATGAGTGCTTTTTCAGTTCTTTGGCGTCTCCTTCGCCACCACCTAATCGCTTTCTTGGATCCTTGACTAATAATTTACTAATAAAATCGGCTACATCTTTTCCTAAAGCTGTAAGAAAATTCAAATTATTACAGATCGAACATCTCAAGGACCTTACGAAGAAGACTTACAATCAGGTATCGGCGGAGTAGTTTTTAGGATTCGTCTGGAGATTTCTTGTTGAGTGTTCTTTTCACCCTCGACGGTGAAAGGGGAAGCTCCAGTCAATAATTCGTAAGTCAGTACGCCCACGGACCACCAGTCAACGGCCTTTAAATAATGAATGTTATTTGTTACGAGTTGTATTCCCACAATTAAAATAAACGCAGATAAAAAATACGATTCAATTTGCCACATTGAGTATAAATAGACTAGCTTCAAGGAGAGTGATCACAGGTCGTTACCCAAACTTTGCACTGTTTTTGTATTTTTTCAAATGTCATTTCATACACGGCATGTGCATATAAAACTTTGGTATTTGTGCCAACTGTCAAACACTTGGGTGCAAAACAAGACAATATGGAACACAAATATTAATGACCTTAATACATTTTTATTTCTGATACTATTTTACATTTTATTGCACACATCGTGTCTCTCAGTGTGATTCAGCCAAGAAATTGCCAAAGAACCTGCCTGTCAATAAACTATAATAAAAAAAAACAAAAAAGTAAAAAGATTGTGAAATTTTGCATTGAAATTTAAAATGTTTTCGTCCCTTTGAAAAGCAAATCCAACACTGCTAACTGAAGTTTAGGGGTTAAACTAAAGGTTTGTAGCTAACATTGTTAAAAAAATTAAAACCAAATGTTACCGAATTTTGTAAAATGAGGTTATACATTGACAGAGCCACATTTTTGCTAGAGCTACAAAATCAATCATTTTAGATTCCGATGAAATAGAACAAAAAACATTACAAATTTGAGTCAAAAATTCGGAAGTAAAATTACCGTTGGGGGCGCCACTGAGCTAGGTCGAAAACAGTAACCATAAATGGCGGGAAAATGTTTATTCGGATATTTTGAGCGTTGTACGAATTTTGAGGCTTCACAATTATTGCATTGCCTATGCGGAATGATTATTGTATCTTTGATGCAAGAAACTTATGTTGACAAATGAGAGATGACGAGGAAAACACGAATAACGAATGACTGGTTCACTTTCTTTATTGGAAAATTATTACAAAGACATTGAAAAGCCTACCTTTTGGCATAATTTACGTTTAAATGTATCAGCAGTTGTAAATCTTTATTGTAGTTTGTAGATTTACTGCAGCATTTCATGATTTTTTCAGTGGAAAATTCTAACCTAAAATTCACAAACTTCACTAATTTATTGGTTTCTTGAGCTCAACTTTGTGTTCGCTGTGATCCATTACTATAGTCTTTAATTAAACAACTGTTTGATAACACTTTGTAATAAAAATTTAAATCTTTTTCACTTTTTATCCACTTTCAAATCCCAACAACAAACACTTTATACCACGAAAAACCGCAGAACCAAAGTCAGAGCTAATATTTACCACCACGTACTTTTAAAATGATTCTCTCCAATGTAAGCAATTAACACTATACACGCAAAATTGTTAAACAATTTATTAATGTCAATTAAATGTGGAATTACGAAAATTTCGTTACTGTTTTCGACATAGTTCAAAAGTCATCACCAGAGGGCGTCCAGTTAATTTTATTTCCGAATTGCAGTAGCTTCAACTTTTCAGATATTTTACCACGTTTTTTAAAAGCGAAATGCTTAGTTTCGTAATACTTGTGAAAAATATCCCATGCAACAGAGTTTAAGCACAAGATTTCGCAAAACCGGTCCAAAAAGTCACTAAATTATTTCGAAAATGGTGTTATTTTAAAAACCAAATACCTTAGTGTCGTAGTCAAAGAAGGTTATAAATAATGTAATTTAAACTCCTTTGAAAAGCTTAAACTTAAACTTTAAACTTAAAAATCTTTCGAGACGTCGCTAAACCAGACCAAAAATCATTAAATCCTTGGAACGTTTTCTTTAAAAAACAACCAAGAAATCATCGAATTCTTTTACTATTTTAAAGATGTAAACCGTTTTTTAAAACTTTTATTTAACATGCTTTGTTGTCTGTAAGTCTGTTTCATATTTTTGAAGCCAAATTTGGAAGGGTTCCTGTTGTCCGAATGAATTGAAATTTTGCATACTTACGTAATTTGCGTGACAATGCTATACTATATAATTAATTATCCCTTAAACAGGTAACCAGTCTAAAACGTCTTATAAATTTTAAAATCCTAACCTGTAAACCTTTTCCTTTGACGGAAAAACATTTTATTCTTCAACACTGTCAAAATTTACGGTTTTTTTCTCGTGTAAGAAGGTTTTTTTAAGAGATTTAAAGCAATTTTAAGCCTTGTTGAGTCTAATTCGAGAAATAAAATGTATTCATCTCCTTTTTGTGTAAATCGATTTATTTATTTCACCTCGTGAATAATAAACCTCTTGTAATCACTCGACGTCTAAAAATTCACATGGCAATAAAACGTCTGATTTACACTCAAACTCGTTGAATAATCTATAACTTTTATATATTTTTCATTAAAAAAATAAAACAATACTAAACCTGTTTTAAAAAAAAAACATTATCTTACTGTTTGATATGAAATTAATTTAAATTTACATCTCCAAACGTAATTATATCGCGAATCATTTTTAGAAAAATGATAAAGTTAGGTCATAAACAGTATTATTTTTATGTTTTTCATCCAAAAATGCACTTGACAATTAGATTCTCAAAATTTTGTTAAAAATACTCAAAAATGTCAAAAATGGTGTTATTTTAGAAATTTTTAATATGACAAACTCAATTTTTTTACACATTTAATTTTTTACAACTTTTTACAAGTACTTGTCATCATAAAATACGATTTAATAAAAAAAAATTACAACTGTTTAACTGATTCCTCTTTTCTGTAAATCTGCTAGAAGCTTGCGAATTTAAATTTTTTTCTTTTTTTTAGAGAAAAGTGAATAAATTTATTAAATAAATACTTATCAACATAAAATACGATTTAATAGAAAAAAATTACAACTGATTCCTCTATTCTGTAAATCTGCTAGAAGCTTGCGAATTTACATTTTTTCTTTTTCTAGAGAAAAGTGAATAAATTTATTAAATAAATACTTGTCAAGATAAAATACGATTTAATAAAAAAAATTTAGAACTGATTCCTCTATTCTGTAAATCAGCTAAAAGTTTGCAACTTTACGTTTTTTTCTTATTTTCGAGGAAAGTCAATAAATTCATAAAATAAATACTTGTCAATACGATTTGAAAAAAATAGTAACCAAAAACTCAGCATACTTAGTTCTGAGCAACATCAACAAGCTTCAAACCATTTCATCAATTCGATCGTTTGATTGTTATTCAAGTTTTTTTAATTCAAGTTTTAATTTCAAAAAACCCACAAATTTCCGATAGGTCAACCTTAAGTTTTTTTATTATTAAAGACTACAAAAGAAAAAAGAAGCAAAAGGAAACTAGTTAATTTGTTAGCAGTGAAAATATTATTTATCCACTGCCACTTTATTAAAATTTGTCTCATTTTCCTGTGTTAACACTTGTACACAATAAGTCTTCTATCAATTTAATTCATTTAACATTGAATAAAACACAATTGTATGTAAATGAAGCGTGATACACATGTGTTATTCCACAATTTCGAAAATTTTACAATCGTTATTCTTCCATAAAAGTGCGCCAAGCATCTTCAAGGAAATTTTCCAAGGCGAAAAAGGCCACCTATGTACACACACTCGCACGTTGGCCAAACATTGAAGGTGAAATATGGCGCCTAAAGTGGAGTACCAACAAGAATTAATAAAAGTTGAACGCAAGGATCGTTAGACAATTTCATTGTGTTGTAACGAGCAGGTACAATAAACATTGCGTACAATATGATTCTGGCGCTGCTGCTATCAATCGCTGACACACTTTTCTGACCCAGATTGCTGCAGGATTGCAAATGTTTTGCACACTCGCGTTATTTCATGGCAGAAATACCACGACGGACGGTCTACATAATAATCACCAATTCGACTTTTCCCTCAAATACCACACCGAAAAGGACACTTTTTCCAAGTGTAATGTAATGGTTCCCGGATTGCATAACTCAATCACATCAAGGACTTTCTAATAATAAAATGTGCTCTTTCTCTCTTGTTTACACGTTTCCGAAGTAGTTCATGATTAGTGTAATAATTTATTTGAATTTCATATTATAATGTTGGGTTTTTTGCGCCACAATGCACAGTTTACACCGTTCCGTTTAACTAGGTCTCGACTTTTCGACCGAAATATTCGAAATATCAATTTTGATAGTGCTAATTTATTTTTAGATTAACAGACCGCTGGCATGTGGTGCGAATTATTTTTATCCATGCTTTCTATTTATCGCTCAACTGTAAATAAACATTTTCTTCGATCCTTGGGACTGGTATTCGCGCGTGCAACGCCGCACATAAGAGTGCAATCAGCGTGCCCCAAAGTCTACCAACCTAACTGTAAAGCGGAATAAACAGTTAACAAAATGATTTAAAAAAAATCCAGCCGATTGCGGACGGTAAGTACACTGGAAAACGACAGAAGTAGGTCAGATTCGGAGTCAGCCAAGTGGGACAACGATAGAGAAACGGACACTTGAGAAACGCCAGACGAAGAAGGAAGATTGGCCACTGTTAACAGTGAAAGTAGGATATACTGTATTTACAGTACATTACTAGTTGCACCATTATTGCCAATATTTTGAAATCCGTCACCTTATTACTTCCTTTTTCAATTAAAAACAACGCGAAAGAAGAAAACGATTTTCATTTCAACCAGCAATTAAAAATTCCGAATGTGATCCCACGTTCTCCTCAGTAACTGTTCTTTTGCTCACTTCCTGAACCTGCCTCGATACAGCCAAGAGTTATGGAAGGAATTTCTCGATTAACTGTCGTAACACTTTGAGCTTAGTGAATTTACTCTCGTTTCTCACAGAACGAGGTGTCTAGCCGAAGGCTCCAAATAATCATTGATTTATACATCCGATGATGATTTGCGTGCCTGGAATGCACACCATTAATTTGGTGCCACTTCAAGGACCACGATAACGCACAGGATGTTGCAAAAGGAAATTGGAATGTCTTGTTGTAGACAAACACTGACGAATTTCAAGAACTCGGAACAATTTTTTCAGTTAAAATTTTGCAAGATGTGACATTCCATTTAAACGGACGGGACACTTTGCACTAATCTTTAGATTTTGTTTTCAGTTTTTGCGAACAGTATCTGCACAAGTGAATTTTTATTTACAGAAACTTAGTATCATTTAAAAAATTTGAAATACAAGCAGGAAAAATAAATCAAACTGATGACGGACGGGACACAAAAAAGACCTCACATTTTTATCGTTAAACAATCGTTATACAATTCTGTTAATTTAATAGGCACTAATTCCAACAATTATTTTTGAATTAAATAGTGGAACCTGCTGAAACTTTTAAAACCACAAAACCGAAAAATAAGACAATGTGCACCGACTTCTGATTAATTCACTTTTTGTTTACACATGACGGACGGGACAAAAAAAATTGTGTGTGAAACTAGCTCTAAAAAATTTATTGAGACAGGTTTTAATTATTAAAGACTTTAACAATATTAAAATTCAACAGTGGAAATTAAAAATTTTTGATTTTGTTTAACGGCGAAAGAAATAAGAACAACATTTTATGTTTGCTATTATGGACGGGACAACAAAAATTACAGTGCCCTAGAGGTGCGTAATCGGTCTATAACTATTTTATTATTTGAATTATTGCCATGCGGTTTTTACTATCCGATAGATCGACTTAAAGTCCACAAATCAAAGATATTTTTCTTGCACACAGGGTGTTGTATACAGGGTGGTGAACCAAAGTTATTTTTTTTTAAATAGAACAGCCTACATATTTTTGCATAATTGGATTCAGCACAAAAATAGTGTAACTTTAAATAAACTATTATGGTTCTATCTTTTTTCGTTTCGGAATTATTCAACTTTTCGTTATAAAAAAAACAATTTTTGAAAAATCACTGCAAAGTCAACTATGAATATTTTCCAAAAAATTTGCAACAGAAAAGCTCAAAATACCTTGTTATTTTTTAGCAATAGTCGACTGTGACTTGAAACATGCCGATAATGTACAGGGTGTGCCAAAACGCAAGAGGTTGAATAACTCATTTTTTTCAAATAGAACACCATGTATTTCTTAACACGTATCAATAAATATAATATAATATAATACAGGGTGCTCAAAAACTGGCGCACCAACTCAGTGGTACGTTATTGAGAAGCAAGTGCAGATTACGGGAAAAATGTTGAAAAAATTCCTAAAGTCATATTTTAAAAAATCTGGAGCTACAAACTTATTGTGTTAACTTCTTTAGTTTTCATTATTTTTTTATGTTTTTATGTTTCATACCAGGTAATCGTTCCGTAACAAAACGATGAATAATTATTTTTAAATTTACTATCACATTTTAGCAGTTTTTTTAATTTAAAAAAATTAAAATTCATCAAAAAAATCACAGTTTGTAGATGTGCCAACGCTGGGAATTATTTCCTAGGAAACCGTTTCAAAAATAATTTATTTTTATTGTTGCTCAAATTCTATTGCGATCATGACTGTTAGACAACGTTGCCACATATCATTTATCTAAAATCCGTTATTTATCAATAACTTTAATACAAAGAATTTTTTTACTATTTCTACCTTTATATGTAACCAGTTCTCTACCACACACCATTGAGTTGGTGCGCCATTTTTTGAGCACGCTGTATAATATAATGTATAAAAAAATTGAAATATTTCTTATTTTTTTCTTTTTTGATTTATTTTATTATTAATTCTTGATGAGCAAAATTCATTTATGTATCAAGTAATAATTAGATTACTAATGTAATTAGTCGCATTAGTACCTATCAAAAAATAAATTACCTATTTATCACTCATCAGATTCTAGGAGAACTAATTTTCTTGTAATAAATTTTTTTTTTTGAAAAATTTTGAAAAATATTTTAAATTTGCTATGCAAAACCTTATATCGTCAGAAAGCTTATCAAAAATTCTACCAACACATAAAAAAATACAGGGTGTTTCATTTGAAAAAAATGAGTTATTCAACTTTTTGCATTTTGACACATTCTGTATATTAGCGGCGTGCTTTAATTAAAAGTCGTCTATTTGCTAAAATGACAAGGTATTCTAAATTTTTTTGTTGCAAATTTACCGGAAAATATTCATAAGCGACTTTGCAGTGATTTTTTAAAAATTGGTCTTTCTTATAACGAAAAGTTGAATAATTCCAAAACGAAAAAAGATAGACCCATAATAGTTTATATAAAGTTACATTGTTTTTTTACGTAGATTCCAACTATACAAAAATATATAGGGAGTTCCATTTAAAAAATATAACTTTGGTTCACCACCCTGTATACAACTCCCTGTGCATAATAAAAATATTTTTAGTTTGTGGATTTTAAGTCGATCTATCAGATAGTAAAAATGACATGGCAACATTTCAAACAATAAAAAAGTTATAGACCGATTACACACCCTTGGGTCACCCTGTATAAAGATACTAATCAATTTACTTACCGATTTCTATTTTCTAAACTACCAGAAACTAAAAAAAAATATTCTTCAAAAAATATTTAGCAGTTGTAGTACGTCAATATTTTATGTTATCGTTTACAAGGCAATGTCTGAAAATTTTAGAATCCAATGAATTTAAATGATATCCTCTTCCAAAAACTCTTTTGTCGCAAAATACATTAAATATATAAACCGAATCGTTTATGATTTCGTTTATGAGATATGATTTTAACATCGTTTGTTTGAACGTCCTTGGTGCACCAGGACTGTGGTTTTATCGTCCAAAAATATTTACATTTCCATTAATACCGTCCTTGATATTTTCATGCATACGGACAATGTCTAATGAGCAAAGTATGTGTTGCACTTTGAGAATTTATTTTTATCAATTATGAGAGTTATGCGGCAATTGCACTTTGGCTCCGTACCACCATCACGTAGGTTTGCCTCAGTTGTAGGTCAAAAATGTGGAATAATAACAATCCTTGTCTAGGAATTCGTTCAAAGTTGGTTGAAAGGTCATTTCGATTATTATTCAAATAGTTGTTGGTTACTCATCTTGGTGGGACATTAATTTGTTTATCCACTGCACCTATAGAAAACCTCCATTATCTAACTAGGTTTGTAGGTAACCGACTTGTTCATATGGGTTGTAGTATATTAACGTAAATGGCCAATTGAAATTAATTAAAATTGAGGCAAAAATGCACACTTTCCATGACTAATGAACACTGCACTGTTTCAAAAATCAATCCGTCCGGTGCGAACAGCTGTTTACCTGCGAGAAATACTTGTACAGTCTGGAAAATAATCGCAGAAAAGGCCAGGTGGCTTTACACTCACTGGCGGATTTTGTCATCCAAGTTTTAAATACCTTGCAAGAATTCGTGACTCATTAACATTAAATCCAATCACACAAACGTATGTAAAACACGCGCCACGGACCCGGGACAGGACAGGGTCCTCTTTATGACACGCAGAGGTCATTGTTCAATATTTTACATAAACAAATGGCTGGCAAAACCTTCAAGAGAGAGTGAATTTGACCGAGACAGATAGTGCAACAAATCTTTAGCTAAAATCTAACCCAGTTTTCATTCGCCACCGAATCGGGTCAACTTTGCCCAAGGGCAAAACGCAGTCACGCAGAAGCAATATCGTATAACAAGACCTGACATAATTACCGATTGGCTAAATAATATTGGCTTCGAAAAATAGTATATTAAAGTATAAGTGGATACTGAGGTCTTTAAAACACGCACGATTTTTCGAGCACGACGGCGTAGCCGGAGTACTCGAAATAAAGCAAGTGTTTTAAAGACCAGTTATTCACGAATACTTTACGTTTTTTTTTATTGGTACACTTTGAAATCATTAACAATACGAAATTGGAAATAATGTAATGTGAGATCAGTATACCTTTCGTTGTCATTATAATAAAAAAAAACATTAAAAAGATGCCATTTATACTAGAGTTCCTTTACTGGGACAGTTGGGACACTGAACGTCAAACCGAGCCAATTTTGTATTATGTGAATAAGGTATATATTTCTATCCTTTTTTATTAAAATTTTTGTTAGTAACTTATGTCAGAGGTTTATGTCGAAAATAATTTTAAGGTCATAATTTTTGTCAAATGCATTTTTATGACATAATTTTACGTTAAATTTAACCAGGTACATAGAAAACAGGAATTTTGGGATTACTGTTTAAAGAAAGAAAATATTGAATAATACCTACAAATACTAATATGCACGTTTCTGAATTTTTTCGATAATTATATTAATATTAAATTCATAACTTAAAACAAACTTCAATGGTAAAAATGCTTTTTTTTCAGTCACAATTTTTAGTTAAACATCTCGTCACAAAAATTGGTCATCAAGAACCCTTCATATTTTCCGCCGTCTTTTTAAATTTCCCAAAAAAATGATATTGAAGGACTTCTCCTGTGAAAAACGTAACAAAATCGTGAATTCCAATAACTTTATAATTTGAAACAAAATCTAAAGTCACGTAGAGGCGGCCAAGCAGCGACAAGTTCAACTTTCCTAAAAATTAGACCCAATTTTGGATTCAAGTGCCTACGTATTTTGTAAATGCATAGACAAATTCCCAAAATCTCATAGATTTTGTACATAGCATTATGTAGACAATTCACTTCTCCAAATGCTTGTTAATAATAAACGTAAAAATTTGGCAGGATAGGTTCAATTTCTCTCTCTTTCATCGATGATTACCATTTCTTAAAGTTAAGGAAAAAATGTTTATGATGAAAAGTTTAGACGTAAAATTTTTGTACTTCAACGGACGTATATAAAACAAAATTTCGAAAATTGACATTCAGTGTCCCAACTCTCCTAATATTCGGAAATAAAATTAACTAGACGCCCTCTGGTGATAACTTTTGAACTATGTCGAAAACAGTAACGAAATTTTCGTAATTCCACATTTAATTGACATCTAATAAATTGTTTAACAATTTTGCGTGTATGGTGTTAATTGCTTACATTGGAGAGAATCACTTTAAAAGTATGTGGTGGTAAATACTAGCTTTGACTTTGGTTCTGCGGTTTTTCGTGGTATAAAGTGTTTATTGTTGGAACATGAAAGTAGATGAAAAACAGAAAAAGATTTCAATTTTCTTTACAAAGTGTTATCAAACAGTTGTCTAATTAAAGACTGTAAGTAATGGATCACAGCGAACACAAAATTGGGCTCAAGAAACCACTAAATTAGTGAAGTTTGTGAATTTTAGGTTAGAATTTTTCCACTGATAAAATCATGAAATACTTCGATAAATTAACAAAACTACAATTAAGATTAACAACTGCTAATATACTTAAACGTAAATTATGCCAAAAGGTAGGCTTTTCAATGTCTTTGTAATAATTTTCCAATAAAGAAAGTGAACCAAAAAGTCATCGTTATTGGTGTTTTCCTCGTCATCTCTAATTTGTCAACATTCGTTTCTTCCACCAAAGATACAATAGTCATTCCGCATTAGCAATGTAATAATTGTGAAGCCTCAAAATTCGTACAATGCTCAAAATATCCGAATAAACATTTTCCCGCTATTTGTGGTTACTGTTTTCGACCTAGCTCAGTGGCGCCCCCAAAGGTAACTTTACTTCCGAATAGGAACTCTAATTTATACTTCACGTTTCTTGGGTTATTGATGTTGCCATGGGCACATTAAAAAACGCGCGTTTTTTTTTTAATAGATTAGGTACCAATAAAATTTAAAATATTTTTAAATCGGTTGGGGAGAGAAACTTACAATATCGTGTCCTTGGGTGCCTCCCTTGACCACTTCGGGTGCCATATACTCGATTGTGCCACAAAAAGAGTACGCCCGCTGGTCATTGTCACCTTCCCTAGGTAGTTCTTTGCTCAATCCGAAATCAGTGAGGACGATGTGTCCCGATTCGTCGACTAAGATATTTTCTAGCTTGATGTCCCTGTATATGATACCCAACTGAAACAGGAAAAATAATATTCATAAGTCGACATCCGCCTAAATTGTACCCCAGTTATACAAAGCATTGTGCATCATGACTAGACGGCCAGGTGTTGTAACAGACTCAACAGGTAATCAAGCGATTTTCGCTTTTATATTAGGATGCGATAAACACCTTGTATATACCATATTGTAACAGCTGTGGTTTAGGTGACCAGAATAATGTACCGCTATAAAAGTGGTGCTCTTAATGCAGACGCTTAAATTTAAAAGTCAACTGCTGGAACGTTAATGCAATAATTAATCTTGGCCAAAATTACTGAGTTGCTGAAAAGTTCGTAAATACTTGAGCAAATAACTAATTTAACCAATAATGAAAGTAAAGTGAACGAAACAACTGAAAGTTTGCAATGGAAAATATCGGCTTGCTCCTGGAAAGGAATTCTGTTGACATTTTCATTGATTTGCTTAATTTACAAAAATTATCAGCGAAACTGTCCCATTTAAAGACTATGCGAAATTAAAAAATAGTAAAAAATAAAATTTCAAGGCAGCTTGAAAGCGTAAAAATTGAGCTTCTTACAATAAAAAGCTTTAAACAGGTTTTACAAAAACTTTGCGGGTGGTAACTAGAAAACTAAAAAAAAATCAACAAATAAAAAGGTTTTTAAGTTTAGTTTCAAATATCTTTACAGAACAAATGTTGTGACAAATCAGTGACACAACTTGTGTAACTCTGGGACAATGTTTTCTTTGTTCATACTTTGTCTAATATTTTTTCTCCTATTCCGTTCCTATTTTTTTGCTTTCGAATGTTAATATGTAAATGAAAGAAACTAATTTTTATATTGTTTTGCCGTACATGTAGAATAAAAAGTTTCTGATTGATATTTTAGCAATAACTTAAATTTGGAAGACCGTTATCGATTTTGATGTTATTGTCCAGCAGTAATGTTAGTAGATCAAAAAACATTTTTTTATTTGAATATTTATCTTGTGTTTATTTTATGCATTTTCAACTACATTAGTACATTTTGTATTAAAAACAAATAACAATATATTTAAAAAGAAAGCTATTTTTAAAAAAACTTCTTACAATACTCATATTTAAAGAGGTGGATAATTATATTAAGTTTTATTTTAAGTAAAAAAGTAAGAACTACATGTTACTCCAGTCGCTGTAGAGCTTTTAGTTTTTTATTTTTAATAACGTTAGTAAAATGAAAATTAAAAATGCAATTGAACTTTGGTAAGTTTCAAACCTTGGATAACTAGAATGATTGCGAATTTCAAAACACGAAAGCGGCAAAATCCCAATATTTATTATTCGATAACTCAATCAGTCAAATTCTGATAAGTCGAATTTCTTGGTATCGCGAACCCTCGACCGAAACTTGCTTTTCTTTGTCGAACCTTGCCTGATACTTTATAAGTTTTTTTTTTTTTTTGAAAAACCAACATCGAAACATCGTTTGCATCTTCTGGGTAAACTGGGGCGAAACTATATAACATATACCTTCGGAAATTAAAAAGATGAAAACTTAAAATTTAAGGTCTTTTAAAAAAATTTTTTGCAAAAATTGTTTCTACTCTGTAAATGAGTATGTAGAGTATTCTCGACTTTGTTGGCAAATGTATTTGTTTGTTGTCTAATTGTTAATTTTCTATTGGTTCCACTGCTTTTCTTTTGTTCTAAATAGACAAATATATCCATTGCCGCAATGGTAAAAATGTGCAGCAACATTATTATTATCATTATAAGTCTTACCCGTAAAATTACAAAAAATAACAAAAAAAAGTTATTGGCAGCATACTATGTAATATCAAATTACTCTTTTTGTTGAAAAATATATATTTTTCGTATTCTGCTTATGAAAACATATTCTATTAATTCACCACTTACATTCAAAAAAACTTTCATTCAAAGTTTCTTTTTTTTTAATGTAAATTGTCTAATTACATAAGCAACATGAGATCGAAAAAGAACTAATTTAGAGCAAGTCGTGCCTGCGAAATTTAACTCACTTATTATTGTCAAATGGAGTTTACAACCAAATAAAAAGCCTAGATTGTGGAATGCTATTTTAACCAGTGAAAAAATAAATGAGGGTGGAAATATTCAATTAGTGAATGATACCTAAAAGAATTTCGGAAAATTTTCTAATCGTTTGTTTGCTAACATAGAAATAGTATTTCTGGACACCTCCTTAGTCTCCTCCACTGCCTTTGGCAACACGATATTTTAAAAAGAAATGTAGCTAAAGTTACACTTGCCGTTCAAAGCTTGCTACAATTCAGTATATTTTTCATCTCATAGTATTTCCTCCCTGTACAGAATTGTACTTAATTTAGAAAATTTGAAGCGACAAATACCTATAGTATTTAAATCTGGTTAAATAAAAGAATAAGTTAATTAACAAAAATTAACAAAATTAAATTAACAAAATATAATTTTAAATGTTTTTTCTATAACACCCAGTATAAATTCCATGTTTTCCAATTTTCACTTGTTTTTTTTTACTTTTCATAACATTATAGCTACATTAAGCTAATAAAGTTTCAAAACCACTTCTATTAAACGTTCCAAAATTTACATCAATTCATTAAATAGCTGTGAGGATTCAATCTGAAAACCATCCCGGATTTTCAGAAAATCGTAACAATTGTAAGAAAGTGAAAGAATTCCAAAGTGATTTTCTCGAAACCCACTTAAGCTCATTTGTAGTAAAATAATGATGACTTTTCTTATCTTATCATTTTGCAACAAATCTTAATTCAAGGGTAGGAGATAAAACTGTAATATTCATCAATTTTTATATGAAAAAATCCTTTTGATTTTATGCTGCCTCTATAACATTTCAATTTGGTATTTTTTAAGGCCAATAAAATATTCCATGAGCGGTTTGAGATAACTCAGCATTAAACTTCCACTAAACCCAAGAATGTTTAGTTCGTCCGGACAATAAAAGGCACAACACGTGTGACTAGTATGTGATATACTTAGTTCATAATAACGAGGTCAACGACGTGGTTCTAATAATTCCTTAATTTGTTATCATTAAAACCGTACATTACCTATGATAATGATTTATCGTTTCGACGCCGGACAAACAAAATTTTATTTAAACAATTCCCAGACGATTTATGCGCCCAATTATTCAGCAAGGATCGACATCTGCATCTCAAGACAACAATTTCCAATCAAATGACACGCACGCATTCGCTTGTTGATAAAACAAGCGAATTGTTCCTGACAGGTAATTAAATAAATTCGCTCAATATAGAAATATTTTGGTCAAACAATGAACCGACATTTTTAAAGGGTTAACGACCCAAGTCAGCCCCCATGCCATGTATCTCCGCAGTAGGGGTTGAAGCACAAAGCGTGTAATTCTACGCCAGCGACAAAAATTGAAAACTGAAACGGTAACTCATAAATAAGATCGGAAATTAGTTTACACGTGTCGTGAATTACCGCAATTAAAATTTAAAATGTAAAACAACAACACAACCAGCCTTTCGTTATTTTGCAACAGCGTGACATCCTACTTTGCACAATTCAATTTTTATTAAGCATTTTTGCGCACGTTCAAGTAATCATCGCTTTAAAAATCAGATTATGACCTTTGATATGATAACAGAGTTGTCAATTCTGAAAATTAATCAATTCAAGCTTCAAGCGTGCACTTTTTAGATTAGAACTAAACGAACTTTATGACTTAATCCCGATCAATAAAATCATTTAAAGAAATTGCCTATTAACCGTAATTGTTTATTCCGATGACATAATTTTACAGCCAAGACTTGGATTTATATGCAATTTAGAAATGAAAAAATGTCCGACTGAAAGTCACATAAATAAATTAAATAATTGACTATTTTTACCCACAAGTAAAAAAACCAGCACAAAAATCTATCTATAAATAATCAGTGAAAGTACGATTTCACCATTTGAATATTTTGACAGTAGCAACAATTCCAAGAAATAGTATCTGAGAAATTCTCCACAGGTTTGGGAATTCACAAGGCGACCTTGGTTTGTGGAATTGTAATAAGAACGAATAACATGTTTACCATTGTCGTATCAGTTTGGTATTTTCTCTTGTAAAACTCTAACCAAACGCCAGTTGATAACAGGACGAAAAGTCGGAAAGAATGTGGTGACGGATGGGGAGAGGGTTGTAAAAACAGCGATAATACGAACGTTATCGCCTGGTTTGCTAATAACAAGATTACCACCCGGTGATGACTCAAAAGATATTTTTCTCAAAGCCAAGAAACCATTAAATATTAAACCGAACCCCAAATTCAATAAGTTAATTACCGTCTATTATTTGAGTGAATTCATGGAATAATCTATTATGCGACAGTGTGGTGGATAATAATGAATAAATGATTGTTTGACCTAATAGACAGTAGTTAAAATTCAAGTTGGTAAACTGAGGAATACAGACGACACACAGAATAAATTAAAACGATAATAATTGTAGTAAATGTCCCGAACAGACGTGCGTTAAGTTGGCCCAACCACTTTCAAATTTTTAAAATGCACATACGGCATTCAAATGTGCTCGGAAAGTGCTGAAAAATGCTGCTATTTATTTAAAAAATGCTACTTAGTTTAAGAGATTTTTTGTGTTTTTTTGGTTGGCTAACTTAACGGTGGCCCAACCATTTTATGTGCTGGACGTTTTGTTTATGCCATTTAAAAGTCCTTTAAAAATGCTGACAAATGCCGTGCTGGGAAAATAACGGAGTTTTTTAAATTTAAATAATGGTTGGACTAACTTAACGACAGCCCAACCATTCATGTGCTAAACGATTTCTTTATGTCAACTAGAAGATCTTGAAAAATCTTTAAATAAAAAGTGTTAAGAAAAAAAACGAAGTTTTTTATTTAAATAATGGTTTGGCTAACTTAACGACAGCCCAACCACACCGAGTGCCTTCGAGTTTTTTATGTCAACTGCTCGCGAGTGCTGTACTTAATTCAAAAAGTGCTGAGAAAATAACATTGGTTTTTAATATCGAAAATTCTCCCCCTTAAATGCAAGAGCTGTAGTGCTTACTTTGGTACATCATATATCGTTTATTTTTTTTAAGTAGATTCACATGAATTGGAATTGTTTAATAAAAACACAATAATTAGTACTTTATTTAAAAAACATTTCATTTTAACATAAAATAAACAATAAAAAAATAATATAAATATTATACTTTTACAAACAGTGTTCACTTTGTCTTGAAGAACGTCATATATTTCCCATTTTTCATTTGGCCTCTTACAATATGCAACAAAATGGCCTACATCACTAGCAAGAATTCCTTCACTGATAATTTCCCCTAACCCCTGGAGTTTGTAGTTTAGGTTTTTATGGGTTAATGCTATATTAGCAGGAATTTGGCATAACTGAACACTGCTATTTGTGTTGGTCAATGAAACTGATGCCCAGTCAATAAATATGTAGTTTTCATTCAAATTTGATTTCACGTTCAAATACTTTTCGTCACATTTTAGACAAAAGCAAGTTTTCTCCATTGTTTTTGTAACAAGCTTAGCTACTAAATTATTGTCACTTAACATAATTTCTGGTTTCATTGTAACCACACTTAGAGCAAACCGTGATTTCTTTTTTAGACCAATCTTAGAAATTATTAGTAGCTAATCTATCTATTAATAATTGCTGCGTACATACGCAAGAAATTTCTATTAGAACATCGGGCCTGAGGACTTCATCAAAAATTTGAGACAAAATTTTAGCTCTTAGTATGTGAGAATGTCTAGATATTTTTACCTTGACCAAATTCTGTAAAAGTTCGGCCAGAAAATTATCATCTACAACACCCTCTCTAAATGCGGGGCAGTCACAGTACCATGAAGACAATATTTGAACAAGTGCATCAAATCCACACGTATTAGTAAACATAAACATTTTTTTATTAACCGTGATTGTTCTTAATGTAGAACAGTTTCCATTTTTAATTAAATATATAGGAATTGTTTTTGTCCGTGCCGAAAGTTCCATAAATTCCCATTCTTTTTGATTTTCCAGATAAGATCTTCGTGGACGTTTAGGTTTAGTTGCACCTTCCCCTTTCCAGTTTTCAACTGTTCTATCTTCTTCATCTTTCATTGTCTCGTCGTCATCGTTTGTTGTTTCCACTTTTTTGGAATTTTTATGTGTTTTCTCTAGCAAAGAAAGAAGGTCGTCTGCTTCTTTGGGTACAGCTGAATATAACTTATCTTCATTTTTGTTAGTATATTTAGGGAAAATTTTTTCTTCGCCTTTCCATACTAACATGCTGTTCTTGTTCTTTGAATATACTAGACGTATAGCTCCTTCTAAAGTTTCTATGTGCATTTTCAAAACTTTTCTAAGCCTAATAATTTTTATTTGCAGTATTCGGAAATAAAATTACCGTTGGGGGCGCCACTGAGCTAGGTCGAAAACAGTAACCATAAATGGCGGGAAAATGTTTATTCGGATATTTTGAGCGTTGTACGAATTTTGAGGCTTCACAATTATTGCATTGCCTATGCGGAATAATTATTGTATATTTGATGCAAGAAACTTATGTTGACAAATGAGAGATGACGAGGAAAACACGAATAACGAATGACTGTTTGGTTCACTTTCTTTATTGGAAAATTATTACAAAGACATTGAAAAGCCTACCTTTTGGCATAATTTACGTTTAAATGTATCAGCAGTTGTTAATCTTTATTGTAGTTTTGTAGATTTACCGCAGCATTTCATGATTTTTTCAGTGGAAAATTCTAACCTAAAATTCACACACAGTACTAATTTATTGGTTTCTTGAGCCAAACTTTGTGTTTGCTGTGATCCATTACTTATAATCTTTAATTAGACAACTGTTTGATAACACTTCGTAATCAAAATTTAAATATTTTTCACTTTTTATCCACTTTCAAGTTCCAACAATAAACACTTTATACCACGAAAAACTACAGAAAGTACTTACCACCACGTACTTTTAAAGGGATTCTTTCTATTGTAAGTAATTAACACTATACACGCAAAATTGTTGAACAATTCATTAAATATCAGTTAAATGTGGAATTACGAAAATTTCTTTACTGTTTTCGACATAGTTCAAAAGTCATCACCAGAGGGAGTCTAGTTAATTTTATTTCTGAATAGCCTTTGCCAGTATTTTTGAAAATGTTTTAGTTCATATGTATAAATAAATCGTAGAGCACTCGGTGTAAGATTGGACTGTCCGGCCACCGTTAAGAAGTTAGCCCACCAATTTTCGATATTAAAAACCAATGTTATTCTCTCAACACTTTTTGAATTAAGTACAGCACTCGCCAGCAGTTGACATAAAAAACTCGAAGGCACTCGGTGTGGTTGGGCTGTCTTAAGTTAGCCCAACCATTATTTAAATAAAAAACTTCGTTTTTTTTCTCAACACTTTTTATTTAAAGATTTTTCAAGATCTTCTAGTTGACATAAAGAAATCGTTTAGCACATGAATGGTTGGGCTGTCGTTAAGTTAGTCCAACCATTATTTAAATTTAAAAAACTCCGTTATTTTCCCAGTACTTTTTATTTAAAATACGGCATTTGCCAGCATTTTTAAGGACTTTTAAATGGCATAAACAAAACGTCCAGCACATAAAATGGTTGGGCCACCGTTAAGTTAGCCCAACCAAAAAAAACACAAAAAAATCTCTAAAACTAAAGTAGCATTTTTTAAATAAATAGCAGCATTCTTCAGCACTTTCCGAGCACATTTGAATGCCGTATGTGCATTTTCAAAGTTTGAAAGTGGTTGGGCCAACTTAACGCACGTCCCGAATAGCCAAAGTTCAAACACAAATCCAGTAAATGCACCGAAACTCTTTGTTCTATTTGTGAACAACCTTTGATTGCTGTATTACTTTTATTGCGAAGGACGTTCTATTTATAACCACTTGCGTTCAGGCAAAATGAAGCGTTTTCAACAACAAATACGAAATTGCAGGATTTCAACATAAACAAAGAATACTTACACTGTGGAGGCGTTCGAGTGCTAAAATAATTTCCCCTATGTAAATGCGGACTTCATCTTCTGTAAAATGCTCTCTTTGGTATAAATGTGTGAATAGTTCTCCTCCGGCCACATAGTCTGAAACGAAAAAACAGTAAACAAATGACCGGCGTCATCGCGGGGATTTACAAACAGGTAAGTTCCAGCAAAAGCTCATCTGCTGACGCAGTATTTGTGACATTATTGTTGCTTTTTAATTGAAAATTTGCTAAACAACAACGTCAATCCACCATCAACGTAATTCTAGTTACGTGCTGGCTTAAATTATGGAACAATCACTTTCTCTTGTAATTAAACGACAAGTATTATGTTCCACTTAATATCGAAATATTTGTTGTTGACAAACCAATCTCCTGAATTTCTTGTTGACATTTTACAAGTGTAGCATAATTTACACACAAGTAGCCTTGTTTTATTTCATTTATAAATCAGTTTGTTTACTGTTAGTGCACTTTTAGTTTATTTAAATGAAATGTATCCCTGCTTGTGTACTACAACAAAATGTAGCATTATAGAGCCAGAAATACAAACACAAGCCACTAGTATTCAGTAAATAAACACAGCTCGGTGTTATCATGCATTTGTTTACGGCCCGATAAGGTGTGATATTGCCCGAATAACCAATTTTTTTGTGTGAAGCGACGTTTACTACAACTTTATTATTGCATTCAATTATAAAACAATATTGTATTAATTTATGGCCGCATTAAATTTGTTGGTTTTGAAGGCCTTGTAACCTTGATTCACTTATTAAAATAACATACGAAATTCTCGGCGTGTGGTAGACCTGTTCAATTACAATGCATCTGACAACACCACATTTATTTACAAATCAAAATACGTCCGATTTGAATAATACAAAACAAATTGTACGTTTTTAATGCGAGAGCGTGCCATCATAAATGTAGGCACGCATACGCGTTTTACACACTAAAGTATAAAACAAATTTACACTATTATCGCTGATTATTTATTATTAGGTACACCGCGTAAAGTAGGTGGTTAACTGCTCCCTAAATTTGAGCAAATTTATTATCTTGTAAGAAAATTTGAGTTTTTTAAATAAATATAACAAAGATAAGCAGTTGTTTTTCATGAGCTTAAATGCCGCCAGTTTTAGAAAAGAGAAAGTGCATAAAATATGAAAGTGTTTATCTCACTCACTTTCACTAGGTACTGTGTTTACTTGACTTTGTGGTGGCATTACCTTGGGACTACTAATTTAGTGAATGTATTATTATTGGTTAAGAAATTTTGGCTAAATTTTAAAAAAATTGGACGCGTTTGGCAAAAATCCATTTGTTCGTTCGGCCACAAAAATTAGTTCGTTTACCTGAAACCATGTGACCTTGCTTTCAGTTGGGTTTACTCGAAATAACTTATTTCTCGGTTGGTATTTTCCCAACCTAATCGTAATTTCTAGAAAAATGTGCAATTGTTACAAAGCGTATTCGCGTATACAGGGTGTCCAGCCCAGCTCCCGTCTTCTGTAGCTTAGTTATTATTAAAGTTGGAGTTTTGATATTTTGTAAATGGTATTTATACTCCAGGACACATTTCAAGAAAATATTTTTGACTATACAAAGTGTCCCTAAAAAGTATGACGTCATACTCATATTTTTGAACGGCAAGCTATTATTTTTTTTTGTTCTCATTATGATACCATTTTAGCTTCTTACATGTGCCTAAAGTTTTTTCAAATCGGTTTTACATCTTTAGTTTTAAAAATTAACAAAAAAACAGAAAAATTCCTTGTTTGAAGACATTTTTACTATGTAATTGTTAAGCATGGTCTAACAGATTTATTAAGTGAGTTTGATTGATTTGAGTTACTACAGGGTGTGTACAATTTATTTCCAAACATTTTAATTTTTAGAGCTCATTATTTTGCTAATTTTAATGGAATCCCCTATTTATTTTTACATCATTCGAAGCAGAATTAAAACACGCTAAACTTTTTATAATACAACCATAACGTAAAACCTAACAAATGTGGAGTTATTTGCTGAAAACTATTTTTGTCAAGTATTTTAATGACAATTTTAATGAATACATATCGAAGATGGTTTCAAAAAAACCACACATTTTTTGTTATCACAACCCTATTACAAATCGCAACACGTCGGAGTTATTTGCTAAAAACTCATTCTGTGACTGACAAATGACTTTAATGATTAAAAGTGGAACATTGTTAAGGTTTTTGGAAAATACCTCCGAATGTGTAAGAACTTGCAATAGAATTGTAATAACAAAAAATGTTGCTTTTTTAATTCCGTATCGAACGATATAAAAATAAACAGGCTCAGAGCCATCTTCAATTTTTATTCATTAAATTTGTCAATAAAATAGCTGACGAAACAAGTTTTTATCAAATAACTCGAAAAGTGCTAAGATTTACATTAGAGTAGTAATAAGAAAAAATGATCGATTTTTATTTCTGCATCGAATGGTATAAAAATAAACAAGGGTTGCCAATTGAGAAAAGTAAAATAATAGGCTTTAAAAATTAAAAAAATTGAAATAAATTGCTTTTTAGCTTCTTACAAGTACCCAAAGTTTTTTCAAATCGGTTAAGGAATTACTGTTAAAAAATTAAAACCAAAAAAAATCGGTTTTACACCTTTAGTTTTAGAAATTAACAAAAAAACACAAAATTCCTTGTTTGAAGACATTTTACTACATAAGTGTTAAACAAGGTCTAACAGAATTATTAAGTGAGTTTGATTGATTTGAATTACTACAGGGTGTGTACAATTTATTTCCAAACATTTTAGTTTTTAGAGCTTTTTATTTTGCTAATTTTAATAGAATCCCCTATTTATTTTTACATCATTCGAAACAGAATTAAAACACGATCCACTTTTTATAATACAACCATAACGTAAAATCTAACAAATTTGGAGTAATTTGCTGAAAACTATTTTAATGACAATTTTAATGAATATATATCGAAGATGGTTTCAACATCGTTCCTTTTTATGGTAATCGATGCGAAATTAAAAAACAAACATTTTTTGTTATCACAACCCTATTACAAATCCCAACACGTCGGAGTTATTTACTAAAAACTCATTCTGTGACTGACAAATGACTTTAATGATTAAAAGTGGAACATTGTTAAGGTTTTTGGAAAATAACTCCGATTGTGTAAGAACTTGCAAGCAATAGAATTGTAATAACAAAAAATGATGCTTTTTTAATTCCGCATCGAACGATATAAAAATAAACAGGCTCAGAGCCATCTTCAATTCTTATTCATTAAATCTGTCAATAAAATAGCTGACAAAATAAGTTTTTATCAAATAACTCGGAAAGTGTTAAGATTTACATTAGAGTAGTAATAAGAAAAAATGATCGATTTTTATTTCTGCATCGAATCGTATAAAAATAAATAAAGGTTGCCAATTGAGAAAAGTACAATAATAGGCTTTAAAAATTAAAAAAATGGAAATAAATTGTAAACACCCTGTAATAATTCAGATCAATCAAAGTCAGTGAATATTAGTGTTAGGTATTGTTTAACACTTACGTTGTAATAATGTCTTCATTATTCTATTCGATTTTTTATTAAAAAACCCCATTTTTTTGGTTTTTATTTTCTTTAACAGTAATCCCTGATCCGATTTGAAAAAACTTTAGGGACAAGTAAGAAGCTATGAAGGTTTCATAATAAGCACAAAAAATAATGGCATGCCATTAAAAAAATTCATTATTATGACGTCATACCTTTTTTGGGACACTCTATATAATCAAAAATAATTTCCTAAAATGTGTCCTAGAGTATAAATAACACCTACAAAATATCAAAACTCAAACTTTAATAATAACTGAGCTACAGAAGACGGGAGCTCGGCTGGACCATCCTGTATATCATTTTTTCAGGTCACGCAAATTCACAATATCAAAATAGTGTAAAGAATCGAAAGTCGCTAAGTTATTTAGGTTGACCAACTGTTTACTTAAACGACGATAATAATACATGAATGTGATCGACTCGGCCCCAGCTGCGCTCTAACATAACACCGGATACCGAACACATCTTTATCCAGATAGGGCCTGAAAATTCCACATGAAACCATCCAATGACGCTCTCAATTACACATATCGCAGGCCTGAATATCGTATGAGTCAGTTGAGAAGACCCAAAAAAAAATAATAATTTCAATACGCCGGCCTCAAGCCATTGCACCAAAGTGGAATGAATGACTCACGGGGTCATCTCCAATGTAACGAAAGCACTGCTAAATGAATAATTTCCGAAGTGGTTCTTTGCCCACACAACGAAACTGTTTTACAGTTACGCCAAATGTTATTAAACTCGCGGTCTTAATTAAGTTTAGCCGCACGTGGTGACCACCACGTCTGGACCTAATCACCTTACCACACATCTGTTCGGTTTACCTACCGAGGATTAGGTGTAATTTGGCATCCGTTTGGAAGGCGTAGTGCAGTGTAACTAAAAACGGATTGTCTCGGACGGCTTCTAGGACTTGGCGTTCGGTCTTTGTGTGCTCCGTCGTTTTCTTCTTCTGCACTATCGTCGCCTTTTTCAGTACTTTCATGGCATAGAGACGATTGTTGTCGGCACCGCCGCGTTTTCGCACTAGGAATACTTTACCGTACGCTGAAAAAAATACATGCATCTCAATAGAATTCGGATTACTACGCTAATTTTAAATCATAAATTATGACCACAAGGTAGTGTTGAAAAAAAATCACTCTGCACCCACAGACTGATTGATGCACATGTTAATTATTAAAGTTTAAAGATCTTGAAACAAGCCCACGAACTCACTAATTTGCTTGTTCGTTACCTAATTCGATATTAAATCCTAAATTATTCTGAACACATTACCTAACCGAAAACTTTCTAAATTTTCTGGCATATACAAAAAAAAAACACTGAAAATTCCTTATCACCGTATTTTTTTTCTTAGACAATGTGATTGCAATATTGTTGCAATATAGTCTGAATTATTAACAATTTTTAATCGTTGGAAAACAGGTCGTAAGTGCAGTAACACCGTTTCATCCCTTGGGGATGAAATAAATAAGAAATAAGAAATAAGAAATAAGAAATAAGAAATAAGAAATAAGAAATAAGAAATAAGAAATAAGAAATAAGAAATAAGAAATAAGAAATAAGAAATAAGAAATAAGAAATAAGAAATAAGAAATAAGAAATAAGAAATAAGAAATAAGAAATAAGAAATAAGAAATAAGAAATAAGAAATAAGAAATAAGAAATAAGAAATAAGAAATAAGAAATAAGAAATAAGAAATAAGAAATAAGAAATAAGAAATAAATAAATATGAGCACTTGGGACCATGCCATATTTACCACCTCGTAAATACTATCCTTAAAAACATAGTTTAAACTTTAAAGCAACATGTGTGACTTTTTAGAAATGTTCGTTATGTCAGATTTTCACTAAAGAAAGTTTTACAATAAACAGTATAGAATTAAATGCTAAATGACTCGCTACAAGCAATTTTCGTTCTACTGAAAAGCCAATGATACTCAATTTATGTAACACACTGAAACTAGACATAATCTTCTTGTTGAAAAACCGACATAACGAATTTTGTATAAATAAAGGATATTAAAAATTATGTAAATAGAAGTAGGTACTACATAGTCACTGCTACTCATAATTAAATTATATTTTAACCCAAAAAACCTAAGAAAACAACATATGGCTCTACAAAACAAAAACGAGTCAATGGCAAATTTATACACTCGAACTCGATTATAACGAACATATAAGAAACTTCAGAATTTGTTCGTTATAACGTTCTAACCGAACGTCGACCTTATGAAGTAATTTTCAAGTTAAATGAGTTCTAAAGTTTGAAATATATACGGAAAATAAAGTATTAATCTAGTATTTTATTAAAAAAAGATACATAATTACATAGGTATGATATGATAATATGGCAAATATTCACTTATTTTTGTTTGTACTTAACTTTTTTGGCTGTTTTCAAAGTATTTATAACTTTTGGAATCTTTTTGCAGTGTCGGAAATGTTTATTGTCTGCTACAACGTAACAAAAATGCACGTGCGTTCGTTATAAGTTATATTTGTCTAAATATTGGACACTTTAAAAGCTAGCATTCATTGTAAGCGAGGTTCGTTTGTTCGTTAAAACCGAACCAATTTGTTAGCATTAATATAAAACTTTAAAACAAGATTTTTAGTTTTGTTCGTTATATCCGAGCGTTCGTAGAAGCCGAGTTCGTTATAACCGAGTTCCACTGTATTTTTAAGTAAAAACAGTTCGATTAGTATTGCGAAAAGAAGTTCAAAACTAACATTAGTTTCATTTTAGGTTTCATCCCATTGCTGCTACCCTTATTTTAAATTTTTTAATGGCATCTCCTACTTTTTGAAATGTTTTTGGAAAGATGTTGAAAATCCATAATTAACTTCAAATTTTGATTTTAAAATCTCAGTAATCATTGATTTTAAACCAATTTAATTTAAATAAACCTGAACGTTTAGTACTTTTACTGTACAAACTGAACAAATTTTATTCCGTCAATGGCAAATTAATACATATTTATTAAAAAACAAGCACAAAACAAAACCAAATCGTCTTCAAATTGAGTGCAGAGACATGTAACGTATTGAAAAATTCCTCCATTTTTAATACATGCGCGACGGGTGTGGAGCACTCAAGCGTAAAATTTTTTCACTTTTTTTGGGACATCATTGTCTTGAACATAACGGAAATACCTTTTACACGTAGTTAATAAATGGCTTCAGCGTAATATCAAATGAACTAAATTTTTGAAACCGCAATTTCAGCGAACTTAAAAAAAAACCGTTTTATTGGATGTGTTTTGGTTTTTCTGACAGAAAATTTGCATTTACTACAAAATCCAGTAGCTATTTACCAGAAAACTAAATACAGTCACAATCAAAATGAATGTCACCCCAACCAAAAGGGCTGGATAGCAAAAGTTCGACTAAAATCTTCAACAATCTTCAATCTTCACAAATTTCAAAAAACAGGTTAGTTTACAAGCTATCCAGCTAGTTTATAAAATAGCCAAACGTACACAAAGAGTGTCATTCTTTTTTATTGTGACTGTACATAGCATTTAGTATTTGTTAGGTTCTCAACCTGAAACGTCTTAAAGCATCAATCATATTTGAAAAGTTTCAGTTTGTACATAAAATTACACAATCAAGGCCTTAAATAGTAGTAATGTTTATTTCATATTTAAAACACTCTATGTGTGTGCATATTTTAAAAAGTAAAAATATGTTTAACGTATTATGCAACAAAAGTTTTTATTATTTTCATGACACTAGTGAACATTGTAAATTTAATTCCACTTCAACCCTCTTTGCAAAAATAACTAACAAAAAATGTAATAACATCCTCAAAGGAAGAATATTCAAAAAATAATAGTAATAAAGAAGAAACAAAAAAATCAAATAACTAAAATGTAATTAACTGGTTTTAACTGTACCTTAAAAAAATGTTTGGCCATATTTAAATTGTAGACTTTTAAATTAGTAAATGACAACAGTTAATTTTTATGCTCAAATTTATGCGGTTTATACAAGTGTTGAGTGCTCTGTACCCAATAATTAGGTAAGCGAGCACATTTCAGCTAAATTTGCAAAACAGCCTTAACGAATGTAAATTTTAACTGATGAAATTATTAACCGTCAATATGACGTAATTAGTTATGCTAATAGCCCGAACAGTGAAAGTTTCGTATGCAATTCAGCAAAATAATCTTTTCAAAGATATAATTAACCGTTTTCAAATCATACATGATCTTCGAAATAATTGTTCCTCGAAAGTGAATTTAAACACATGACTTTGTTTACGAAACCGTCTATTTGTGCATTTACCACGAATAATGACGATATTTTTGACGAGGGTCAAAATACGCCTTCGAATTCTTTATAGTATGCTTAAAGTTCGAGCTTTGGGCGCACTCCACCTGGCAAACTACGATGAGATTGAATCTATAGTTAGATACCGTTAACCGTTAGCATCAAATCATCATTTAAATAGCGCTACAAGAAGTAGACAATACAATTGTCGTTCCAAACAATCAGAATTCTAGAATAACGTTTCTTAGTCGATGAAAAGAAAGTCATCGTGTATTTTAAAGACGAATTCGCCTATTTGCAATGAACGCGAGTGTAACGACCTTCCTCTAAGGTCGTACGCAACACTGACCACGACCGTAGGTAGTACTGCCTCAAATCACCTGCAAGAGTACCACGCACTTCGTATGTCGCACAGTGATCGTCTTTCTCGTCGTGTGATTGGCTTTCGAGTATCACCTGGAGGTCGGTTGTATGCACACACGTTTGAAAGCGTGTTGGCAGGACGTTGACATGTTGGAATTGGTCCAGGATGCCAAAGCTCCGCACAAGGTGTCCCACCAAAAACTATTTCGACTTTGAATTTTTTTGGTACAATGTTTTATGTTACTAAATGTACGTAACGTCAAGTGATAAGAACAATCCAGCAGATAAGCCGGTTCATTCCATGTCGATGTAATAAGAGAACAGAGTTCGAAGTGCGTTAATTAAAAAATGTATAACGTCAGTAAATTTCGTAAATTAACTAACTATCGCTGATTTGCCAGGATATCTCTTCGTTTACATTTTTTTAACGAAATAAATTAGGAATGCAGCCAATGCCAGATCATGAAACTGATAAATTCAATTTATAATTTACAACTCATGTTTTACAATTCCACAACTGCAAACAATTCTTGATTAGAATGAGTCGACAGTTATTTCATGTTGTTTCCAATTAATAACACCCATTTATCCAATAAATATGCTGTTCAATGCAACGATTTTCCTGGACGTATACGTAATACCGACGAGTATCTTTAGAAACATTTGTGAAAAAAATTGTTAAAAAATAAATTATCAAATGGGTTGATCCAAAAATAGAGCACAAATTGTGTAAAAAAGGTTGACATTATAATATTATACTGTCAATTAATCTTACGAGTAGATAGACACGGAGATTTTGCACTTTTTGCATCATTTAGTCTTTAGCATGGAGGGAGAAACTTGTGGAGAGAAGACGCCCTATACCTTTACCGCCAATATTAGGTTAGTCGCGATCTACAAACATAGCCTATTTTGAAGTTACAATCTAAGTGTGTAATCATTAATCAATGCGCAAGTCTGAAGGTGTTTCTACAATACGTTCAAAAATGGTTGTTTATCAAGTCGACTATGGAATGTGCCGCTTCGTCCAAATTACTGTAGTTTCTGAGTAATGTCATCCCTGTCAATTCGTTAAATTACTCATTTATTTCCGTGATTATTGTTGCTGTGTAATTCTTTGGTTTTAAGTAGAGTTCCTATATTGGGAGAGTTGGGACACTGAATGTCTGTCAATTTTCGAAATTTTGTTTCATATACGTCGGTTGGAATGTGTAAAAAAACTAATTGGGATAGAAATCAGTGGTGTTACACTTGAAATTTGGCGAAAAGTCAAATAAATTTGTCAAAAAATGTTTCCATTTTTCGTCGACTAACTGCGTTTAGAAATGGTTTAGACTGGCAGTCGTCGTCAATTCACTGTTTTTTTATATGAACTCCAAATTTTAAAAGAGATTTCTTTGCAAGTACAAGAATTTTACGTCTAAACTCTTCATCATAAACATTTTTTCCTTAACTTTAAGAAATGGTAATCATCGATGAAAGAGAGAGAAATTGAACCTTTCCTGCCAAGTTTTACGTTTATTATTAACAAGCATTTGGAAAAGTGTATTGTCTAAATAATGTTATGTACAAAATCTATGAGATTTTGGAAATTTGTCTATGCATTTATAAAATACGTAGGTACTTGAACCCATAATTGGTTCTAATTTTCAGGAAAGTTGAACCTGTCGCTGCTTGGCCGCCTTTAGCATCTACGTGAACTTCAGATTCTGTTTCAAATTATAAAGTTATTGGGATTTCACGATTTTGTTACGTTTTTCATACGAGAACACCTTCAATTTCATTTTTTAGAAAATTTAAAAAGACGACAGGAAATATGAAGGGTTCTTGATGACCAATTTTTGTGACGAGATGTTTAACTAAAAATTGTGACTGAAAGAAAAGCATTTTTAGTATTGAAGTATGTTTTAAGTTATGTATTTAATATTAATTAAATATCGAAAAATTTCAGAATTGTGAACATTAATATTGGTAGGTATTCAATTATTTTCTTTTTTTAAATAGTAATCCCAAAATTTCTACGTTTTCTACGTCCCTGGTTAAATTTGACGTAAAATTATGTCATTTTATGCATTTGACAAAAATTATAACCTTGAACTTATTTTCGACATAAACCTCTGACATAAGTTACTAACAAAAATTTTAATAAAAAAGGATAGAAATATATACCTAATCCACATAATACAAAATTGGCTCGGTTTGACGTTCAGTGTCCCAACTCTCCCAATAAAGGAACCCTAGTTTTGAGATACGAAGCTTTTTTGCATTATTTTAACAGATCTGTCACTTTGACGGAATTCACAATTTAAATTAAGCGGCACATTACGTTCACATTTCATAGGTGACTTGATGAACAACCATTTTTGAACACATTATATAAATCAGCCGATACCATAGGGGTATTTAACACGTAATAGTGTTAAATTAGAATATGTTAAAGGGAAGAAAATAAGTGCGCACACTTTGAAAAGAATTATAAGGACCATTGTTTCTCGCTTATGCTCTCTCCACAAGTTTCTCCCTCCATGGTCTTCAGACTATGTTTAAAAACCACACTAGTTTACGACGTTTTTACTAATAAATAAAACCAATGTGTATCGTTATAATAATAATAATAATAAAGTCTAATACTGAAATTTCGACTTCAAGTTTTTTAAATATTCATTAAAAGGTATCAGTATTTGACAACTTATGCAATATCAAAAATGTTACAGAGTGCTTTTTTGCATTTGTATTATCATGTCAGTTTATCTTAAAGAAGACTAATAATAAATGAATAACATAGTTTTATCCTAAAAACCTAATACCTCTCTTCATAAAACCTTAAATCTTGATGGAAACATTCACCATGTTCATCGCTTAAGCTTCCCAGATACTGTTAGGATAATTTAAACACAAACATAGAAAAAGTTGTTTGGGCTTAATTTACATACACCTGATGATATTTTAAAAGAAATAAAATATTTAACAATTTGTTAATCACGTCAATAACGAATGCCAAAGACACCACAAAAAAGATAGTTTCAAAACTTAAAAAAAATTAAAAATGACAAAGAAACAAACAAACTAGTGCTATTTTTGCTTCAAATGTAATCACCCAACATAACAATAATATGCATCCAAATCATGCTTGATTTGTTCATAAAACCAACTCAAAGACAATCAATTTTTTTTATCAAAAAACCTGCATTGTTCGTAAATAAACGTTTTACAAACCAATAATTTTATTTTTAGTTTTATGTTTACGATTTTGTGTAGTTGTGCCTAAACCGAAAAATGGTTATTTTTCTTCGATTTATCTGCTAATTTACCGGCATCCATTTTAAAGAAATTAATTATTAATTTTAATAATTTGTATTCATGCATTCAGCCATGTGCCTAGTTAATAGTATAATTAAACAGTTGTTTCTATTAAGAAAACTTGATTCAATGCTTTGACAAGTCTTTCAATGACATCAGGAAATCCATCAACCTTAATAACTAAAACCAGTGAAAGTGTTTTTAGTTACCACAAAATATGAAAAAAAGTTAACGCAAATATTTGAAATTATATTTTGCCGACTGAACACATTGCACAATAATAATCATTTGACATTTTTCGGAGTTGTTAAATTAAGAAAGCCAATTGTATCACTGGCCAATTAGAAATCAAAAATTTGCTTATTCATCGCGGTAATTACTCGACGTGAATCTTTATGCAAAAGCTTTTTGAAACAAACAATTCATGACAAAGGATCTTATTGTCAGTAAACATGTTTTCAGCAGAGTTAACAAGATAATAATTTAAATTTAACTCACCTCCTGTTCCAAGAACTTTGAGCAGATCGAAGTGGGACATATTGACTCGGTCCACTCCTGACAGATTAACTGCAACAATAAATGAGATGATTCCATTAATAATACAGACAATATCCACGAGCTAATTACATATTAATTAGCCATATGCACTTTCTCTCCAAAATTTCACCATACCCGCCGCCTAATTTGCATCAGCAAGTAAACGGAAAATATGTAATCAATTCGTTATGTAAAATACCTCTATTCACAAAATTTAAGCAAGTCCTCGATACGTTTTTAAGTAGGTGAGTGTAACTTTCTGATGCAAATAATCAGTTTCAAATTGAAATGTGAGAAAACGCCCCAAAAACAAGATTGAGACGCTTTATCTTGCTGATCCTGGTTATTGTCACAATGTTGGTAATTATCAAGTGTATAAGTAACTCAATTAGGGGCATAAAAGCCACAATTTGTACGGCTTGTGGAATCTATCAATTTTTAATGCGGCATTTTACCTCGTTTCTTAATCGATCTTTACCACTCGAAATTAGAAATAAGTACCGCTATTATAGTGGTATCATGAAACCAATTCCATATTCCGTTTAATCAAATTCCTAAAAAGCCCCTGTCCGATAATGGCTGTTTTATTAGGTCATTTATCATAATACACAAACATCTTATGAACTGGACATGCTGGAATGTTATTGTAGCAGCAAGCAGAGCCTATTAACATGATTGATTTAAATATTTCACTGCAATGAAGAGTTACTGCTATAAATACATTCTCTAATTAAAGATCGTAGATTATCGTGCAAAGCAGAACAATGTTGACACTCGAACAGCAACTGTCGTATTATTATTATTAACTCTGAAGGTCTATTTTGGCACGTGCAACATTGAGCCAGTTCAAGGCTTCAAAATTGCAAAACGCACTCAATTTTAAACCATCATGTCAGCATTATCGCTCTGTAATAATACTCATATTTGTTATTAATGACAGATGGATCAATATTAAAACGGAAAAACATTCACTCAGACCCATCACTGAGGAGGTCTGCAGAAAAGGTCCCCCGGGTTTTAAACTAACATTTCACGACTCCTTTCTCTTCACGAAATAAAAAAAAAGTGAGCAAAACCAGGCGCACTTTGACAATGTTTAATGTTAACGCTCACGAAAGAGTCACTTCAAAAACATTATCTAATCATACGTTATTATTACCATAAATGTAGTTTATTTTGCTGAATGATAAAATATCAGCAAGCAGATGCGATAAAATGCATGAGACCATGTCGACTAACCTGACTCTTCATTAACTTTATTTAGGGTTAATTTATTTAAATGTTCAGACATGGTAAACAATTTCAATTCAAATGGACTATACCTAGCATTATTTTTTGCAAATGAAATTCAATACAAAACGCAAAGTGGTTCATTTACTTTTGTTTGTAAATCAAAAATGAACCCTAATACATAAATAAAACAGTTTGGAATCTAAGTATCGACTAGTTCTAATACATAATATTTAAAAGCAATTATTCAAACTAGTTAACTAATTAACACGTCCTTTTTTTATTTCGAGACTTAATCAAATAATTACCGACTGTCTTATAAATAGTAGCACTAATTTTTCACGTAAATACAGCGTGCTCAAAAACTAACGCACCAACTCAATAGTGTGTGGTAGAGAGCTGGTCACATATAAAGGTAAAAATAGTAAAAAAAATCTTTGTATTAAAGTTATTGATAAATAACGGCTTTTACATAAATGATATGTGGCAACGTTGTCTAACAGTCATGATCGCAATTCGCAAATAAAATTAACTAGACGCCCTCTGGTGATGACTTTTGAACTATGTCGAAAACAGTAACGAAATTTTCGTAATTCCACATTTAATTGACATCTAATAAATTGTTGAACAATTTTGCGTGTATAGTGTTAATTGCTTACATTGGAGAGAATCACTTTAAAAGTACGTGGTGGTAAATACTAGCTTTGACTTTGGTTCTGCGGTTTTTCGTGGTATAAAGTGTTTGTTGTTGGAATTTGAAAGTGGATAAAAAGTGTAAAAGATTTAAATTTTTATTACAAAGTGTTATCAAACAGTTGTCTAATTAAAGACTATAGTAATGGATCACTGCGAACACAAAGTTGGGCTCAAGAAACCAATAAATTAGTGAAGTTTGTGAATTTTAGGTTAGAATTTTTCCACTGATAAAATCATGAAATACTTCGATAAATCAACAAAAGTACAACTAAAATTAACAACTGCTAATACACTTAAACGTAAATTATGCCAAAAGGTAGGCTTTTCAATGTCTTTGTAATAATTTTTCAATAAAGAAAGTGAACCAAAAAGTCATTCATTATTCGTGTTTTCCTCGTCATCTCCAATTTGTCAACATTCGTTTCTTCCACCAAAGATACAATAGTCATTCCGCATTGGCAATGTAATAATTGTGAAGCCTCAAAATTCGTACAACGCTCAAAATATCCGAATAAACATTTTGCTGCCATTTATGGTTACTGTTTTCGACCTAGCTCAGTGGCGCCCCCAACGGTAACTTTACTTCCGAATAAAAATAAATTATTTTTGAAACGGTTTCCTAGGAAATAATTCCCAGTGTTGGCACATCTACACATTGTGATTTTTTTGATGAATTTTAATTTTTTACATTAAAGAAACTGCTAGAGTCTGAGAGAAACTTTAAAATACTTATTCATCGTTTTGTTAGGGAACGATTACCTAGTGTGAAGCATAAAAACATTAAAAAATAATGAAAACTAAAAAAGTTAACACAAAAAATTTGTAGCTTCAGATTTTTTAAAATATGACTTTAGGAATTTTTTCAACATTTTTCCCGTAATCTGCACTTGCTTCTCAATAACGTACCAGTGAGTTGGTGCGCCAGTTTTTGAGCAGCCTGTATATTCCGAATTGTTGATTGACGATTTTGATGGAACTTTCAGGTCTAGGTAAACAAGGGTAATTCCCCCCAAATGCCAAAACTCTAATACCCGCTTTCCCAGAAACCTAAGCTCATGATAATGTAAAATATACTCATTAAAAGCTTTAAAAGTTAATGGCAATTTTGTTGCTAATGTCTGTGTGACAAAGGTTAGACGGATACGCATTTATCAGTTTGCCAAATATTTGAACGATAAGGAATTCCTCCAAAAAACTACGTGTGCGGAAGAAAGATCTCCACGATATGAGGTTATCTATTAATTAAATTAATCACTCATTGTGAGATATTTGGAAACATGTTTACATCAAAACAAAGGAAGAACATGAAAGGCACCTATAATAAGGCTTAAAGTTCTAGATTAATGTATTTCATAGATAACCTAATACGAATGGTGTCACCAATATAAACACCCTCTTCCTTTCATCCCGGAAGAAAATAATTAGATCAACTTTCCATGACCAAAGAACTCCACAATGGCTCCAATCTAAAGTATTACAATAATAAGCGACATTTCAACTCGTTATTATCAATACGGCAATTGGAGCACTGATATTATTGCCACAATATCAAGAAGGAAGCACTAATTGTTTCTTTGCATTTTATTAACACTCAGCATACATATTTATAAACAGCGATTTTTCCTGACCGTAATATTTTATTCAAAATCCACAGCCACACGTTTTTGTGCTAATAAACGATTTGGAAATATCTAACGCAATTTATTGCTTACAAGGATATGAGTCAGGAATTTTCCGAAGAAAACATGAGATGTATCCAAGTGCTTTATTACAATTATGATGGTTAGTTAATGCGAGTGTTGCTGTTCTGTAGGACACTATAATTAATAAGTTATTAATTAAGAAACTTTTGGTGTATTGCAAACCTTGGAATGTTTGCACACAATCCAAGGTTGGCGGTGTTACCTAATGTATTTAACTAAAAGTAAGGTCATCTGAAAAATATAAAACGAAATAACTGTACATTTTGTAAGGCGTTTTATCAACTTTATATAATTACAGGACAGTTAAAAAATAATCAATGCAAAATAAAATTCATGTTATTTATGGCTCAGACAATTATATCTGTTTTAATTATTATTATCGCTTCGTAAGGTGACAACCACTAGTGGTAAGGTTTTTTGATTTAACATTGTAATGTATTTTCATCCTTGACATCAATTACCTGTACCTAATATAAGAAATAAATTCCACCTTAATAGATGCACCAACTGTCTTCATTTGCCGGCAAAATTTTTGCAGATTCTAGAATATGCAAATACGAGCATTTTTACATTAGAAAGTGAATAAATTTACTCGATTCTATTATTATTATTGCAAAAAGCGTAATATTCTCATAATCAGAGATTTACGTCCTTCGAGGTGAATTATAAAAAGCAGTCTTTGCTACACTTCATCGAGCTTTCATTAGACAACTAGGACAACGGATTAAGGGAACATTTTTTAGTATCCTGTAGACACGAACTTTCTCTGCAAGGCAATGAAGTTACATGCATTTTTCCCTAAATCCATTAATCACTACCTAAATTTGCTTTCAGAAGCGACAGAATTCCTTGGAAAGGTCACACATGTCTTCGACTCTCTTCGATATTAATGATGGAGTAAATGCAACAGGAAGGAACATAATTAAAACACCATTACGTTATCGCCTCCAGTTTCAGTGCTTTCAAAATTTTGTAGAAGAGTTTGTTCCTTCGATGATTTTTTAATTACACCAAAATTAGAGAATGCAAAATATTGACCACATGTTCCTTCAAGAGTAAAAAATTTCAAGTTTTTTTTCGTGGATTCTAAGTAAACAAGGTTTTCCTTGGCGACTACGAAAATTTACTTATTCTGTTATCAATTTTAATGCCTCTGGAGAACAGCAAATTACTCTTTAATCGTTCATAGCTGTTTAGGAATACACCAAGCTATTTTTTAGACATAGACCCATTGCATGATAAAAATTTTGAGTCTTTTATCTAAAAATCTCTTCGGTAGTTTTCTGAATTATCTGATCAAATGTTATCAAATGTTAAATATTAAATTCCAGTTCTCCAGTTAGATTTCCTATGCAATTAACTTTGAAATTTTCATTACTTTCAATATTTTTCTAATTAAGCAAGAAACGTTTGCTTTGTGGCATTTTTTCTCTTTTTAATAATGTTCATTTTGCGACAACAATTTAAATTTACTTTGTGTAAGTTTTTTTTAATTCTTGCTATCTGGTTCTATAATTGTAAAATCAATAAAATGATGATTGAATATTTTTTTAAATAACTTCTCTGTTGTAGTACTTTCATTTTTAAACGATTTTTTGTAACTTTTCATTTTTGTTGTTGGTGTGACAATGAATGACAGGCAGAAGTTATGGACAGGTTGAAATTAGAAAAAATTGTTTACTACCAATACAGACTAATTCTTATCTGTCACAGTTTTTTCAATTTTTTATACAAAATTTCATTTAAATTATTTTTTTTGCATTTGATAACACCAAAGGTGTGAAAGGTCTTCTAAAATCTTCAGTATTGTGAACTGCCAAATTGCAAGGCAACTATGATTTTTTTGAAAATGATCAAAAAATTATTATAACTGTTCTTTCAAATAGAATGGCCATGGTTTTTTCAATGACAATCAAAATAACATCGATTTTTATGTAGATTTTTATCAATATCTACATCTATCCAGCAATTGAGCTGAAAACTAGATAAAATATTGATGTTTGAGAATTGTTGACCACTTTGCAAAGCCTACTTAATTATTAATTAACAATGAAAATTACAAAATAAAATCCGTTTTTTATGAGTATTTCAAAAACTGTATATAAGTATAGGTAAGCATAGGATGTGCTGCTAAAAGACACCCTAAATGTCTCTTGATTGCCGTTAAGATAACCATTTTGAAACAATTATACTAGCCTTAAATTTTAAGTTGACAATTTTCTAAATTCTAAAAGACTTTTCAAATCGTCGGTTATCGAATACAAAAAAAATATTTATTTATAGCAAAGGGGTCAAGAGCTGTGATGTTTTAAATAAACCCCTGCAACTTGGGTAAGTTTTACTCAGTTTGAGAAGGTAAATTGAAAAATGTAATTGAATTGTGTGGTTACTATTTAAAATTTCAAAGCTGGCGCCAATTTCTTGTAGTTCCGAAAGTTCATCAACCTTGAAAATAATTTAGTTGAACTTAAATTGGTCGATTTAAATCGTATGCAAAATTTTAAAGGTTTAAATACCTATTTTAGAAGAATCTCTAATGTAGACCTTAAAATAATCACCCTGTATAATTTTGGGCTTTGATTTTGATCGATTTGAATAATTTTACAACATGATAATATTATCTCTCCAGTTTCAAAACTACTGCCTTATTTTTTAATAAAATCAAAGCCAAATAGCTGCGAAATTGGTGAAAACATGTCATACACGTCCAATTTAAACGTTGAACCGAAAGTAGCTTAAAAGCTTTGAAACATTACTGAGGGAAAGTCGCAATGTGATTAAAATATCAATATTTCCTGTATATGGCCTTTTGTTTATAATAATTACGTATTAATTGTCAGCTTGTAGTCATACATGGTTAAACTCCAACAACTTTCTATGTTAGTCCCGAAATTATGCAAATTTATGAATGTTGTATTAAAAAAATGAGTAAAGTTAATTAAACTTTATCAAAGGACAAACCAGTAACCTTGTCTGGCTACTTAAATAACTGTACCACTCAAGCAGAGACGGAAGTTTAAACAAATGAGGTAAAAGTTTACTGTCTGTAACAACTTTGAGAGAAAATATAATGTCATGGGTTCCACCTCTCATTTTTTCTACTACTTTCCTCCAAACAATTAGAATTAGCTTTTGTTTGTAATAACTCACTATTACAATAGTGTTATATTAATTTTTAATTGACGGTTTAAACAATATAATGTCCAGAAGCGTATAGATACACACAACAATGCAATTTGTTGAGAATAGAGGAGTTTCATACAATTATGTTACGTAAGTCAGCTTTGAAGTTTAGCAATACATTGTGGAGTGAAACATACGCCGACATAATTTAATTAGGGCCAAACCAACGCTATGATAAAAATGTGGAGTAATTGTCCCGGATTGGGGCGCATGTGGTGCTCCTTTACCTTTGTCGTGCTGTGGTGTCCTAATTGGGTTGTCGTAGTCCTCGTCCTTGTACTTAATCTTTTTAGGACAATCACTAGATGTAGTACATGTCCTTTTACCCATGTTAAAACAACCATCTGTGTCCGAGGAATCACCTTCGAAAAAGCCACTTTCTTTGGTTTTTTTATGGGACCGCATTTTGCCTGATTGCGTTGAATTACACCAAGTACATATTTAAAAAATTGAGTTATTCCCCGAATAACGAGCTGACTTGAGCCGAAGACTTGTGCTGGTAGTATCACAAAACTAGGTCGTAACAGTAAATTTGATTCACTTGTACCGTTTCACAGTCCGTGGCGTGCCTTTTCGGATTCTCACAGGAAACTCTTTAAACTTGTCGCCAATCACTATCACAAACTTTCAGATAGACAGTTTGTCAGGTTAGGTTTTCGAACTTCAACACATTCTCGAAATTCACTTTGTTTGGGCGGGTTTTGCGTGCTAGGAAGAAGGTTTCAGGCTTAGTTAACTGAACATGAGGTAGGAAATAATTGAGAAATTCAAAAATACAACTTAATACAACCGACAAACGCGTCTACAAAGTAACTGATTTTAGACAGTTGTCGATTCCATGTTGTTTCCATATCCCCACCAATCAGAGGCGCCGAACGCACATCTAGCAACAGCCGATTGCCCCGAACGCACTTCGGACACGCTCGGAGCACGTTTTCGGAATCAACAATTCCTACTTTTGCCATGTTTTATTGTTGTTGATAACAACACGGTTAATCATTTATAATCAGTCAATTACCGATATTTCTGATAAAATCTGTTTACTGTTAACCCAACAAAGGACGAAAATAGACACAAACAAGACAATTTTCAAAATTTAAAATGTTTCATCACAAGTTTTTCAAACTATAATTGCAAAACATTCGAATAGAAAGACGCAACTACATATTTAAAAATAACCACAAAGTTGTGATCTTGTTTATTTCCAATACGCCTTATTGTGTGAATAACAATTTGTTTTTGTTTTTCGTTTTATGTGAAATTTACTATGATAATCTATTTTCAAAATATTTCTGTTTACTTGAACTACATGGATTTAAAGTTTTACAAAAACATACATTAATTTATGAAAACAAAATAGAAAAACACCAGCAGGTAATACATAACATCAGAGGCATCCAATTTTCTGCTGTCGTAAAAACATCAATCACGATAAAAAACTAAATATAGTTAAAGCATGCAAAAATAAAAGATTAGGATATTATTATTAAGTTAATAACATTTCATCAGAAATTATCTATTGGTTCCATTCAATTTAAAAGTGGTGCGTTATGCAACCAAATATACACGCCGAATCAATATTCTGGAGCAAGACGTGGGAAATATAAAAATAAAACAACAAAAGCTGAATGACGCCGATAACGAGTGCTTGCGTCGTTAAAATGTTATAAAACGGACAGTTATATAAAATACATAAAAAAAATGTAACTACGCATCTAAAAACCTTCATTTTAGCCAGTAGTTAAGGGAATCAAGTTTTTGCACCTTGAAATCACTTCAACCTCCAAACAAACCTTCTTATTCCTGTGTGAAATCGTTCTAAAATAGGATTATTAGTCGCAGTTACTAAGGAAAAGTTTCAAAACTCCAAACTGTGCAAAAATTTGGTTGGTAACATTTACACATCTTGATTACGAGGAATTTGTAAACAGTATATGTATTTTCTATTCCACTTCCTAGTTAAATACGTCGGAATTTTCTATATTTTTATACATTCGTTATTTTCTCGTAATTAATACATCCATGCAATCAATTAATTCCTGATCAAAGTGGGCCAGGATTTTGTAACTGAATTAGCAATATTGATAATTCCATCCATTCTCTGTCTGTTTTTAATGTTGCAATGTTGCCAATTTGTTTTTATTTGAACAAACAACATGTCTATGTAAAATTTGGACCTACATAACCATAATTTGTTCGATCCTTCCATGAAAATATTTTCAACATGGCGGCCCTTTTTATTACATTTTTCTATTACTTGAGTAATTCTAAAAGAGTTTTCATCACCTTTTCTTATACCTACCTGAGTTAAGCCGTTTTCGAGTTACTTATTCACACTTTTTTTAAATTTAAACTTTCTCTTTCAAAACTTAATAACTTCTTCATTATCAAATATGTTGCCATCAAATTTAAGTACAAAGAAAGCTTTTAGGTCACCTCTCGCACATCTCTGATGTTTTAAAATTTCGAAAAAAATCCACAAACACTAAATTTTAAACGTTACGGTTGGAGAACTTCAAGTCAATTTAACTCAGTTTTTCTTTTCTACATAAAGAAGAATTTAATTCTTCATAAATTATATACATTACACATGTCCTATAATACCTATGTTTTAAGTTATTTTAATTTTTTAAACATTTCTAAAAATTCATTAGTCAATATTCATTAATCACTACTAACCATAACTGTTTTTCTACTTCTCGAAATTAGAATTATAAAATTAATTCATAAAAATTTAATTTAAAAAACACTTAATTTTTTTCAAGTTTTCAAACCTATGCGAAAAAAGTTATAGCTAACAAATTCCACAGTGCTAACAAAAAGTTAAAATAACTATGTACTATCTATCCATTCAACTGATAACCCATATTAGCCATATTAGCCAATCTTAAAATTGGTTAGATACCTACTTTTTGAAAAAAAAACAATTTTTAAATAATTAACATGAACGTCAAAAAACAATAAAAACATAAACAATGAAAATATGATCATCCTTGTCTAGAACAGTCTCTTTTGATTTTGCAGTAAAATTAAGAATTAAATATCGTCATTCCCAAACCAAAAATTCGACAATGGTATTGTGTGCAAAACTCTAACAATAGTTTACGCATGTTTGCAAAATCTACAACCAGCAAAAAATTTTAAAAGGTTTAATTAGAAAAATTCAAAACTATATAAGTTAAGTCAATCAGATGATTGACGATTGATTTGAACGCGTGTTCAGAATAAGCATTGTGCCTAAATTTTACTACACTGGTAACACATAAATATTAAGAAAATAAGTCAGTATCCATTTGAAGAACAAACAAGAATCAGATTTATTAACAATTCAGGAAACTAGAAATATCTCCCGTTTTTATTCAAGGTTTCAATATTTGGTTGTTTTTCCTGGATTTTTCAGGTAACTAATCCTTACCCTACCTTACCTGCGTTTCTAATCCCTAGAAAATTACACTAATTGGAGAAATGTTTTCATCTTATGGAAATCTAATGACCACTCAAATTCAGATTTCTTTGATAGCTCTTAAAATAAGTAGTTCTTCAAGTAAAAAAGCTGAATTAATTTAAAGTTCAAATGACATTTGTCACGTGGTTTATAATCGCGTCACCCCTTCTGCCTGCAGGTAATTTTCCAATCATAAATGAGAAAGTGTTTTCTTTTTGTCAATATTAACTGAAAGGTTCCAAAGCTGATTGCATCCACCATGGAGTAAATCCTGTTCCGGCTATAACTAGCTTTAATGATTTATGAACTTCCAAACTTCTATACCTCTCGATTTCTCTTGCATTATACTAATTTAGAGATTCTACACTGGGATATTAAAACCAAAAAGCTTAATAAACAGAATTATAAATCTTCATAAACAGTGTTCTTCAAAATGTAAAATAATTTTGTATATTTTTGTACTTAATAAAAAATAAGACAAAAATGTGTTTACTCAAAAATGGCAATTCGTATTTAAAATTCAAATGGATAATAAAACTTCTATGATCATTTTTGTAAAGAATTACAGATATCTGCACTTTATAGATTAAATCTAATAACAACATGCACTTTGGTACTTCATTAATTCAAATTTGGCGCCATCATTGGAGTAAAAATGGCTGACCATTGCAGCACTCCCCAATTTAGTAACACTACTTTTACAAATGCAAATTGCATTTGTCGGTTTTAATTTTCCAATCTATAATTCCGAATTACTCAACTGATACAAAGAAAATCTGAATTTGAGTGATCATTAGATTTCAATAAGATAATAAGAACGATCACTCTTATGTATCCATTCTCATTTATTTAAGATAAAAACTTAGTTTCCTTGATAACAATGATAGCTTACACAATTAGTATTCAGTTCCAGTATAGTAGGCCATATTATACTAAATAATTAAGTACAACACTCGCTTACTTCTCTCGCTCGTGTTCTAAACAATCCTCGTGTAATAAATACAGGGCATATAGTATTGATTGAATAATCCGAATCCCTTATAATCCGAGGGACTCTATAAAAAAAGTATTGAGAAATAGATGAACAATAATTTTAGTGATATTTAATGGGAATTTAATTAATTTATGTTTCTAACTTTGTGGTTAATGTTTATTATTTAAGTATAAGTTAAGTATAAGAAAATACAAGTGATTTTTTTAAAACGAGCCACCCTGAATATCTCCGAAAATACGCAAAAAATTAAAAAATCCCGAGACAGGTCAATTTTTATTTAAAGAGGGACACCTTTTAGTATACTTTTAAAAGTTGTAGAACCAGTCCCCTCTGTAATACAAACAACCCCTTGAAAATTTTAAATGGCATGACCCCCATTATGATACTTCAAATAAAAGTTATTTTGACCAGAAATTCATTTGTGTATTTTTTTTGAGTTTCAATAATATTTTATAAAGTAACATGTTGCTCAATATTTGATAATCCACTGTTGAAAAATGGTTTTTTATCAAAAAGTCGACTATAGAATTTAATATCGATGTGCCGCTTGGTTCAAAGGACTACTGTAGTTTCTGAGAAATGTCATCGCTGTCAAATTTTTGATTACTTGTTTCCTCATTTTTATGCATTTTTCGACATTGTTGTTTCAATTGTAGAATTTGTCTCGATTTGTGTTTTACATTCTCGTGCTTACTTGACTAGTCTGAGCTGTCGTTTTTCTGTTTGACGCGTTTTTGCTTTTTTTGACGGTTCCATCACTTCTGACAGAATTCACAATTTCGGTTTAGTGGCACATTGCGTTTAAAATACATAGGTGACTTCTACAATAATTTGTTCTGCTATTCTGCTAAATGTTGTTATGGGCAAAAAAAATTTTAAAGGAGTTGTTCGTATTACAAAGAGAGTTGGTGCTACAACTCTACAAAAGTACACTAATAGGTGTCCCCCTTTAAATAAAAATTGACCTGTCAACGAATTTTTTAATTTTGTCCGTATTTTCGGAGATATTCAAGATAGCTCGTTTTTAAAAAATCACCCTGTATTTTGTACTTTGTATTTATAGCACGCATAAACAATTATTATTATTTTTTATTAATCCGGACGCCCCAATTGTGTAAAATGGTATCCATAATCCGAATGTTTGAATTCAGGAATCTGAAGTACAGAACTACCACTTATTCATTTTAATTGTTGATCAATTTGTAGAAAGAACCTGGAGCAGTAACTGTTTAAAATAATACATGTTTAATTTTGCGTATCTGGGTTTATTAGGTTAAAAAAAAATGTGTTTTCGTCAAATATAATAAAAGCTACATCCAAAAATCCAAAAGGTTTTCTACAGAGTCTCAAAATTGACAAACTCGGAGTTCAGAGTGTTATACTTGAAAATGCTTTCAGTAGTTGAAATATAGAAACAAAATAAAGATTCGGGCCTTCCCCACAATGATACAATTTGGTTTGAAGGTGTACTTCAGCAGGTGCACTTTGTACTGGGTTATCTTCAAATGCAGGGTAAACATTGGGGTATTTACTGTTATTTATGGTGTAGATGAGTGTAGAGAATAATAACGTAAAACAATTTCTCGAAATAGTATATTATGATACGAGTTTTATAAGAAGCATTTTGTCGCACTTACAATTTTAGGGCACGACAAGCGCAGCGAGGAGTGCCATAATAGAGTAAGTGCGACAAAATGCCTTATAAACATCATACAGTATTTTTTCTACTTCTCACATTTTGTACCAAAAAAAAATTTATTTCGAAATTTAGTGAATTTTGTGGCAGTTGACAGTGCGCGCAGACAGTGAAATGAAATTAATAATTTGGACCGTCATTAGTTTATTCGCAAAAATGTATTCTAAAAGTGTCCAAGCTGTTTTGCAATGTATCCCTTATCAAATACGGGCTTTTGTGGCAAATACGTGGAATTTGAAAATTGGCCGAAGGATAATGAGATCTCAAATTACTTACTTGCACTGGCTTTTTTTAAAGCTATGTTTGTACATTACTCGAAAGGTGTTCGAAAGGGCCACATATCAGGGCTGGTACAAAAGCCTCTAAAGGTTCGTATTTGATTAATTTGATTAAATTATGCACTTGAAACAGGTGCCAATTGACACTGACAGTTCTTTCGAATAATTGTCAAAAAACTGAGTTGTCAACATTATCCAACTAAATTACCCTGGTTTTTAATGTAATTATTATAGCACTGCGTTAGATATTACGATACGAAAATCGCGTATAGTAAAGACCTTAATACGAAACCGAAATAAAAAAAATAGGATTTAGACGTTCATTTATAGAGCTTATTCCAAACCTAGTGGCAAACTGACACTGTCAAAAATGACTGAATTTTAGCATTAAACATATTTACTATTAAAAAAAATATTGCCCATTGGCGTCGTAATAAAATGTTAGTGAAACACACTTTAAAAAATTATAATAAGATACGTAAGATGAAGAATAATGAACAAATTATTAATAATAATAGTAACATTTTTATGCATCTTTGTCTACAAAACTTATAATGTTAAAATGACAAGTAAATTTTGGAAAAAAAATTCACGACCATGTATTTCATTATCTTTACCAAGTGGGTGCATTTCAAGAGTCTTTTATGTCACTGTCAGTTCGCCACCAGATATGGAACAATCTCTACCTAGAAAAAATAATTTTTAGTAAACCAACAGTTTTCTTAACGACATTTTCAATCTATTTCAACAAGGTAAGTGCGCAAAACAATGAGCTCTTGTAAATAAAAGCTCTGTAAGTCAAACTCGTTAAATAATAGTATATTAAAAAACAAGTTTCATAAGACCAGTCTTAAAGCACCAATTCAGTTTCAAAAACGAGTAGCGTTAGCCACGAATTTTTTGAAAGAATGAGTGCTTTATGGCCTTATGATCCAAGTTTTTTATACTGTTTTTTGTAATTTGTCCCCTTTTTGCCGTTTTTAAACAAATTTTGTTATTTTAGTCGATTTAGGGATTTTTGTGACAGTTGGTAATATCTCACTTTTGAAAGTAAAAAATGGATTTGAAATTTCTGTTTTATCACAGTTTTGTCAAAAAACAAGAGTTTGGATGACAGTGGAGGTAATCTTGCATGAACGCCCACTGACGGTGCGAATTTGCATCTTGCCAACCTAAAAATTTTCGTAAAATGTTCCGTTAAATAATGACTACTATGACATCGCACTTGATGAAGTTAAGGTGCCCATTAAAGCACATATTACAAAAATAACTACTAAAAATTAAGTACGTATAGGTAAGTCGCCTGTTATTGTATATTTTTTTATTTACAAAAAGATGCACAAATGTTATCTTTTTGTAATGAATGACTGACTCGACTGTATCATTATTATTAACTATAGAATTGTGACGCAGAAGTGTTGCCAAACTAAGTTACAGCCGGTAACATTACTAATTGTTGCCAACTAAATTTCAAAATCATAGACCACTTGAATCGGAAATCTAATTTACCAAATTATTATTATGTTTGAGGATGACTTGCAACAAATCCCGTAATTAAAATCTAAAAAATTGGAAATCATTAAGGAGGAACACATTTAACTAAATTAACTAATAATAGTAGTGTCACCAGTCAACACATTAAAATAAATTGCCTTGCATATGTAATCAGTATTAAATTGGAATCGCTTTATGTTTTAATGATTGACCATCGCGCTACCTTCACATTTGAAGGCAGCTAAAGTGCCAAAAGTGGAAATGGTTTTACTCATTTGATAGGACCGTGACCACAATGTGGTTTTAAAAGGCGCGCTTGAAGATTTATAATTTCAATATTCATTGTATGGCAAAAATGCCTCACAATGCAAACACAATCATCTGTACTGTAATACTCGAGACATCGGAACTGTTTTAAAAATAAATTCAAGGTGATTAAATAACAAGTTGGCTGCGATAAGATAACTGTAGTTAGAAACCACACTTTGATTTTTGAATGTCTTAACAAAACACCACCCACGCATAAATATTTACATTCTTGCTAGCAAGATGCGGTTCTGTACTTACCGTATGTGATATCGTGTGTCACAGTCTCAGCCAGTGATACGATGACGGTCTGTGTCATGTTCCGGATAGACGGTGAGGTTCCGGGTGATCTCGACAGGGGCTTTGGCGTTTTGGAAAATGTCGCATTGTCTTGTTTTTGCACAGACGACTCCATCGCCATCACAACCACCACCTGTTGCTAAAGACAAACACCCACTGACCCAGATGTAAATAAATTCACTTTATATTTATCGTGCGATTGAAACTGATTTTACGCCATTTTTTTTAGCTTTGATCGGTTTATTTTATGTGAACAAATACTCGTTTAATTATTCTGGATTAATTTATTACTTCAATCACTCGGTATTTGCCGATTTTAGCCCATGTTTTGGGACTGCTACTCTCGGAATCGCAATCGCAGTAGGCTAGTCCAAGTCCGCTTACACTTCATTCAAACAAACTTTTCCTTTCACAACTGAAATATTGTACAAGTTGTTCGACCAACGCACTTCATAGATAAATCCTACCTATTTTTTCCGCGTCTCCACCTTTCCTTGGAAATATCTGTGTAAATATTTGGGGAATTCGCTTGATGTGAGCAAATTTGAGGTTTCAATGCTAAAAATATAATTCATTCAAACCATCTCATGTGCGGATATTTCTGTAATTGCTGGGATCAGAGGTGGCATTGAAATGATACAAACATTGAAGAACGTGAATATCTTCTACAATATTATCGCATTTTTAATTACATCATCCTTGAATTTCATTGGAAATACGTTTAATCAGGCATTCGGTTATTTATTGACTATTTTATTTTTATCTTGGGCGAAAAAAGAAAAGAGCGCATGTTTTGGAGCAAGCGACGAGTCGCTAAATTTAATAACTCGACGCTCGGCGTCGCCACATATCTCTTTCAGTAAATATTATACTAACATATTAATTATTTATAAAATAACAACCGTTAATTTTTTAACAAAGTGATTTTAAAGTTACACAAGTTGACAGCAGTGCTGAACTGACAGTGTTTTTATTATTCAGTACCGCCAACTTAACTTTATTTCAAAATCAAAGGACGCTGAAGAATGACTTAATTGTATGAGTATGCATTGCATGCATGATATTTACAGTTTCACAAATTGCTAAAAAGATATTTCTATGAACTTTGCTAAGTTCCATTCAGTTTAATCCGGAAGCAGATAAAATATGGAATGGTGAGTTTATAAAAAATAAGGATGTGACTACAGTGTTATGTATTTTACAAAATGACAAATACGAATGGTACTACAGGAAGCCAAAGAAGTTATAATAAAGTTACTAAATATTTTAAAATTATTTTGCTATAGAATTGATTGCCAAAAGGTGAGAGGTACAGAAACAACAAACAACAAAAAAATCAGAAGGTGTTATGCTAATGCATAATGCTAATCTCTAGATCTCAAAATTCAAAACCACGAAACTGTTAAAAACCACCTTCTTTAAGAAATAGCTCAAGATGTTTTTTCTAATAATTCGAAAAATTATGTATAGGTAGGTACTCTACGACTATGTTCCGTAATTTTTAAATAGACCAACAAAATCCTACCCATGGTAGAATCAAATGAGTACAGGGTGATTTATGATATAATTAAGTAGATATGTATTATTATTTTAGGGACTGTTTATAAAAGAGTGTAGGATCACAGGTGGTTCTGGAATTTGAATTTGCCGCATTTAATTATTTTATATCTATGAAATTTCTGAATTGAGGGGGTTAGTGGATGAAGGGGCTATGTGCAGGGTGATGCATTTTGCATATCCGAATAGGGGATCTCCGAAATTAAGAGGTTTAGAGAAAAACGTCCGTTTTTCGAGAAAATACTTTTGGTCAAAACCGCATCCCGCTATGGTCTTTTGTTTTCGACTTATAACATTTTAGCGTAAAAAATCGTTAAAAAATCAAAGCTTCCTTTATTATAAAAAATTTGAAAAAAAGACAATATACAGCCACATTTTTACAGTGAATTTAATGTTATCAGCGATTTTTTTAACCATTCGTTTAGCTGTAATAATATGGAGTTTTATAATTTTTTAAATGGGAATCAGACGGCCGTAATATTTTTTAAAATCTGATTTTCCTGAAATACATCCTATAGTATAAATAACAAAATACCAAAAGTCCAACTTTACTAATAACTGAGCAACAGAAAACGGGAGCTGAGCTACACCACCCTGTATATAATAGAACAAGTATTCTTTACGTATCTGGTTGGCTGTTTTTACTTCAAAACTTAAGACAAGTACATTAAGTCATTAATGTTTTTCTCTATGGATGTCATTTTTTTCAGAAATTTTCCACTCGATTTTCCGAGCTTTTTCTTTCGTGTTGTAATACGAATGTTCTATTAAAATCACCTTTATATGTAATGTGTAGTAATTTTAACAAAATTAGCAGTAGTTGTGATATTCATTTTCATTCATTTATTTACATTAAAAATCATATAATTAGTTACTTTAGTGGCTAGGTAAAATTTAATTTTAGTTCTTGTTTCTTAATTTATTATTATAGTATTGTTATTAGTCTGTTTTAGTTTATTTAAATTATTAGTTTTTGCTTGCAGCACGATCATTAAGTTTAAGTTTATTTTCTGTAATTGGGTGTTTCACCTGTTGAAAATAAAATAAATATTATTATTATTATTATTATTATTATTATTATTAATTAAAATTATAATTAATCAAGAATAAAAAAATCGTAGTAATTTAATCCACCGCGTATACGATAAAATGACCTTTTATCCACTAATTATTTCATGGTAAAACGCAATTTTATCTTCCAGAGAAATATGATTCACAAGCACTGTTTTTGTTTTTGACATTTTTCTCATTGTTAAATTTTTGACGAACGTTAAAAATAATTTTCAATCAAAATAACTCAGTAATTCAAACGAAATAATGGAGGCTGGAATAAAATTTTGTATTGTACACCACGATAAAATTTACCATTATCTTCTCAAGCTCTCCAAGATAATATCAAACTTTATCGTCTTGTATAGGTATAAAAATACGAAAATATTAATTAAATAATATTCTTTGGCATCAAGGATAAAATCGTATTTTAACCACTGTTTACTTCATGGTAAAACGTTTAGAGAAGTTAAGTTTTTCTGTTTTTGACGTTTTTTCATTGAATTATTTGAACTTTATAATGGTCAATCAAAATAACTCAATAATTCTACCAAGATAATAGAGGTTAGACTAAAATTATACAGACTAAAATTAAATTTTATCATCTTGTATAATAAATAACTATTAGTATATGCTTAGAATTGTAGAAAACTTCTAAAATAAAAAAACACAAAGTTTTTAATAGATAACGCTGAATTCTGTGCAGTTATTAGTTTTTCGGATAAAGTAAAAATATGCTTTTAGTAGATACACCCTGTAGATTTATAGATAACGTGTCACGGTTTTTCAGAAATGAAATCGTCGGAAATAACGAGGAAAATTTCTTTGTTTTTTAGTTCAGCAAACTTTTTTAATGAGACCTGAATACTACATAAAGGCTGAGCATGTTCCACAACTTTTTTCTATGAAAGCTATCAATTTTTTTTAAACGATAGGTCTTACAATAAGTCTTACAGCGTGTTCCAAAGTAAAATATCCAATTAAGTTCTGTTTTTTAAATAAACACCCCATTTTTTACACTTTTAAAATCGTGACTAAATTATAGAATACAGGGTGTATCAGAAATACGTGTGCTAATTTCAACACGTAATAAAACGCAACAAATACAAAAATTTTCTGTATAACATTTTGCAAAATTCTTAATTATTATTTTCACTGTTATCCTCCTTTTTTTGTCCAAACGAGCCGCACATGAAAATAGTTCGACTCTTTTATTTTTGTACCTATAGGCGGGTACACGTTTCAGTATGTTATCTTTTCCTACTTTTAACTAAATTTGCAAAAGTTTTATTGACAAATTATAAATAAAAAAAAGATTGTATTTGTTAAAATTAACACACGCATTTCTGATACAGCCTGTATAAAGTACTCCGTTTCATAGACTTCTCTGTCATAGTTTTTGACTTATGTCAATTTTTGTGTGAAAATAGCGTCGTGCCAAAACCCACAAAAAATTTATAACTTCAGAACCATTCAAGATAACTTAACAATTTTTGCAATGAAAACAAACTCGGAGTTAATGTTTCAGCGCTTACTACGATTTTCTGAAAATGACAAACTACAAGTAGCCATAACTCGATTTTTTCAAACACAACACCCTATATTTTATTGCATTATTTTATGGCATTTTTATAAGCATTTTGTCGATATTAAATTTGTGGGGTCGAATTTGTAGCATTTGTAAAATTTTTGCAAATAATGTTTCCAAAGCCCATTAAATTAGTACAAACGAACAAAGTTTATTTGTACAATTTTAATGCTTAAAATAGCTGAAAAAACTCAAATTTGTGGCAAAGGTTGTACGCGATCTTATCATAAAAATATTGATTATGTTTCTCGCAGACACAAACACACCTCTTTTGTAGCAATTGTATCATCGCATTGTGTACCTTCCTCTACTTTCATTAAATTAATGTACATATATAAAATGGTGATCTAGGTATAGCTTACACACCGGCAGAATTTGTGTCAGTCAGACTCTGGCGCTGAATCTGTTAAGACAGGATTTTAGAATTATCATATATTTCATAATCCTGGTATAATTATCTCATTTGACATTAATCGTTAATTTAGTGATAGTGCGGTATTTAGGTCATAAACGTTGTGTGAATTCTTTGTATTACTATTTCATTTGCGAATCTGCAACGCGATGTTTTTTGAACTTTATTGGCAATATTTTGTGGTCGGACTTATACTCTACGGTGTAGTGAGAGCGTTTTACGTTTATTACAGTAAAAAGGAGAAAAATGTACAAAGCCGACACAAGAAAGATGACGATTTTAGGACACCAGACCAAAGTAAGCAATTTTATTTTTTATTTCTGCATTATTTAATAATATTAGCTGTTTCAAAACTATAAAAACGCCAAAATTAGCCATTATAAATTATTCATACACTCCAAAAATTTTATTTAAAAAATCAATTCGGCAAAATGCGCCCTTGGGGTTCTTATAGTTTTGGAACAGCTAATACAGGCTGTTCCGTCTAAACCCCAGATTAGAAGTATTGGTAGTTCTAATAATGATAGACATCTGAAAATACAACCATAATGTCTTAGATCCTGCTCAATGAAAGTATTCTCAAGATGGTGACACATCCGGTTATACCGGAAGTCGCTATCAACTTCTTTATTTTAAATAAAAAGCTAATTTTTTAATGCGTTTTTAGATTACTAAAGTTATTTCAAGGTTATTCTCATAAGCTTTCCTTATACTGTATTTTCACATGGGTAACAACCAGCTGTGAAGTTGTTAGGTTGGTACGCCATGCCTAGTTTTTTTGTATACCAATTGGCAGTACCAATTCATTGTCAAAATTTGACACTTGGCACAAGCGCTGAAAGGAAAATTGTAATTTCAAACTGAAATTTTAAAAATAAGCAGCCAAAAGTCTATAAAGAAGCGAGAAACACTAAATGTTGATGTAAAACAGGCAATTATAAAATGCCACGCAAAAATTGTGCAACTTTGCCGAGGCGTTTTATAACATTGGAAATAACATTTTCCTTTTTTTACCTACCATACTTGTCCTTTATCTAACTCCTGCTAAACGTTTTTCACCTACCAGTGCTCAAAATTCCAAGTTCGAAAAATTTTAATTTTTCGGGGAAAAACGGGGAAACTTTTCTCCCTCCACGCGAAGTTAAAATTTTTATTAAAACAAAGTATTAGTCCTAATATCCTGTTATTGGACCAATTTCATAACTTCACAGATTTAATTTAAGTAAATAATTAACAGATTTTGAAAATTTTCGAGTATCTAACCTATATTTGTGGACTGTCAATTCTGACAAATTTCTCACTAGAAATTACTAGAAACAATAGCGCTCGTTTAAAGACCGACTTACACAGACCAAATATAAAATACTTACACTAGGACGTGGTTTTTATGAAAGTGAACCGGCTTTACCTAACTTTAGCTGTTTGCGAAATATTTAGAGTTTTTATTTTTTTTAAATTTGCACCTTCCGGTTCAAAAAACGATAACTCTGCCATTTTAAAAAATTTAGAAACATTTTTTAACTCTTTCCTTTGGTGTTTTCAAATTTCTAAAAAAGAATAACAAACCACAAATGTTTAAAGTTAGTTTTCTGAACTTTAAGCACCAATAACTCAATTTTTTCAAATGAAATGCTACGATTTTTATTTCATTAGATCGTAGAGAATTAATTCTGCATCGATCTGTATTATCATTCCCCATACTTATGTTTAATAATTTTCAAGTTGCATTTTCTCATAAGTTGCCATGGAAACGAGAGAAAAAATGTGAGAAATTAAAGTTTTTTAAACCAACATTCAATGAATTTATTTTGTCTTCACAGGACGGACAACACAATTTTAAATAGAGTTTGTCGTTTGTTTAATCAGAAGTGTTTTTATGGCAAACTATGCAAAAATAGCTGTGGTCAGTAAGACATTTTCTATAATGTCAAAAAAAACAACAACTTGAAAATTATCACAGATAGGTATAGAGAATGCAAATACAGATCGAAGCAGAAAAAAAATCTCCTCCATCTAGTAAAATAAAATTGGGACATCCCATTTGAAAAAATTAAGTTATGGGTACTTGAAGTTGTCCAAACTTAACCTTAAAATTTTTGGGTTTATTATTTTTGTTTATTTATCTCTAAAACTGAGAGAGTTACGGATTTTTAAGTATCAGGTGCAAATACAAAAATTTTCAAAAATCTTAAATATCTCAAAAACGGTTAAACTTAGATATAGGGAAAGCTGATAAAAACGGCCTTAAAATAAGTCAACTAATCCAAAAACGCAGTGAAAATCATAGCTTTCCATTTAAAATAAGAAAGTCGATAGCGACTTCCGTTATAACCGGAAGTGCCGCCATCTTGAAAACATTTTCATTGGGCAGAACTCAATGTATTATGGTTGAATACCAACTTTCAAACAAATATCTTATTAGAACTTTCAATATTTCTAATGTGGGGTTTAGACGGAACATCCTGTATATTACTACAATCGTAATCAAATTGATCGTACTGACTAATTGAATTAAATAATTCCAGACTGAATTATTTTCTTCATAGAGCCTCTAAATTATTTATATTTTAGGTAAGATGACTAGCGAAATGCATGAAACTGGTTTTACAATTTTTATTGTAAATAATCTGCATGTTTGACAGTGATTTGGAATATTTTATTCAACACGTTTACAGCTTCGTTTGCATTGACATTGTAAATATTTTAATTCCCTCATTATTAATGAACAAAAATCAACAACAAGAACGATGAATTGCAAAAATAAATAAAAAGTTGTCGGTAGTTCCAATCACATTTTTTTTAGTTGCCGAAGTTAAGGCCGAAATTTCTGATCCTGAATCTGAGGATGACCTAACTCCTGCTCTTCCTAGTGACTTGGAACATGTTCCACTCAAATTTACCAAACTGTCACTTGAAGAAACCATGAAAAGATCCGAAGAATTTTACAATTTAATGAACAAACGTCGAAGTGTTCGAACCTTCAGTTCCGAACCTGTGCCAATGGACGTAATTAAAAATATCGTAAAAACTGCAGGAACAGCCCCAAGTGGGGCCCATACAGAGCCCTGGACATTTGTCGTGGTAACGTCAATGGATGTGAAACAAAAAATCAGAGCGATCATCGAAGAGGAGGAAGAAATTAACTACAAAAAAAGGATGGGTAAAGTGTGGACAACGGATTTAAAACCGCTGAGGACCACGTGGATCAAGGAGTATTTAACGGAAGCACCTTGCCTGATTTTGCTGTTTAAACAAATGTACAGCTTTCGAGAGGATAATAAGAAAAAGTTGCACTATTACAATGAACAAAGTACTTCAATTGCTGGCGGGTTTTTATTAACAGCCATACATGTAAGTACTGGTTAAAAAATGTAATTGCCATTTACAAAATGGATTAAATTTGGTTACAGTACGCTGGTTTGGTTTCGTTAACTTCAACACCGTTGAACAGTGGGCCTGCTCTTAGAGCACTGTTGGGAAGACCGTCTTCGGAAAAGCTTACCTTGCTGTTTCCGGTGGGATATCCGTCCAAAGATTGTCTGGTTCCGGATTTAGAACGAAAACCTGTTGACCAAATAATGGTAGAAGTTTGAAAGATTAGACCACATTTTGTCCAACTATGTAATCTCTGTAATAAAAAATTAACAATGTTGTTGCTGTATAACCTATTCGGGGGTACAGACGGCTATTTATCATAAGGTACATTATTTGGTAGTCACTGAAAACTGAACACACTGCGTGTAATGCCTTGTAAAAATCCGGTCAAAAATGTGTAAATATTTCTGATGTCAGTTTATAGTATGACTGCAACAGCTCATTTGAATTTTTTGGAGTGAAAAATAAACCACAAATTTAAAGTATCTGTAAAAGAACAGAATTCTTTATTAATCTAAGTCCCAGCGACACAATTTAAGCTAAAAAAAAACACCAAAAATATTTTAAAGTGCCTAGTTGTGTCCTGATGTAGAATTAATATTTTGTCTAGAAAAATAAGTAAAAGGTGTAGTAATTATCTTTATTTTTTTTGTCGATTTTCAAACAAGTTTTGCATGTGGTAATTTGTCAGCTCCAGAAATTAAAGCTTATTTTGGGATGTCTAAAAACAATGGATTTTTATGTTTTTTGGGTGTTTTTAACGTAAATATGTTTGATTTTGGATGACTCAACGGTTTCCTCATATTTCCAATTTCTGGTGGCCTATAGATTTTTGGGTACTGTTTGGGTACAGCGTGGAATCATTAACTGGAATAAAATTCATAACTTTGATTTAGGCAATTTTGGTAAAAAATCCTGAAACAGGTCGGTTTTTATTTTGTCTTGCCCACTATTTGGTGTATATGATTTTTGTTTATCTCGTGTCAGAATTGCACAGCCACCTCTAACTTTTTTTTCAAATGTAACGGTATGTCAAGTGACACCTCGTATGAAAGCCCGCTTCGCAAGCAATACAACGCAGTATTTGTTTTTTGATTTTCTTCAAAGCCTACGTGATAAAAAATAAAAACGAATTTTATTTGTTGAACATTATTTAATGCAACAATTGTTCAAAATGGGCAATGTTCCTCTCCTGGGAAATAACAACGATAGTACCATGAATTTCTAACATTTTACATCATTTCTAGTATGATGTGCCTAATTTCAACTTATAAATTTTGGTTTTCATTTTTTAATCGCGTAGGCTTTGAAAATATTCAGAAAACAAATAGTGCATTGTATTCCTTGCAAAGTGCTGTTTCATACAGGGTGTCGCCACTTGACACACCGTTACGTTTGAAGAAAAAAGTTAGAGATGGCTGAGCATTTTTGAAAACAGATAAATAAAAAACAAATAAAAACAAAAAACGACCTGTTTCAGGATTTTTTACAAAAATTGCTTACATCCAAGTTCCAAATTTTGTTTTAGATAATAATGCCACACTACTTCATTTTTTATCACTTGGGCGTTAACAATATTTAGAAAACAAATAAAGCATTATCTTGTTTTCGAAATGCTTTTTCTCATGAAGTGTCACACGATATACCGCTACATTTGAAAAAAAGTTGGAGGTGGCTGTGCAGTTTTGACAGCAGATAAAACCCATATCCACCAAATGATGAGCAAAAAATTACAAAAAGCGACCTGTTTCTGGAATTTTCACAAAACTTGCTTATACAGGGTGAGTCATTGATACGGGCGTGCTCGATTGCACCTACAAGGTCAAAGATACCGAAATGAATCAAATGGCACTGCAAATGGGAAGTCAAAGTGCACGTTCTAAAATTATTATGCCCTATACAGGTGTTTCATTTTTAGAGTGCAGTCTTTACCAAATTTTTCTTATTTGGCACCCCTGTATATATGTACATATTTAAATGTGCACTTTTTAGGCTTTATAAATTAGTTTAGTTTATGCAATTTGCTTTAACCATTCAGAAGTTATTTAATTGTTTCTACAATTTTGTGTGTCTGAGGCATATAATTAACAAAACGCAGTGCGCTTGATTTTCAAGATATTGAGTTGGGATTTTCACATTCATTTTGATAAACTTTGAAGAATCATAACTTGATTTTTTAAAATAGCACCCTCTGTATGTTATTACTGAGTATTATTCAGTATCTCAATTTACATCTTTTTCACTTCTTAAATTTTTTTCCAAGTTGATAGTTTCGGAGATAACTCGGTTTTTCTGAAAAATGCACATAAAATCCCTTGAAAACCAACGTAGTGTGCCATGTACATGTAAAACAATACATTCTGACATAACAACATCAGACGCGTTTTTTGTATGTGACGTTTTGATTTTGTTGTGAAAATCAATTTTTCATGTACAGATATAAACCTTAATTTTGATAAGAAATCATTAAATAAAAATGAATAAGAAAACCATGGCACTACTGGAGAAAATATGTGAGAAAGAATTTAAAAAACATTTTGTAGAATTGATCATACCACATTAGATACGGTGATTTTTTAAAAAGAATTGACCAATGTATTACTTTATTGCTTAAGAATGCCGTCATTTTAAACAGTTTTGTAACTGCAAGTAATATGTTATAGCTGTTGACTTGTTATATCTCAGTTTTTTATTTCTTTACTTCCCCATTGTAAATTTCTGTCATTTTTATTTAATGATTTCTTGTCAAAATTTTATTAAAATGTATGTGTAGATGAGATTTCTAGGTATGCATTTTACGCGAAAAATTCATTTGCATAATAAAATCAAAACGTGGCGTACTATAAATACCATTTTGACATTAGTATGTCAAAATGTATTGTTTTCCATAGCAGGCTAAATTAGTATCAAGAGATTTTGTGTGCATTTTTCAGAAAACTAAATTATCTCGTGAACTATCAACTTTTGGAAAAAAACTAAAGAGGTAAAAAAGATGTAAAATGAGACGCTGAATAATAATTAGCAATAAAATACAAGGGGGTAATTAAAAAAATCAAATTATGGCCCAAAATGAATGTGTCACAGCAAGGTGACGCTACAATGCAAATGAGTAGTCTTGCCACCAAAAGATACCTCAGACTTTTGTTTACCTAAGGACAAAGTCCGAGCTTGATATCCCAAAAACCAAGGGCACTGCAATTTTTTGATAATGTGCCTACAGATGAATTAAATTGTAGAAAAAATTTAATAATTTCTAAACGGTTAAACTAAACTGATTTATACAGCTTAAAAAGTGCAAATTTAAATATGTACAATTATACAGGGGGTATCATTTAAACAAACCATGTTAAAGGCTGCACTGTAAAAATGAAACATCCTGTATAAAGCAAAATAATTTTAGAACTTACACTTTAACTGCCCATTTGCAGTATCATTTACTTTATTTCAATATCTTTGAAAGTGCATGAGCAACCGAGCACGCCCATATCAATGACTCATCCTGTATACAAGTTATGAATTTTATTCCAGTTAAAAATTCCACACTGTATAAAATTAGTGCATTTTGAAAGATTTTAGGTCTTTTTCGGTTGTTTAATTTTGGGAAAACAGCTAAATTTTTATGTCCACCAATTTTTTCGTAATTTTTTAAGTTAAGGAGCACACAAAGAAACAGTTTTAAAGACCTCAAACAATAAACTCCAACTACATATAATTCGAACACTGTTCTAAAAAAGAATCTCTTTCAAAATTAAACAAATTCGAAATCCATAAATTTCTATAAAAACCCTTCACAAATGAAATCATTGTTTCGAAATATCGGATTATAATAGATTTTGTGAAATAAATTAGACACAAAAAAAACAGGAAATAGAAAATATTATTGTTAAATACATAAAAAAAGATTGCACATAATTATTGTGTGTTTCATTTTCTTTAAAAATAAATACAATCAATTGCAATACTACAGAGTGAGTCTACTAAAAGTATATTTTAATTATACCATAAAAACTAACAATCGCACATCGTTCAGCGTCTGTTATTTAATAAATTAGTAACAATTAAAAATTTAAATAAACATAATTTTCGTAATATTTCTTAATTTTATTAATATTAATATTCTGAATTAATTACAAAAAATGTACCTACATAGAGAAAAATATTAGATATTTAACAGCAAATGCAAAATTCGATACAACTATTAGTTTCTAATGATATCTGATTTCTCAGTTTCTAAGATACAGTAAAATATAATTTTAGCAGACTCCCCTATTATATCGTTTTTGGTTCAGTTTTTGGAGTTTAAAAGTTTTTGGTATCCTCTACTAGACCTAAAAAACTCCTAAGGATGGGGAAAAAGTGAGAAAAAAACTGTTTTGTTCAATTTTTAATCTATACATTCATTTACATTAACATTACAAAGAGCCAATAGACCAATCCGTTCTAGCTACTGTAAAATTTCCAAAAACTCCTGATATGCTGAAACAGATTGAATTTGCATTTAGTCCACCTTGCAAAAAAATAGCTTCAGATTTGTGCTTTTATTTTTGAATACTGACCAATTCGACCTAAGCGTTAATTAGGTACAGGTAACTTAAAGTTATCTAATTTTTAAAGTTAGTCGTTGCCAACTTTTTGATTTCGGCTTGTTACGAATATCAGTGGCGTCCTATGGCTTTAGAGATTGTCGAGTAGGCAGTTCAACAACACAGGGAAGAAAATTCACAAATAACGATCTAGGAACATGCTTAGATGTTGACAGTATTCACGGAATAAATATCGTAGAAAAAAATTATAGTCCATTTATGCTTGTGAATTTTGAGATGACATTTATGCTCCTGAAAATTATGGTTAGAAAAGATTATTGGTTATTTAGAGCAGGAAGTAATTAACATTTATATTTTTCGCGACGTTTCGATTTTTATTAAATCTTCAACAGGCATCAATAATTATACGTCTTCCTTGAACTTGACATAGCACAAACACTCAAACACTCGTGAAACCCATCACTCACAGATGATGAACAACTTTTCTTTACTTGTATAATAATAAACTATTATTCTTCGACACTGTCAAAATTTATGGTTTTCCCCTCTGTAAGGAAGTTTTGACATTTATTTATTATATTTAACAGATTTAAAGCAAATATTGCCTAGTATTCAAATTCGATACGTAAATTAAAAAATCAGATATAAATTATTAATTGGTGTTGTTACTTAATCAGAATAAGAACAATTTCGGACATAGAAAAAAATGGTTCTTGTAGTAAAAAGCCGTTACTTCAGCGTATTTTTGAGACTCAAAAGTTAAAATGCACATTTTTATTATTGCTTTTTAGTTGTTTCATTGCTTATTTGGATTATTTTACCAGGTTTTCGAAGTGCCTAACTGTATCCTGGTGTAGAACTAATATTCTGTCTAGAAAAAAAAGTAGTAGGAAGTATTAGCTGTTTCATAATTATAAAAATGACAACGTGGTATTTTCTCTCAAAATTAGCTGTTATAAATTATTCATATGCACTTCAAAAAAAAAAAAATAATAATAATAACTAATGAAATGAATATATGTATTGTAACTTTATCGATCTTATTTAAAAAAATGAATCGGTAAAATGCGACGTTGGCGTTTTTATAGTTTTGAAAAAGCTAACAGATATGGTACCTTCGAACCGAGATGTAATATTCAGTTAACAAGTTTGTTGCCACAGTTTTTTATTAAACTAATTATTATCCTGATCCATTAATGAAAAGTTATTTTGTGGTAAGTATCTAAAAATGAGAAACAACTCTGACCTCTTTTTCAATAATTTTGAAAAAGAATTTTTAATTATTCTTCTATTGGAACAAATTTACATGATTTTTATTGAATTTTTTCCAGTGCCCTAACTTCCTGATCCAGAAATAAAAATCCATGTTAAGGTGTAGTAATTATCTTTCTTTTTTTAAAAGTCGATTTTTAAATGAGTTTTGCATTTATGTCAATCGTTCTGCTCCAAAAATTAAAACTTATTTTGGGATGTCTAAAAACAATGGATTTTGTATGTTTTTTGGGTGCTTTTACCGTAATTATGTTTGATTTTGCATGACTCTCAACGGTTTCCCAATTTCTGGTGACCTATAGATTTTTAGGTAATTTTGGGGTGCATATAAAATTAGTGATTTTTAGATTTTAGGTCTTTTTTGGTTGAATACTTTTGGGAAAACAGCAAAATTTTTACTTCCACAAATGAATTCGTAATTTTCTGATTTAAGGGGCACACAAAAAACAGTTTTAAAGACCTTAAACAAAAAACTACAATTCGAACACTGTTCTAAAGGGGAATCTCTGTCACAATTAAACAGTTTTGAACTCCATAAGTTTTTATAAAAACCTTCCACAAATAAAATAATTGTTTCGAAATATCCGACTTTAATAGCTATAAGATAAGACACAACAAAAAACAGAAATTAGGAAGTATCATTGTTAATACATAAATAACTCAGGTATACTTTTTTGTATAAAAAACAATTAAAATTTTAAACAAACGTAATTTTGGTGCTATTTACTAATTTTATTGATATTAATATTCTGAATTAACTAATTTTAATTATAAGGGTAGAAAAATTCTGAAAAAAAAACGCACATACTTAGAGAAAAACATTAGGTATTTAACAGCAAACGCAGATATAGTAAAATATAATTTTAGCAGGCTCACGTCTTATATCGATTTTGGTTCAGTTTTTTGAGTTTAAAATGTTTTGGTATCCTCTACTAGACCTAAAAAACTCTTAAGGATGGGGAAAAAGTGAGAAAAAAACTGTTTTGTTCAATTTTTAATCTATACATTCATTTACATTAACATTACAAAGAGCCAATAGACCAATCCGTTCTATCTACTGTAAAATTTCCAAAAACTCCTGATATGCTGAAACAGATTGAATTTGCATTTAGTCCACCTTGCAATTGATCTATTTATAAACCCCTGTAACAATCGAAATAATAAGCAACAATTTTTAGTTTATATAAACACTTTGCTCTAATGTAAGGCATTTACTAGTTCCCCATATTACAATTTGCAAAGTAAAACAACGACAAATACAAAAAAAAATTGTTAAATGTTCAGGGAACTTTAGGCATTATGGTTTTTAGAAAAATATAATAAAAAATAGAACAAGAGTCATTATAAATACATGTTCACATCACACACAGTATTTACAATAATTATTATGCCTAAAACTTAACTAAAAATGTATAAAAAATTCAACCCAACTACGCCAATTATTATGAAAGGCGGTTTGTGTGACGAAGTTGAGCTAAATTTGGTCAAATGATTATGAAACATGAACATAAAATAGTCAGTTGATTAGACTAGACAACTAAAAATTTCGTGAACTATTTTTGAAAAAAGTTTAAACAAGTAATTTCATCGTCGGGAAAAATTCTACAAAACAGTAAAAAAACGGGGTGCGATAACAGGAATGTAAGTATTTATCGTTCAAAAATAATAAAATTTAAACTTTTTCCAAAAAAAATAGCTTCAGATTTGTGCTTTTATTTTTGAATACTGACCAATTCGACCTAAGCGTTAATTAGGTACAGGTAACTTAAAGTTATCAAATTTTTAAAGTTAGTCGTTGCCAACTTTTTGATTTCGGCTTGTTACGAATATCAGTGGCGTCCTATGGCTTTAGAGATTGTCGAGTAGGCAGTTCAACAACACAGGGAAGAAAATTCACAAAAAAATACGTTGCAAAGAAGCACTCATGAGATACGACAACTAAAATGAACACAATAAATCGTACAAAACGTATGTACAGTTACTGAATTTACAGTAAGTAAAGGTAAGTATACAAGAATAAATCAACTGTTTTATAATTTACTTAAAATTACTTTAAATACTTTGGTTTAACTTTTTAAGCTACCAGTAAGTGCGCTGATAAGTTCCTCCATTACACAAGCTCTCGTGTATTATATCCTCAGTGATTGTAGGAAGGTAATTAAGGCTATGCTAGTCATTAGCGCAGTTGGAGTAACGGAAGAAGCCGATGACTCAGTAACTGGAAGAAAACGGTTCAATTAATTATTGCAAGAACAAATTTCCAAAAAGTATCTCAGACGCACTCTTACGTACCAATTATTATGCCAATTCGATAAATTTTGTGTAAAAAACAGTGATGATGGTGACAATGATTTGAAACTTTATACAGTACAGTTTTATTGTTTTAAATTTGTATTCAATTTTTGTCACGTTTTTATAGTTACCTGATTTCGACGAGTCTTTAACAGATCCACTTTTAATTTCGCTTTCTTGGTGTTCTGCGGGTTCTGTGGGAGGTGTGGGTGTAGTTATTTGTCTTTCTGTGTGTGCAATAAATCATGAAAATGTAGATCAAATTAAAAATAATCTTGCTTCAGTACTGTATAAAGACTGCGTTGAATGGATGGGGTTGTTAGAAGAAAGGTTAGTAAGAAAAGAGACTGAAAGGCAGTGATGGGCATACTTATACCGGGTGCTCAAAAACCGGCGCACCAACTCAATGGAGTGTGGTAGAGAATTGCTTACACATAAAGGTAAAAATAATAAAAAAATCCTTTGTATTAAAGTTATTGATAAATAACGGATTTTAGATAAATGATATGTGGCAACGTTGTCTAACAGTCATGATCGCAATAGAATTTGAGCAACAATAAAAATAAATTATTTTTGAAACGGTTTCCCAGGAAATAGTTCCCAGTGTTGGCACATCTACAAACTGTGTTTTTTTTTTAATTTATTTATTTTTAATTAAAAAAACTGCTAAGATCTGATAGTAAATTTAAAAATAATTATTCATCGTTTTGTTAGGAAAGGATTACTTAGTGCGAAACATAAAAACATTAAAAAATAATAAAAATTGAGAAAGTTAACAAAATAAGTGTGTAGTTCCAATTTTTTAAAATATAACATTAGGAATTTTTTCAAGATTTTTCCCGTGATCTACACATGCTTCTCAACAACGTACCACTGAGTTGGTGCGCCAGTTTTTGAGCACCCTGTATAGACTACATGCAGTACACTCACAAAGTTAATAAGTATGACCACTGTATGGCTGAAGAGAGGATAGACATGTTGTATATTTTTTTTAAGAAAGAATATTTAAAGCAGCGTTTACATCATTAATATTCGTTGCAAATGTCATAAAAATAATGCAAACACTTTTTGTTTGTGGTAAAATAATAATAATAAAGTTTGTACCTTTTCCGTGTTTATGACCTTTTTTCTGATCTTTGTGGTGTCCGTGTTTATTATGAACTGTGCAAAAAAAGCAAAATAATATTAAGCAATCAATAAGTGTTAAAAATAATAATCAAAAATCGTGCAGAGAAATCGTCAAACTGGTGTTCAAAATTGCACTCAAAATAATTTTCCAGCTCCAACGTTAAAAAATTAACAATTCGCAAAATATTATGTATTCGAAATTATAAAATAAAACCAGATTTGTGTACGAAAGCATCTTCTCGCTATGATTATTTTTTAGCAAATTAATTAAAAATCAATATGGTATTGATTCCTGCTCAAAAATTGTATTTTGTCAAAAACAATTAATTAATTGGACTTCTTGTTATAGGTAGGCAATTTGACCGCTTTAACCAAGAAATCGCAAAAATTAACAAACTTTAATTAATAATAGCCTTATTTAGTTCGTTTTTTATCGAGGAATCATTTAAACTGTTCTAAATGAAAAAAAAAATGCTAGAATAGCACGTCTTGAAGTATTCCTACAGCAAGTTAGTTCGTTTTTTTGGTGAATAAACCGTTCCGTTTTTAAGTGGGAAATTGTTTAAAATATTTTTTTCAAAAACACAAGTGCCAAATATCAAGACGTTTTAATATATATACTCGTATATTCCGAATCAATTTGGCCCGTTTTTTGCATTACTGTCATACCATCATTTAAGAGCAACGCAGCTTAATTTTTATTTTATTCAGACAAACTTTTTCGAGTCAATATTTTTTTGAAATTACAGATTAAAGGAGCCATCCAACATAACGATGGCTACGTTATGTTTATTTCAGCCACTATTCAGAGCGATTTTGCTCTTTTTTAAGTCAGAACTCCACTTATTTAAAAGACTGATGAAAGAAATAGAACAAATAAAAAATAGAAAAACAAAATAAAATAATTTAATACGACTTAAGTCGAAGGTCTGTTGTGCAAACAGTAAAAGAACATAAGCAATTTAACAAATATAATAACGAATAACAAAGATAAAAAACAGCTAAAAAGTAAAATTATAATTTTATTAAATACATTTTTTTAATTCAATAGTTTAGTAAATTTAATTTTGTTAAAAAAGTCAAAAACACTGTATTCAACATAAAGAAATAAAATGTTACAATTTCGCTTTGAAAGATACTTATATTATGGAGCGGTTTATAGAAGTGTTTTTTATTTAATCTGCAATTAAGTGCCTGATTACTGATCACGTGACCAAATTGAACCAATCAGATGCTCTAATTCACGAAATTAATTTTTAACAACACATTAAATTTTAGTCGAGCTTTCTACATGTCATCTCAATTGAATAAAAATGTCAAAATCGCATTTTACCAATTACTTTTTTAAATAACGTTGATAAAAATTTAAAATAGTTGTTGATAGATATATATTGAAATTATAAATCGCATTAGAGTATGAATAATTTATAATAACTAAAAGGCGGTATTGATTTTTTTATTAAATCGGAATAGATATTATAGGGTAAATTCGTGATATATTCCCCTAAAACTATTTTTTTTTCAAAAAACAATTTAACTTATTTTACTTAATTAAGACTTTTTTATGTGAAGTTTGTCCCTAATTTTGACGTCATTTTATATTGATTAGGATTTTTTTAAATATTTTTTTAAGTCATAAAATTTATTTTTGAGCAATTTTTAAAATGGCTCTGTATATACAGTCACGATCAAAAAGAACCACACACCAACCAACTTATAAAAGCTTGACTAAAAGCTTTTAGGTCAAAGTTTCAACAAACCGGTAAGTTTACAAACTCCCCAGTTAGCTTACGAAATGTAGAGCTAGTTTATAAACTAGCCAAATGTACAGGGTGCTTAAAAATTAATAGTATGTGGCAGAGAAATGTGGGAAAGTTGTCTAACAATTGTTATTGCAATAGAGCTTGATCAATAATAAAAATAAATAGTAAATTTTAAAATAATTATTCATCATTGTATTAGAGAACCATTACTTAGTCTGAAACATAAAAGCATAAAAAATAATGAAAACTAAAGAAGTTGACAAAATAATTTAGTAGACTTTTTTCAGAATTTTTCCCTTAATCCATACATTATTTCTCAACAACATACCACTGAGTTCGTGCGCCAGTTTTTGAGCAGCCTTTATAGAATAACTGTAATATACCAAAATGATTTGTCGCTGAGGTTTTAGGGATGTCATTCCTTTTGCTCGTGACTGTACATAGCAGCGGATCTAACACTTGGCAAATTTACTTACACATGTATTAAGAAAAGAATACACATGTATTAGGTAAAGAAGTGTCTTATTTATAAGACAGTTCAGAACTTTTGCCTTGAATTGACAAACATTTTGTATTTATGGTCAATTAAAAAAAAAAATTAAACTGCCTAACATATCAAAATGATTTGTGGCTGCGGTTTTAGAGGTGTCATTCCTTTCGATCGAGACTGTACATAGCAACGGGTCTAACGCTTGCCAAATTTTATCATAAACGGTTAATATTTTTTAATTATTAGGTTTTTCCTGATACTTACACATGTATTAAGTAAAGAATACACATGTATTAGGTAAAGAAGTGTCTTATTTATAAGACAGTTCACAACTTTTGCCGTGAATTGTCAAACATTTTCTATTTATGCTCAATTAAAAACTTTTGCTGAATGTTATATAGAATTGTATTTGTAAACAGTACAGAAACAGCGAAACAGCAACAACCTAAACATAGTGTGAAAAGTAATTCTTCCAGCAACCTTTTTTAATATCAACATGAAAAAATCATCTAACATTTGAGCACGTTTGTCAATAATCTTGTGTGATGTTTTCTACTTATAACTTACAATACATAATAAAATCGCTTTTTAGTTTATACACACTTCTAACCATTGGCACCGATCAACATGTACTAAAAAAAAATGTTGAGAAAATCATTTTAAAAAATTAGGGAAAATCTTGAGGAAATCATCATAAAGTCAGAACTCTGGTCCTATAAAATTTATACTGCGGCGGTTTAGCCCTTGGAATTGAAATAAATATTAAATAAAAATGTAATAAAACAATTTGCCCGCACATTTGATAATTTAGAGAATTTTAAATTTTAATTTCAAAGCTCAGTGCAAATGTGAAAATAATAGCACATCGAATAGCACATTAAACGGTATACAATTAGGTACTCAATTAGTTTACAAACTGTATGATAATGAAATTATGAAAATTGCACGACTGTGCACGAGTTCAAAATGAGTGTAAACAAATGGTTATAAAACGGACGAACACGAAATGATTTATTAAACGCCCGTTAATCAACAGGTGCATTTCTAGCAAATATGATTTGTTTCTTTTTGTTTAAAATAATA